>NC_136976.1:16690194-16777694 GCF_032717465.1 Coenobita brevimanus
GATCCTCCTTCCTCTAGAAAACATGCTTTTTACTCTAATACACGCGTAAAGCCAGAGGAGTTTTTACTTCTGGATTAAAATGGCATGAGGTTGACATTATGTTACTGCTTTTATTAGGTGATTTTCTTAAGCACCTGGAAGAAACTTCCTGAACCTAAAGATCGAAAAAATAGCCTTTGTAAAACCAGTGACCACTAAAGCTCCGTTCTAAGTTCCAACATTGTGTTGATGATGGTAAAAATAAAAATCAGTAATACGTAATGGTACTGAAGGATTTAAGGAAGAGAGAACCCTCAAGATGAAGGAGTTAGAGACAATTTTCAATAATCTCTTCAGCCTGAGGACGTACTTTGGTATTTCATCCTGGCTCACCGTCACCACAACCTCTCTCACGACAGCCACTATCCACGACAGCCATCATATCACCACCATCGTCATAACAAGTACATCGATTATCAGCTAAATGACCACCACACAACAGCCACTAATATCACCATCGCCACAACAACTACTACTGTTATCACTACAGGCACGACCACCACTAGGACCATTAACACAAAGCACAACCAAATCACTACCTCAACAGCCACTACCATCACTTTCACCAGGGCAAATACCACCACTGTCTATACAGCAAGTACCACAGCAGTCAGTGCAACCAGCACTTCTCTCACAACAAAGTCTACACTACCAACACATTTGCCACAACCACTAGCTTTGTACTCAACTTAGGCGAGGCCCTTCGTGGTAAAAAGAGATCCATCCATCCATCCATCATCCAATCCTACATTGCCCCCATGAGGAGCGGCGTAGGAGTCCGGGGCTAGGCAGTTGGTCCCTGACATTTTTAAGATGAGAGTGAACTTTTAGGATGAAAAGTAAAAGAGATGCGTGTTAAATTTGTCCACAGGATTGGCGAACTAGTGGCTGATTATGCTCATGCTATAAGAAGAAAATGTCCCAAGGATTTGTTAACTGATTCTCTATTATGGTCATTAACTAAAGGCTATGAAGTCCCCAATGATAGTGAGGAAAAAAAAATGTTCTCTGATCAGAAAATTTTAAAATAAGACGAAATTACCCTTAGTGACACTGATACAACTAATGCTCTCTACTCATCCATGTCTTTTTATGAAGTTAAAGCAATGTATTCCAAATGTCAGTAAAAATGTGAAGGTTCTTTGGTCATTTTTTTCATATAGTAAGGATAATAAAACCTTAGTGGAAGTGGGAAGAAAGGTGTTCCCTGCTTACTCACATCTCATGCAACAGAAAAAAAGAAATCGTTGGTGAAAATGAAAAAGTACATGTTCTGTGCTCATGGATGAAGGAGGCCCTGAGACAGAGCTCAACAGACAGGCAATATCATATTCTAACTGGCGTAGGAGATTTTGTAGGTTCTCTTCCTAAGCGGCATATTTTCCTATGGGAAGAACATTTAACCGTACATGTTGTAATTGGGTGAATCACACAACACAAACAATGAGTCGCAATTGCTTTAGTTATGAGGTAGGAATGCGTTTCCTTACTAAATCGACCTTACAAGATAACTACTGTACATCTAGTCATCAACAGAGCTTAGAGGGGTGCTGAAAATATTTGTCGGATTGTGCCAAAATCGACGTTCTTGTTTAATTACACTTTGTCATCAGTTGAACTGACGGGGATATACATCAGGTCAGAAAAACTCATCAAACAACCCATCATCCAGCCAGCGATCCATAACAAGCCCCTTCTCCAAGTTTTTCTCCCTTATGTCTGTACAACTTCTTCGATATTTAATCAGAATAAACCCAAGTTGTATCATAAGTCATGCGACACACAATATATCGTTTCTTCTCAGTTTCTCGCCTTCACACACCTTCAGTTTCCTCTTACACACAAACACAATTTCCAGCATGTTGTCAAGCTTTCTTTTTCCACTTCACTGGTGATGGCGGCATTTTTATCACTCATTCCTGTTTATGCCCTTCAGCGATATCGTTTACCCATTGAATGGCATTCGTACTGAATGATAAGTATATGATCTAAATAAATTTTTTAAATTGTTTGTTTTGTAACATGCTCTAGATAAAGACGCGTCGCATTGTTTGATTTTTCATTCTGTGGACCATTGAGATACGTCGGAGCAGAGACCTTCTGATGCTCATAGGCCAATGCTGGCCCTTTCAGTACGGTGACGTCATTTTCATTTTAGGCAGACTACCACCAGACGATTTTTCCCCCATTTTTGTTAAACTTTGATAGTGAACAGGCTGAAGAACACTATATCTAACTCCTCCAGTTGGAAAATTATTTCTTAAGCTGAATAACATCGTGTGAAGGTAACAAAGTAAAATAGAGATGACGACCTCGAGTTGAAGGATCAAGGACCCCTGAGACAGACTGATTAATGCTAGAGATGTCCCACTTCTTCACATCTATTACAAGACATAATTTCTTCTTGGTCATTTTCACGTAAGCTTTTTTCCTCCATTTAGAGCGCAAGTGGCCCTGAGCTATCATACCTACTCGAGATATTTAAGGCGAAAGTGACCAGATGCTACCCTTGAGCGGCATCACGAGAGCAATAAGACCCATCCAACCTTTAAATGTAGTCGTATATCCGGAGGGAAGTATCTTGTTGGAAAGACTTAACCCATTAATCCACAAGGCATTCTTTTAGTTATATGGCTACCATCAAACGTACTAAAAGAATTTCTATATTATAAGAATACATTTGGCTTGTCACTCAGTGTAGAGTTACCACAAGGCGGCTTTGTTTCAAGTGAGTTGATGGTGGGAGCCTTTACGTATCAGTTATCACATCCGCGCAGATAGTTGCGCAATGGGTGTAATGCGTCACTAGGCTTTGTGTGTGTGTGTGTGTGTGTGTGTGTGTGTGTGTGTGTGTGTGTGTGTGTGTGTGTGTGTAAACAATATACTCGAATAGCTTTGATCCGATTTAGGTCAAACGTCGTGGAAGGACTGATGGTCTGCCACGCATAGAACTCAGTTTTGATCTAACTGGAACAAACTTGGCAGATGGGTTTAGGAAAAGCCACGGGTTGAACTTTTTTTTTATTTTAAGAGGTCCAGAGTCAAGAGCAGAAGACAAGATCACCTCAACAGTTTTAATCTAAGTTAAGCGAAATGTTGAAAGGACTGACAGTCTGAGAGGTAATGAAGTGTATCGATTTTGAGAACGGTTGGTCAAAAATCAAGGTCGCATGGCGAGGTAAAAGATTTGACCTAAAACTCCCTTTTGACATAATTTTTGCTAAATTTGGTGAAAGGATTTAGGATGAAAGAATAATTAACTGATTCTATTTTGAAAGCAGTGAGTCTAAGGACAAGGTAAACTCAAACAGTTCTGGGGGGAGGCGGTGGCTCAATCGGTAGAGAGTTGGCCTGCAGCCCTAACGGACCCGGGTTCAAATCCCGCTGGGGCAGGGAACAGTTTAAGGATTTGAATGTCATAAAATCAGACTTTACTGATCTACCAGAAGAACCGCCGACATGTCGTAAAAATACCCCCGCTAATACTAATACATCAGTCCTGTATGAGACAGCCCTAGCATGTATTCAGTATGGACGGTGGGTGTTAGCGCCGAAGTGGTGACATGTAAAGGTGTGCGGTAGGTGGGAGGACTACTGGGCCTTGAAAGCAGGCTGTGAAGCCTATGCCCAGAGTCGGTCACATAAAAAAAAAAAAATAGATGAAACTTGGCGAAATATTTGACGGTCAGCCAAATATTGAATAATCCCATTTTAAGAACAACAGGTCAAAGGTCAGGATCAAAGACTGGGCCCGCAATGCAACATCAGGGTAGAGGCGTTACACTCTGAGCACTTCTTCGTGTTTATTTCTCTATATCTAAAAATTAAGGCGTACAACATGAATGTCCAACACACAGAGAATGACTGAAAGGCAAAAGCAGTGCTTTTTATATATTACTGATAACCATAATTTCCTTTTCTTGGATTTTTATTTCTTCTTCTCCTTTATACACCTCCTTTCTCAAAATTACTTTCCCCTCTTGCGGTAATTCAGTACATCATTGCCTCCATTTCTCACAAGTATACTTCAGCCGTCTCCACTCCTTCATTTCATTTCCTCTTGCACGCCATTACATCTTTCTTACCTTTGCCGTTTGAAATTCTGCCTCTTTCATCCTCTTCCTCCTCCGTTCTTCTTATACTCTTGATTATCCTTGCTTTCTTCTTCTCCTCCGCTTCCTCATCCTCTTCCTCCTTTCAGTTTTCCTCCTTCCTTCAGTTACTACTCTTGTCTCAAAAAGTTCCTCATTCGCCCTACTTTCCACTTCTTCTTCTACTTCTTCTCCTCCTTCACCTCCTCCTCCTCCTAGTCCTCCTCCTCGTCCTTCTCCTCGTCCTCCTCCTCTCCTTCCTTATTCTTTTCTTCTTCTTCTTCTTTTTCTTCTTCTTCTTCTTCTTCTGACGATGATGATGATGATGATGATGATAATTGTTAGTATTATTATTATTATTATTAATTATTATTATTATTGTTATTATTATTGTTGTTAATGTTAATAATAATAATAATAATAATATTATTATTATTATTATTATTATTTTCTCTTCTTCCTCTTCTTATTCTTCGTCTTCTACCTCTTCTCCTGCTCCCTCTGTTCCTGCTCCTTCTGCTCTTCCTGCCTGATCCTTCTCATCCTCTTGCCTGCTACATTATATATTCATTAAGGCTGTTATGCACAGTGTCGCTCAATTTGTGTACACGATTAAATAGACAATGAATCACAAACACATCCGCTTTATAAACAGCTCTCTCTCTCTCTCTCTCTCTCTCTCTCTCTCTCTCTCTCTCTCTCTCTCTCTCTCTCTCTCTCTCTCTCTCACTGGTGCTCCATTTCTTTCACTAGCACTCCCTCTCTCTTTTTCTTTCTATTTGTGATTAACAGCAACTCTGGCTACCAGCTTATCATTAGCAAGATGTAAATACTGTGCGTTTCATCTCGTGTACTGAAGTAAGAATCTGTTTACTCTCTCTCTCTCTCTCTCACTCCTACACAATTTTTCACGACTCTTCTCATCCCATTTCTCTCTCAACCTTTTTCCTTTCCTTTAGCTTCCTGAGGCAGCTCATTCCCTCTTTACATCCTCTCTTTCCCATCCTTCCCTTTACCTGTCTCACCTTCCCACCTTCTCTCAGAATTTAATACCCTTGCTTTCTCTTATCTCAGTCTTCAATCTTCTCACTCACCTCTCTAGTTAACATCTTTTCCGATTTCTTTAACATTAGATGGGTGTGAAAGAAATATGTGCGTGTGAGTGTATGTATGTATGTATGTATGTGTGTGTGTGTGTGTGTGTGTGTGTGTGTGTGTGTGTGTGTGTGTGTGTGTGTGTGTGTGTGTGTGTGTGTGTGTGTGTGTGTGTGTGTGTGTGTGAGAGAGAGAGAGAGAGAGAGAGAGAGAGAGAACCACGCACATGAACAAGCTCTAATACGCCCTTGAACCTTAATGTTCAGCAGGGATTAGTACGCCCATATAATAATTCAACCATAAGAGGCTAAATCGATACACAACCCTTACACAACACAATGAGGCCTAAATAAACAAACGTAATCTAACCATCCTGAGTGGCACATCCAACCAATCGGCCCCTCAGCTCCCACCAAAACAAAGTAGGCCATTATAGTCCACAGGGAGGCCATTGAGGGGAGGGAGATTGTACCATGGGGGAAAAGCGAAGGGAAGAGAAACAGGGATGACCGAATAAGAAGCACGAAAAAAAAAAAAAAAAAAAGGAGGGCCGGGGGGAGAGAGAGAGAGAGAGAGAGAGAAAGAGGGGGTACTACTGCAGAGGACCAACGGCAATCGTAACATAAACATCACAAACATGAAGATAAACTTACACAGTGAATAGATCAGAGACTGTAAAAGAAATAAGGACCGCATAGTAGAAACACATAAAAAACGAACTAGAAAAGAAAGAGAAAGGCGGGAATGAATGTCAAAGGAACAGTGGCAATCAGAACACGACTACCACAGACAGGAAGCAGGAAGTGTTTTAGCAAGGTAGGCGTTGATATTCAAAGGGATCGTAAAAAAGACTGCGTCGTATTATAAGGAGCTCTGAAGATTTCGTTTCTCCCTTTTCTTAGCAATTTGTTATCTCTGCTACACCAGGATGTTCCCATCTCTGTTGCTGATATAGTTTAGTACCTAAAAATTTGCATCACTAACATACATGAGGATACTGATGTGTAATGAACCGAGTAAATCACAAAAGAAGAGGTATTATGAAATCGCCGGTCACAAAACTTGCTAACCCATGGCTCATGATTATGTAGCCTATGACCTTGGGCAAATACGCCCTGGACACACGCGTCAGATGGGTGTGTGTTTATGCTGTCTACGAACATGCACAGTACACTGATGATCTTGACCCATTGAATTCGGTGACGTATTTTTTTGTTTATGATTTTCACTTTCAGCGTCAAGAGTGAGAGCAGTGGATATGAGTTATCCGAGAGGTGCATGTGGAGTTACATGAAGAGACAGACTGACAAATGATGAAGTGAAGGAGCGTTGTGGTGTGGATGTGGATGTGATAGAACACGTTAGGAGAAAATTAATACACTGAGGTGGTTTGGCCATGTGGAGAAGATGGCGAACGAGAGACTAACGAGGAGAGTGAATGTGAGTGAGGTGGACAGGGGGAAAGGGAGAGGGAGGCCGTGGTTGAGGTGGAGGGATGGAATGGAGAAGTAAATGAGAGGCGGGGTATGAACTGAGGGAGGGCAGTGAACTGGTGGGGACAGGGCGACATGGAGGAGATTTGTTTGTTGCCACTCCTTACGGGATTTAGGAGTCTGGCAATAGATAGATAGGTAGATAGATAGATTAAGTTATTTATTATTACTATTATTATTATCATTATTATTATTATTATCATCATTGTTATTATCATTATTATTAAATAAATTGATAGAGTACTATTAACAGTTCTTGGCAGCTAAGCCTTTGATCAATAGCTTGCAATTTCAACATTTCAGATAAATTAATCTTAACATCTTCAGGAATATAGAATATTATCTATCGTGATTTCAATATGTTTATTTTAATAGACACTTTTACACTCTTCAGGTACGGCAGCGGTATAAAATAGCCCTAAAAACATGCATGTAACCTAACAATCAGTCAATCAGCCTATCTGTCAGTCTCTATCTATCTATTTATCTGTGTGTATATATATCATCATCATCCGGAGTTCCTTTCCCACCCTAGGGCAGGGTAAGGAGCAGCAACGTCCAGACAGCCAAAGTTTGCCCAGTACAATGGGTCACGCTTTCATTCACTCATCATTCAAGCCCCCGGAATCCTGGCTCTTTATGATATGCCCAAAACATTCACGATATATATATATATATATATATATATATATATATATATATATATATATATATATATATATATATACCGTATATAATGTGGTAGGTGGGGGCTCCTCACCATCCACTCACTCGATGTAATGCTGCTCTCGGGTGTCTGCCCTTTCCTTTCCATCCTTCTTTCCTTCCATTCTCTTCTGTCTTTCCTTCATTCTTTCCTTGTTCATCTGCCTACGGGTGACTTTACACTCCCTCTTCTGTCTTTCTTTCCTTCATTTTTTCCTCTTCCTTCAGCCTGTGGGTGACTCTACACTGAGTGACAAGCCAAATGATTTCCTGTACACCAGGAAAGCATTTACTACGCTGGGTGGTAACCATATAACCAGATTTTGGCGCCTGGTGGTTTAGTGGGTAATTGCGCTCCAATCGGATTGAGCTGGTGAAGCTTTCTATCCAAGGGGTGGTTGGGGTTGATTGCTTATGTAATGCCACTCAAGGATGAGTGAGGCTGGTCACTCTAATCTTAAATGTCGGGACCAACTGTCTAGCCCCGTACTCCTACGCTCCTCATGGGGCAATGTAAGAAGGTCAAGGCCAATAAAGCCAATAATATAAAGATGACTTCGATGACCGGAAGATAGGATGCGATTCCAAGACTGAGGATGACAGTAGGCCTACGGTTTATTTATAAGAAAATAAGTCCCAAATTACTTTATAATTACCGTTTTCTTATCCATATATGACCATCATACATTTCAGATATATGATACCAACAATAATTTTGTAATACCGTACAGTTGTCGCAGAAAATAAAAAAGACGGGGAGTGGCGTATCCACATTTTTTAGAACCCTGCCTTTCCCTCTGGATCCCTCACTGACCGACCTGAATGACGGGGGGGGGGGGTAGGCCCTGGGTTGCAGCAGTAAACATGGTCGGGGAGGAAGACCAGGGTGGGGCACCAAGGGACCAAAAAATATGATACCTTATGCTTGGAGTGATATAAATAATTATTCACGCCTCCTGCTGGTTGCCGCCGATATTATATTGTGAAAGGAGAGGAGAGGAGCGAGAAAAGGGAAGGAGTGAGGAGAACAGCAGAGGAGCGGAGAGAGCAGGATATGATAGGGCAAGAATGAAGAGGACAGGACAGTAGGGGAGAGGAAAACGGAACAGAGAAGAGTAGAGATGGGAGGACAGGATAGGAGACGGCACGTGAGGGGAGGGAAGGAGAGGTGAGGAGGGAGTGCAGTAGAGACGGCAAGGTTGCGCCATATGGAGAGAAGAGGAAAGTGACGGGAAGGAGATTAGAGGGAAGGATAAGAAGAAAAAATGAGAGAAGAGAGGATAGGAGAGGGGAGGACTGAAGAGTGTGGGAGAACTGGGGTGAAAAGAAAGAGCAGGGGATGGGAAAAGAGGAGCGGACAGGGGAAGAGAGCGGAGAAGGCAGGAGATTGGTGGAGGAGAGAGGAAGAGAGATGAAAGGCGAGGCCAGGAGAGGAGAGGATAGCCAAGCCTTGTTTCCATGGATATTAATAAATGGTTATGAATATTTACGACTGTTGTGGACGTCACTGGGGGAAAAATTTATGCATTTTTGTTTACGTGTATATTGTTACCTACTTCTGCTGACATATACAGTATATTTATAAAACAAGAAGCAGGGTTTGGGGAGGGGAATCTAATATAGGCTACTATAGCAGTAGGCGTGTGTCTGTGTGTGTCTGTGTGTGTGTGTATTTTGGGCAGCCGAAACTACACATTCAAATCGCACCAAAATGGGCACAAAAATCGCAAAAACTTCCCTGATGTGAAAAAAAATTGGTCCCATCACGATTGAAAAACTTTCACTATGTTTAATGAGCGATCACGTTTTGACCAAAAAACGCCTCTCCCGGGGCCCGGCATAGGATCTCCATAGAATGTTTTGTCCATAGCTATAATATATTATAGCAGCGCAAGAGCCCTCCACAGGAGCAAGTGCGAGGGGCCCGAAGGGCCCACGAGCACTTGTATTCCTCTATGTAGTCTAGCAAACGTCATATTATTAGACGATACTGTGTTCTTACCGAGTAATAATCATTTCCCACGACACACCACATTCCCCCGTGTATTTTACTCTCGCACATTTCCTTCATCCGTTTATCACTCTTTTTTCCACGGACATGGCTCAGTAACCTCCGCTACATTATTATTAGTGTTTCAAATAATCGCTTTGCAGTTTCATTGTTGAATCAACTTTAATATCTGGTTCCAGCCATCGCCAGTTTTCAGACAGCTAAAGACCCATGGCCAGCTGTTAATGTGCTTATTGGTACCAATAATAGCCTCATGGCCGAGGGTACTCTAGGATTCTGTTCAGGCAAACGACAGTCGATTTTATTCAGCTGAGAATGAATCAGAGGAGTCTGAGAATATTCCTTTCTCTCTCCCAACTTGTTCCATGTGGTCAAATCACCATTTACTTATTACCAGTAGCGTCTAGTCGTTCTGCATTCTTCTTGAGTCGGATTACGGCCATACACTTCACGGTCCATTTCTTGAGGAACAGCAAACTCCTCTATGTCGGCATAACGGCACTAATACCCACTGCTGGGCAGAACAGTCTTGATGTCGTTTCAATTGTCTGAAAGTACACAAACACAAGTAACGGAACTGGTGGAAGTAGGATCGTATTTGTACTGAATTAATAGGTAAGCTTTGTTATTATCTAATGTATATCTGATTTTTTGAGTTATTGTTTTTTTCAAACTCTCTCGAGGTGTTGGGGTGGAAGTAGGGGACAACCACAGTCTCCTACCTTCCTCCGTCCCTCTCTCTGTGTCTGTGTTTGTGTTTAGTCTGTATATATATATATATATATATATATATATATATATATATATATATATGTATGTATACAGTATACTGTATCTATCTATCTATCTATCTATCTGTCTATCTATCTATATCTATCTATGTATCTATCTATCTGTCTATATACATATACTGTATACAGTATATATATATATATATATATATATATATATATATATATATATATATATATATATATATATATATATATATATATATATATTTAAAGCTATTTATCATCCAAGTCTTTTATTGCCCCATCAGGAAAAATACTTCCCAGGACTAGGCTATCTAGATTTTGACAGACTGTGTGCGATGACGTTTATTTATTCTTGTTTCAATCATACTGTTTTCTTCAGCTTAGGGGAGACCTCTTTAAAAGGAGGTATAAAAAACAATTTCTAGCAGTTGCTACAGAATTTTGACCAACTTATTCTTCTTCTTGCGTCACGGAGAAAAGTCAAACATAAAGTTCTCAAACAATTTGTAGGGTGCGGGCGTTACTCTCGCTGAGTGCTCATTCCTGTTCTTCTTGCATTTGAATTATATACCGTTTCGTACCAGATGGGCTAAGGATTGGCTGCGTAACTTCATTCAATAAACTTAAAATTATTTTGTTCGCTATGGTAACTTTATATCTGATTTTTTGTACGTCTGGACTACTTCATTCAACTTAGGAAAGAAGTCTCAGTGTGAAGGAGTAACTGAAGGCTATATATCTAACCTTCGCATTTCAGAAAGTCTCTCTTTGCCGAATAAGTTTGGTTGGAGAGAAAGAAAAAAAAAACGTTACAATATCATTGCAGTGAATGGGTTAAAAAGAAATCCTAAGACGGTTGCTAAAAATCTCCAGTTCGTTGACAATAATTCTATGCATTTAAAGATGTCCCACATATCCTCCTGGACGTTTTCTATATCTTTTTGATATTCTATATAATGTCCTATTTTTTTCAGCTTTCTATACATTTCAGGATGTTCTATATAGCCAGTTTTTTGTACACTTCAGGTTATCACACACACGTTTGAGTGTCGACTGCCAGGACCGGCCTATCCCAACCGAAGTCGTGACGATACAGCCAATGTATCTCTACCAAGTGGCTTAGGCTGTCTGGTAGAGATTGTATGTAGGGTGAGAAGTGCTTGTAAGTGTATTGTAGTGTTGGAGTGGCTTAGGATGTGCATGTAGTCTGTGAACCAAATGTAATCGGCCCGCGCAGGCCGACTGGGTGCAAGCATACTTTGTAGTATGCGACACTGGTTCAACCACAGCACCCCTGATGTCCGCCAAGCAGTACGTGGCCAGAAGAACGCTTCCAAAGTTTATTACCCTGGCGGGGCGCGAACCCTCGTTCTTCAGTGTACGAAAACGCACACTTTACCACTGTACCACAGAGGCTCCATATATATATATATATATATATATATATATATACACACACAAACACACACACCAATAATCACCGTGTCGGTCCTCCAACACACAAGTCCATCATTAGAAACTGAATCAGTATTTGCGCTGCTCTTCCGACCGACTAATAAAGTATCCCAAGGAGCCTCATTACTTCCGGCTCGTGGTATCATCCTACTTGTTGGAGCTCAGGCCAGGAAAAAGGCATAATATTGAGTCATTAAGAGGGGATAGAGAGCAGCAATAGCCCTCTTACCTTTCTATAATATGCGAAAGTATTAAAATGTACGTCACAATCCCTCTTGTTTCCAGGCCTTTGACCTTCCTCACCCTTATATTCTCTCGGGTGTTCCCATGTGCTTACACTTTTTTTTTTTTTTTAATGACCAAATTGGTGTTTGTGTGCATGTATGTGAACTATTCATGTTTATGCCTCCAAACTTTTGCACATACCTATACAACAAGTTTACTCATGCATTGTTAATGAATGTGAATATTCACTAATTCAAGATATATATATATATATATATATATATATATATATATATATATATATATATATATATATACTTAAGCTGCTTCCCTCAAGGAAAGGGAGGTAGCCGAGACAGGACGACACACTCCCCATTTACTCATCCGTTCAAACACATTCATTCGCATCTTAACCCCAAAGGGGAGAAGGGACAGTTCCTCACCGCATCACACCACACAATGGTCAACTGCGCAATGCAATCAGTGACATCCGCAGCAGGGCCCGACAGCAGAGCTGGTTTACCCCTGCCACATCATAATAGACCCATCCCCTTACCCGCACCTGACCTGACTAGCTGATCAGACCAAATGCGGGAGAATATCCCCTCAGGGCTGTGTCATCATTTATTCATTCACAATTTTTCTCCATTTATTTCTGTCACGCACAGCCACTCTTCCTTGCTCAACAGACATCCCTCTCGCATCCAGCGCTCTCTTCACACTGTCCATCCATCCTATTCGTGGTCTCCCTCTCAGCCTTATATCTCTCACATCAGATCTAGTTATCTTTTTCACCAATCGCTCATTATCCATTCTCTCCATATGCCCAAACCATCGCAACACCCTCTGCTCAACTCTACCAGCCATCTCCCGAACAACTCCAGTTCTACTTCACACTTCATCATTTCGCACTCGATCCATACGTGTCACTCCACACATACTCAGACACCTCATCTCCATTACATTCAAACTCTTCCTCTCTGCTACACCCATATTCCGTGTTTCAGCCCCATATAACGCAATCGGTACCACAACACCCTCATACAGCCTTCTCTTTACATCCATTCTAAGCAAATGACATCTAAACACTTTTTTCATTCCTCCCAGCACCTTACCTACTTCATTCACTCTGAACTTCACTTCTGCCTCTATTCTTCCATCCACAGCAACATGTGACCCTAAATATTTAAAACACTACCTCCTCAAGCAACTCAAACTATATTCATCCCCTTACCATCTACTAACCTCCTACGCTTCATCACTTTACTCTTATTCTCATTTACTTTCAATTTCCTCATTTCACACACCCTTCCAAACTCCTCTACCAACTGTCTCAATCTCTCCTCTGAATCAGCCACCAGTGCAGTATTATCTGCAAACAGCAGCTGCTTCAGATTCCACTCTTCACCGTCAACATTCACCAGACTCAGACCTCCACCTAATACTCTTGTA
The DNA here is from genome assembly GCF_032717465.1 of Coenobita brevimanus. NCBI lineage: Eukaryota > Metazoa > Arthropoda > Malacostraca > Decapoda > Coenobitidae > Coenobita > Coenobita brevimanus. Next base: position 16,703,519 of record NC_136976.1, read on the forward strand.
TTCACCTCCCTTACAACACCATCCATATAAATATTAAATAACCAAGGCGACACCACACATCCCTGTCGCAGCCCCACTCTCACGGGAAACCAATCACTCACAGCATTTCCCACTCTTACACACACTCTACTATTTACATAAAAACTTTTCACCCCTTTTAGTAACCTACCATCAAGTCCATACAATCTTAAAACAGTCCACAAAGCCTCCCTATCAATTCTATCATACGCTTTCTCTAAATCCATGAATGCCCAAAACACATCCTTGCCTTTCGCTAAATACTTTTCACACACTTGTCTCACAGCGAACACCTGATCCACGCATCCCCTCCCTCTCCTAAAGCCACACTGCTCATCACCAATCACTCCCTCTGTACCCTCTCTAACTCTCATAATTAACACTCTACCATACACCTTACATAAACGGGACCACACAAGCACTTGCCCAGTCAATTGGCACCATACCTTTCACAAAGCACATATTCAACAATCTTACTACCGTAACCAGTCAACAATAGTCACTCCACCACCCTTCAGGCATTCCACAGCACACCCATCCATACTGTACCTGCAGCTTTCCCTGTTTTCATCTCCTTTACTGCCTTCTCTACTTCCTCCTTTTTGATCAAAGAATCATTCAACTCTCCCAGCACATTTATTCCTTGCACCCTTTCATCCGCCACAGTCTCAGCCACCCTTTCCTCCTCTACATTTAACAGTCTTTCAAAATACTCTGCCCATCTCTTCCTTACTGCATCCATCTCATTTAACATCCATCCTCTGCTTTTACTCGCTCTTCCTTCCCAGACTCTCCCTTTTGCACCCTTTTCACCTCCTTCCAGAACATTTTCTTATTCTGTTGAAAATTCTCAGTCTGTCGCCTACCCCACCTTTCATCTGCTGCCACTTTAGCATCACGCACAGCCCTTCTCGTCCTATTCCTCTTTTCCTTATACCTCTCAAATGACACTTCATCCTTCCTCTGCAGCCACACTTCATATGCACGTCTCTTCTCAGCCACAGCCATACTTACTTCCTCGCACCACCATTCAATTCCTTTTCTTACACCACCACCCACACGTCTCACACCACACACCTCTTCTGCATGCCCCACTACAGCACTCTTAAACAACGCCATTTCTCCTCCACACTGCCATTTTCCTGATCTTTCACTGCGTTCCACTCATCTTTCAATTTCTCCTGATACTCTATCATTTCTCTCTTTTATCCAACTCACTCATTTTCAAAACCTCCCTGCCACACCTAACCCTCCTAGCTCTCACCCATCTCTTACCTACTCTTAACTTTCCCTCCACCAGGTAGTGGTCAGACATACCTCCACCCTCCCGTCTCAGAACTCTCACATCCAACAATCTTCCTATTACATTCCTAGACACAATCACATAGTCCATCAATGCTTTATCCACAACCATTCCACCCTCCTGTCTCACCCATGTATACTTATAAATATCTTTCTTCTCAAACAGCGTATTTCCAATCACCATCTCTCGCTCGACACATCCCTATCATTCGTTCCCCATTTTCATTTCTTCCAGGCACACCATGCATACCAACTACACCTTCAACTGCTACATTTCCAACTCTAGCATTCAGATCTCCCATCATTACCACATTCACATTCGCTCCAAAACTCTGCAGACACTCATCAACATCATTCCAGAAAGACTCCCTCTCTTCCTCATCCCTTTCACTACCAGGCCCATATGCATTCACAAACACCCACAACTCACGTTCAAATTTCGCTTTCACTCACATCAGTCTCGATGACACTTCCTTCCATTCAATCACACACTGCTGTACTTCCGGACTCACTAACAAGGCCACACCTTCTCTTGCCGTTCCTCTATCAACACCTGACAATCTTCCATTCACACTTCCAAACATAGACTCACTCTTCCCTTTCATCTTCGTTTCACTCAAAGCTAACACATCCAACTTTCTTCTCACAAATATTCTCCCAATCTCCTCCTTTTTAGCCTCAATCGTACTACATCCACGCACATTCATAGACCCAATCTTCAGGGTATGGGGATAACTCAATCCCCCATCCCTTTCTTTGGCCTGTCTCTTTTTAGGAACTAAATTTGGCTAGAAATATAACCCTTTACTTAAGGGAAGTAACATTTTTCATCCTTTCTTAATATTTATGTAGCTCCTGTTGAGGCATGTGCCTGGTGAAGGTTATAAAAATTCAAAATTTATTATATTTGCCTACCTTCATGTTCGCTATGGAAGAAGCAATCTGAGCCACACCAGTACTAAATCAAAATTTAATGCAAAGCCATAAATTTCATACTGTTTTTACATTAAAAATATGAAAGGACACATGAAGGTTGTGCAAAGAAAAAAGAGGTTGGGGGACGTTTAGTTAAAAAGTCTGGGAACCAATGGTCCACACAGAGCAGTTTTAAGCCATTCACAGGCAGGCCCCGTTGATTTATGGTTTAATGCAGCCGTTTCATTATTTTCCTGTTATACATCCTTGACTGCAAGTCATCCCACTATACAAGTTATATTTCTTAATTGCAATATTCCTCACACGCTTCTCAACCTCGTGGATGCTGAGATTCAAAATTTCCTTTCAATATCCTCCCACCGTTTGTTAGGCCACCCAATTCTTCTTGTTCTTTCTGATTTATACATTGTTTATTTCTCATCACTCATTGTCTCCATATATGGCCATACCAGTTTAACATGTCATAGTCCAAGATTTCCATAATAGTACACTGCTTTTCTCTCTCTTACTTTTTTACTTCTTTTCCTGCCAGACCATCTCATATCATATACTGACCTCAAACACTTCACCTCCAGAACTTCCACCCTTCACTGAATATGGGTTTTTAAAATTTACATAGCATTGACCTCGTTCGTCATTTTAAATATACTAGCACAGATACCCATCCCCTGCGACGTGGACCTATTTTCACCCCTGGGCCTATTATCTTCCGTGGGACTTTTTTCCCTCTATTGACCTGTTTTCCTTCAAATGACTTAGGTTCCACACTGACCAATTTTCTGTCCAAGAACCTACTTTCGACTTGGATCTATTTTGCCCTATGGACCTAGTTTCTCTCCATGGGGACATATCAAATCGCCACATGTACCTACTCGTATTACCTCACACTGTCCATTTTATCTACGGATCTTTTACCCATTAGACCTTTTTCCAACTGGGTCCGTTTCTTACAAGGACATATCACTCATGGAGCCATTTTTCCACTCGGACTTATTCCAGACATGAACAAAATTTACCCCATAGGCCAATCCACCGTGGACATGTCTTCCCCCATCCACCCACCAAAATACCTACGCACTCACCCAGTTAATTAGTCCGTCTACTGGCTTCGTCTCCAGGAGGCCACACATCCGGTCACCCATCCAAAACGCCCATCCGCTAATCCCAAATACGCAGTCACAAAGCCAACCCACAAAGCCCAAACACCGATCCACAGAGTTCGCTCATCCCACCCACATGCCCAACCAAGGCCGTCTTGATATCCTTGCCTTGGCTCAACCCACCCAACCACCCCATACCGCCAACCCATCCTACACCGGCATGTTACCCCTATTTCCCACCCCACCCCGTCCACCCACCAACCCATCCCACATCAGCCTGCTACCCATTTTTTCCCACCCCACCCCTCCCTCCCACCACACCTTGCCTGCCTACCAGCAGCATCTTACCCCCTCATCCCAGCCTCTCACATCACCCACTTCGACCATCCCACCATTCCACCCCACCTACTGTACATTGCCCACTCAGCTCACTTCTCCCGCCACCCCCACCCACCCTACCCCACTACTTCACCAATCCACACCATCCATCCCACCTATCCTCCCACTTTGTTCACCACCCCATCCCATCCATCTGCCTACCAATCTACCTACCTTATTACCAAGGTTCGACCACTACAAGATGACTTGAAAGGTCACACACACACACACACACACACACACAGTGAGCAGAGGTTACTCTGCTATGAGTGACAAGCTAGACGGCTTCCTGTGTCTCAGGAAACCTTTACTACTTTGGGTGGTAACCATATAACCAAATGACGCCTCTCTCTCTCTCTCTCTCTCTCTCTCTCTCTCTCCTGGATGTCCTCTTGCCTCCTTCCTTCCTTTCATTTTCTCCCTCTCGCAGTTATCTACACATATGTTTCACCCCTTTCATAGTTGTCACGCTTTTCCTCGTATCTCTCCGTCGTCAGTCTGTCTCAGTATATATTACACGACGGCCACCAGTTATTAGCAGTTATCAGCAGTAGTAGTTGTATCAGTTACGGAGTTAACATGACTGATTCGCTATTTATCGGTACGAAGCATGAACAATTTGCCATAGGACTGATTTTATAACTTAAATGCTAAATCGTTCCTAAACAATAACACTTGTGCGACTATTTTTGAGCAAAGTAATCCAAACGTACAAACTCTATTCTGGTAAAGAACTGTTCCCTTGTGTTAAGAGACAGGTTTCTGTTCCGATGCAATTACAGCAAACAAAAATTATCTCAAGGGACACTGCTCTTTTTTGTTACAGACACATGGCGCAGCAGATATGTTAACTTCGGAACAACGACACAACTCACCGCTCAAAGTTGACACTACTTCACAAGGGCTGAGAGTTTGTGCTTATACCAGGAAATACAAGAAGAAAAAAAATAGTTAACAAAAACCGTTGCCACCAGTTTTGAGTTCACCCTCCTATGTACTGCATTCTCATATTTTCTTCACATATTTGTCTTGTCCTTATCCGCTTCCCAGTCTGTTCATTTACTCTCTCTTTTCACTTATCTGTACCTTCATTTATATCTCTAACCCTTCCTTATCTCCCCTCCGTTTATCTTCCAGTCAAACCCTTCCGTCTTCTTCACCTCTCTGCCCACCTTTCCTCCTCCCCTCCCCCCATCAACCTGCCTCTAGTTCTTACCTGATCCCACCAATCAATTCTCATCCTTCTGAATCTCCTTTCTCGTTCCGTGTTCGCCGGAGCAACGAGAGCTGAAATTAGGCAGGCAAACAGACAGGGTTGAAGGTGAGGCAGGGTGGAAGGTGAAGCACTGCGCAGGGTAAGGCAGGGTACATGGTAAGACAGGGCAAGGATCAGACGGGGTGGGAAGAGGCAACGAAAGCTGAAGTTAGGGGGACTGACAAAATGGAAGATGAGGCCGGGTAAAGGCTAAATCTGATTGGGTAGGGTGGAGGCCAGGGAAGAAGGAAAAGCAGGGGAAATATATGCTAAAATGAGTCGGGGAACACGGTGAACGAAGGGACACGAAGGAGAGGTAGGGTGAATGAAAAAGCTGCATAATGAGGCCATAGTGAAAGGGGAATGTGCAGGTGAATAATAAAAGGCAGCGAATAATGAGAGATAGAATGAATAATAAGACAGTGAGAAGGGAGACAGAGTTATTTATTAGAGGCTCGGTTAATAAAGGGTTAGATGAAAAGGAGGCACTGTGACTAATGGGAGGCTGGGTGAATAATATGAGGCGGGGTGAATGACAAGAGGCAGTGTGAATGACAAGAGGCAGTGTGAATGATAAAAGGCAGGGTCAATAATAAGAGGCAGGGTGAAACATGAGAGACGGGATGAACGAGGAGCGTCAAGTCGGTACGGTAATGTGTCGTAAAAAAACTAGAACAGCCAAGTTGTTTATCGTCGGACTCCTGACGGTTCTTGGCCTATAAGGAACAAAAAGGCCATAGAAATATTATACAAGAGTGATACTATTGATTAAGATTCAGTTTAGTATAGAAACTTAAAGCACTTTAAAAAATTCTCAACTTACGAGTCTTTGTGAATATGACTCATACCCCTGGGAATTATTGCCTAGCATCCAGGTGGACACCGGGATGATTACTGAAGCCGCTATAGGCGTTCCTGTCTTGCCCAGTTCTCTCTTGGTTACACCGGGTGACTAGGAGACTAATTCGTTCGTGGGCTGCCCCATACCGCTAGCAGGGTCCGACAGTGAGTGGGGATAGAGCATGGTGAGTAAGGAGATGCAGGGTGATTGAGGTTGAATGGAAGTAAAGCAGAGACATGGTTTGGAAACAGCAGACTGACTGACAAGGGTGCGTGAGGAGAGACATGGTGAGTTAGGACACCCATGGTGATTAGCGGAGACAGATTGACTGAGACAAGGAGTGAGGGAAGACAAGATGGGTGAGGAGGGACAGCGTGAGCGAGGAGAGACAGGGTGGATACTGTGGACTGAAAAGACGAAGTGGATACCAGATATGAGGGAAGACGAAAGCAAGGCGTCTGGTAAACGATACGGAAGAATTTAATAATATCACTTGGAGGTGAAAATAACATTCAACACCGAACACTCGGAAAGTGAAACACCCCCCTTTTTATTTTGTAATAGCTGTTGTAAAAATAAATGCAGCTGATCCTCCGCTAACCCTCAACACTTCAACCAAGTTTGGTCCAATCCGCAGTAAAACTATTTAGGTTGACCTTGCCTTCTGACCTTGACCTTTGACCTATTTTTCTAAATATCAAACAGTGCTATGCATGAGTGACCCTTAACCCTTCCATTAAGTTTGGTCTAAATCGGATAGAAGCTGTTCGAGCTTATTGTTCACACACAAACACACACACACACACACACACACACACACACTGGACCAAAAACATCTCAGTATTACAGCGCGTGGGTCTGAAATAAAATACGTCCCCAGATGGAATGGGCCAAAGTTTTTCTCAGACAACAACAAGAGTGGAGGATGTAACTGAAGGCATAAACTATGTGTAACATTCCTTTCTCAAGCAAAAGACAAAATGCAGTCAGCCCCTTCAGCTGGAGACTTTTTTTTTTTTTTTTTACTGCTTTCTCCAGATTGGATTTAAGCACTGGGAAGGTCTTTCACAATAGAGGAGATTAAATAAGCTTGTCTAATCCCTACAAAACAAGTTGTTTTCCCAACGTCATATGCAGCACGAATATATTGAACACTCTGAAGCTCCTGTAGCTCATTATTAGCTGATTAAAATCGTCTGTCGCTACCTGCAGTTCATTACCGTTGTAGTGTAGTTCCGACCATGAGAGGGTTAAAGATACCAGCATCTGTAACTTGCAATACTTTGGTGATAGAAACTCCGTGTACAAACAGCTAGATAAGGAGTTTATTACAAGCTCACAGTAAAATAGTCTGCCCGTGTCGGCTGTCTGATATGAACTGATGCAATAACGCCGTCTTCAGGCGTGGGAAAGGGTGCTGACCTAGCAAGATTAGTGGGGGCATGTATGCACTGGGGGGGGACATATATACATCGGGGGTAGACATATTGTGGAGGGGTACACTACTCCCCCGGGTAGCTGAGACGGTGTCTCCTGACACCGGGAGTTAAATGGTGTTTGATTATAGGAGTAAGGCAGGACCGGGAGGTTTGTACAAGGGATAAGTATGATACAGGGTCAGTAGGGGAGAGATGGCCATGTTGAGGGGAGGGAATTAGAAGGATATATACATATAAGATATACAAGGAATAATAGGTACAAATCCAGTAAGGGTCGAAGGTATATATAAACATAATGGGAATTACACAATAATAGTTTGATACATGATAAACAAGGAGTAGATATGAGAGTTCTAGTGTTGTTCTTCCTTCATTTTTTTTTTTTTTTTGTAGTTTCTGTAGGATACACTGTCACTCAGTAATGCATGAAAGAAATACCATCATTGTCTAGTAGGCAGAGCGCTGTTCACAGTTTGGTTAATTGTTAGATGGCAATGGTAGTCACGGAATGCGAAGGCACTAAGTACGGGGAGTTTCTACGTCGTGTGTAGGGCGTACTATGCCTGTAGCAACTCTGATTTCCTGGAGTCGACGTTCCATTTTTCTGACACAACAATGCACTGCACAGTTGATGAGTAGAAAACCTATGAAAGCGATAACCACAGGGGGAAACACAACTGTCGGATGAACCCATGAACGGCTGAAGGCCAGAGAGAATTGATCCATAATGAAATCACTGTCATTGAGGAAGGTGAGCATGCGCAAGTGAGGGGAGGTGATGGTAATGTTGGCAGATGGTAGGGTTGAAGGCATGTCGATTGGTTGAAAGATGTCATAGGAGTGTTTACGAACAGCTTGGTGATGGCGAGTGGCGTAAGTGATGACGGACTCTGATTTGACGTTACAATAGTCAGGTGCTTTGTAGAGACCACTAGCGGGGACGGAGCGAACGGAAGAACCAGGACACATGATTGTGACAGAGACGGGAACAGCAAAGAAGAAGTACTGGACATGGTTGAGGTGAGCATGGTGGACCGGGAGGTCAGGAGCTGGGACAAAAGAACAGGCCGAGTAGATGGAATGGTTGCGAACTAAAGCAGACTCACAGGGTGTAGCACTGCTAGGGAAGATAGCGAAAAGGTGGGCAGCACAGAGACGAGAGGTCGGAGTAAGGGAGGAACATTGCTGGAGGTCTGTGGAAGAAAGGAAGGCAACAGAAAGATGATCATGGGAGAGGAGGAAATATTCTGAAGGAACAGATACCTGTAACAAGGAGTTGTTGAGGCGGAAAGGGAAGGGAATGATGTGGAAAAGGTTAAAGGTTATGGCAGAACGGAGAGGAATATGGACGACGACGTATGTAGTGAGAAGAGTGGCTTCGAGAACAGGATAATAATATTCAAGGGAAGAGTAAGGGAGGACTGGGGAGAGACCGAAGGTGGAGTGAGCCCATTCCAGGACAGAACGGAGAGCTGAGACAGGTACTAAGTCGGCAGTGACACGTCCATTGATAGCATCGACCAGGATACGAACCAAGGTAGAGACTTGAGACAGGAGAGAGTCAACGGCCAGTTGGAGATTATCCATGTTGAGTTTGAGGTAGAACTGAGAGATAACGTTGAGATCTGAAAGGTGGCGTTGTATGATATCGGTGAAATTGTTTAGAGTGGACGTGACTTCATTGAGTTGGGTTGTGAGCTTCTGTAACATAGTGTGTTGGATTTTAAGGACTCGGCGTTGTGATTCTAGGGCTGAAGCTAAATGAGTGAGATCAGATTTGAAGCCAGAAATGTCACGGGCTGTAGCAACGCCAAACAAGCCACTCAGAATCTCACCGCCGAAGTCGAAGAGACCTCGTTTCACACGAGAACGACCCACGGGTGTCTGAATGGAAAATGTGTCATTGAACTCAGTGAATCTGTTACTTATGTATTGCAACTGCCAGGGGAGTGGGAGGAAAAGGTTATAGAGATACTCATTCGGGTTGTGTGTCCCCATGAGGGCCGTGAGATGGTTCCTGATTCCGTGGAGCTGGTGCGCGTAGGCAGGTAGGGCAATGGCTATGTCGGCCAGGGGCGCAAGATCGTAGCGCAAAGAGGCGATGTCGTCGATAAGCATTACCTCGCCTCCCGAGCCGACCAAGGCCCCGGGACGTACTCCACCATCGTCTTGACCTGACCCAGACCCCAGGAGGGTCAGCACTGCCAGCAGGGAGATCGCTAATATCGTACCTAGAAAATCAGGGTAGAGTTAATGGGGGAGGTCGTGAAGAGGTTGATGGGCAGAGCGCAGTTTGGACCGATAGTGATTGGTTGATGAATGAGCAGGTGGAGATGGAGATGAAGGAGACTGAGGGATAGGTGGAGACAAGGTAGACTGAAGGATGGGAGGAGGGGAAGAGGGGGCAGGAGGTTGTGTAAGTGACTCTTCCAACATGAGGCCACAGGGTGCTTGCTTTAAGTCATCGACGTGGACCCATCTGGTGTCCCTAGTGGACAGGTCCTGGAGGTGAAATTTGTTGCCTTGTTGAGTGAGGATGCGGTAGGGCCCTGTAAATTTGTCATCCAACTTAGAGGAACGCGTATGGGAATGAGCAAAGACAAGATCGCCTACACTGATAGTGATAGGAGAGGCGGACTTATGTTGGCGCTGCAGCATGTCCTCCTGAGAGGAAGCCAAAGTGGATTGGACATACTGGTGGATTGTCTGGAAGTTGGCCAATTTTAGTTTAACATAATCATCCATGTTGTAGATGGGTTCTGGCTTTGAGGATAAGAGAGAGTATGGGAGGTCCTTGTCAAAACCAAAGAGGACGAAGAAGGGAGAGTCAGCAATGGATGCATTGATGGAACTATTGATGGAGGATGCCACTTGGGGAATCCAGTCATCCCAGGACGAACTATGGGAGCCTAGATGTCTGAGGCACTCTAAGATTTTACGGTTGTGGCATTCTACAAGGCCATTGGAAGCCGGATGGTTAGGCACGACAGATCTCATCTAGAAGGCTACTGTTGAATTCTGTACCGTTGTCAGTAAGAATGGTATGAGGGGTACTGAATGGGCAAATTACATGATCTACAAAGGCACGGGCAACGCTCTTTGCGGTCTTGTTGGAGAGGGGAACGAGGACACAGTAGCGGGAGAAGTGGTCGACCGCTACGAACAAGTACTCAGCGCCAGATTCTGTGAGAGGTAGTTTTAAGAGATCGATTGAGACAGTTTCCCATGGTTGTGATGGGATTGGGTATTGTAAGAGAGGTGCTGGTAAGCCGGTTGATCCTTTGTGGCGGTGGCAGGAGAGGCAAGAGTCACAGTGGGCATTGATATCGCGGCGCATGGTTGGCCAATAGTATTTGAGACGTGCTTGGCGCAAGCATCGGTCTTTACCTGGATGGGAAGCTTGAGGAGTATTATGAACAATATGAAGAACCTTTGGTACCAGGGCAGTGGGGACAACAAGTTGGCGTACTTCGCGATTGGGCATATCTTTGCCCGTTAACAGTGTTTTCCTGTACAAGAGATCATCATCTAGCATGAACTCATCTAGTGATACTGGCAGAGTAGGTAAGGTCGAGGCATCGCCAGATTCTAGGAAATAAATGACTTTGGACCACATGGGGTCTTGGCGCTGAAAGTTTCGAACAACTTCTGACGTTAGTGTAGTGTTTTCAGTTACTTCAGGCTGCAGTGATGTTATAGCTGCTGCTACGTGACGTGAGAGTGCGTCTGTGACTACATTCAACTTGCCTGGTACATATTGAAAAGTGGGATTAAAGTCCTGGATGATGACAGACCATCTAGCTAACCTACCTGTTAGGTTGCGATTCTTGAACAAATCACATAGTGGAAGGTGGTCTGTTTGGATATGCACTGGATAACCATAGACTATATCTCTGATATGTTTCAAGGACCAGATTACCGCTAGCGCTTCGAGATCTGTGACACTGTAGTTACGTTCAGCGGTTGTAAGGGTGCGACTAGCATACGCTATTACGCGCTTCCTTGATGCTTCATCGAGTTGCATCAAAACGGCACCAAGTCCAGTGCCTGAGGCGTCTGTGCAGAGAAGGAAGGGTGTGGTATAATCAGGGAACGCTAGAACAGGGGCATTTACAAGAGCTGTCTTTAGCTTTTGGAAAGCCTGTGACTGGTCGTTAGTCCAAACAAAGGGCACATTCTGCTTGAGTAAGTGGGTCAGAGGAGCGGCGATCTGCGCATAATTCCTGATAAAGCGACGATAATAGCCACTGAGGCCCAGGAAACTTCGTACAGCGTCGGTAGTGGTAGGTTCTGGGAAGTTAATGATCGCCTTAGTTTTATCCTCATTAGTATGAATGCCTTGTGCATCTACGACATGGCCTAGGAATTTGATTTTCTTTCGCAGGAAGTCACATTTACTGAGATTGATTTTCAGGCCTGCGAGCTGGAGGCGTTCAAAGACTTGCTGGAGTTTGGTAAAATGATCAGGGATGGATTTACTCACAACAATGATATCATCTAGGTAAGCAAAAAGAGAGTGTCCCATCATACCGCTGAAGACTGAATGGATAAGTCGCATGAACACGGAAGGAGCATTTCTCAGACCAAAAGGGAGTCTCTTAAACTGAAAATGTCCGGAAGGGGTGCTAAAGGCTGTGACTGGGCGAGAGGACTCTTCCATTTCGACCTGCCAGTACCCGCTGAGGAGGTCTAAAGATGAAAAGACTACGTTATTGTCACCAAGGGATTCTAGCAAATCAGTGAGGACAGGTAACGGGAAACGGTCTGGAACGGTGACAGAATTGACCTTACGATAGTCGACTACTGGTCTAAGGTTGCCGTCCTTCTTTGGTACTAAGAAAAGTGGGCTATGCCATGGACTGACGGAGGGTTCAATAATGTCCTGGTCTAACATGTTCTGTACCATTTGATCTGTTTGCTTTCTCTGGCTGTGAGGCAATCGATACGCTGGTATGTAAATCGGCTGAGTTCCTGGTAGTAGTTCAATCGTATGTTTGGCAAGGTCTGTTCTACCCATCGGTTCACCAGGTAAGGCAACCACGTTTCTGTACGAGGTCAGAAGGTCGAGGAGTTGAGGCGTATTTTCTGGGAAATCTGTGCAAGTGAGATGTGAGAGCATATCGGGTGAATGCGTCGGCGCAGATCCCGTAGAGTTAATAGTACATACACCGATTGGCGTATCATCAATCTGAATAGTAGGAATTGAGGAATCCTGGCACACCTTTACGGCCGCTGGGTATACTAGGAAGTCTCCAATCTTTACACCACTTTTAAGTTTTAGTGGAGCATTTGTGACATTGAGCAAGTACAGGTAGCATAAACTGTCCTCTAAGACTGTACACCACGCTGACTCATAAGTCAAGCCATTCACACAACACGTCTCAGGTAGGGTTAGTACATCCACTCCTTCTTTCGCACCGGCAACACAAACAGAGACTTTGGTGAACTCATGCGGTAACAAAATTGTGCACGTATTCGTTACTGCACGTTTCGTCTCTGCGTGTTGGAGAAGATCATTCAGACTGTGTGAGGTAGGTAACTGAGACATGTCTGAGTCAGCGATAGTGTTGTCGGGAGAGGATGTAAGGGCCATTTTCGAAGGCTGAGATGATGTATCAGGAGACATTGAGGAATTTATGTCCTTGCTCGCAGTCATTAAAGGAATGATTTCTGTATTCTCAGATGATGATAGTGGTGGTTTGGGCTGGGTTGGACTTTTTGGTAGTGATAGGGACAGAGGTAATTGAAGGACTGATTTGATCATAAGAACAGGACGGAGACATTCCATAGTGTAAACCGGGAATCCAGAAATGTCTATACTACCACAAGCAGGTAATAATGCAATGGAATGTTGTGCCATGGTGGAGAAACCAATAAGGGCATCTGTGGGATACTGCAAGTCATTAGTGACATGAAATTCAATGAGGATAGGGGGCAAATCTCTGTGGAGTTTGACTTCAAGGGTGACTCTTCCCTTAACCTTAAACTCTGAGCCGTTAACACCACATAGGCGAGTGTCTGGTGGTTCTAGGAAACTGACGTGGCTGTGATGGCGATGAATAATTTGTAAGGAATTTTCGGAGATGAGATTTACTATAGATCCTGTGTCCAAGAAGAATGACGTTGGTATGTCATGACTGCTTCCGAGAATGACTAAACCCGAGGATGTTATGGGACCTACATGGCGGATGGGGAGTTGGGTTTCTGGTTCTACGTGATATTGGTCCGATACGGGCACGGCGTTTCCCCCGACTGTGGGCGGTTGAGGTAACGACATTCCTCAGTGGTGTGAGTCGTGCTTGATTTGTGGTATTTGCAGTGTGGACGACGTGAGCGGGAAGGCGTACGCTGTCTGGTTTGGGAGTGAGGACGTCTGTATGTATGGTCGCAACTGGATGCTCGATGTCCAGGATGACCACAGTACCAGCAAAGAATCGAAGATTGTCTGTTTCGTCGGGCGCTAGATTGATCACGACCTGCGGTAGGAGAGTGATGTGTGGCAGGTCTGCCGTGTGTGGTGGGATGGGAGCGAGATTGGTCTGGGGTAGTGGAGGTGTGACAGACTGAGGAGGCCAAGGGTTGGGTGGTGCCCTGACGCGTGTAGTTCGAACCTGTTCTTTCATGAATGGCTTTAGTGACCTGAATAATTTTATCCCCTGGATTGAAACCGATTTCCAAGGCTAGCTCTCGCTGTTTAGGAGTAAGCCAGTGAAGGAATCTGAGGTAACCAATTAAGTCAGCAAAGTTGGTGAGTGAAAGCATTGGAACGCCATTCTTGTCTTCTAACCATTTCTTGCCTACCAGTAATTGGAGCATCTCGCTACTAGTTGCTTTCATGGCGGCGGCAGCTTCGCGGAGCTTGGCATATTGCGCTGGGACACGCAAGTCCTCATCTAGTTGGTTTAGGAGATTAATGAATCCCATGAGAGACACGGTATTTGAATGCTGGCAACAAAGGCTGATGAGTTCCGTACGAAAATCAGCAAAGGTACGAATGCTATCGAAATGTCCTGCACGGATCGCGGATCCGATGTCTGATTTACCGTGATGCAAGCGATCGAGGAGGTAAGCTACTTTGAGCGATTCCTCGGTAAATTGTCGATTGTTTATTTCTGTTTCGACTTCTCTGAGGAAATCATAGACAGACCAAGTTGGGTCCTGGCCGGTAAATTTGGGACGATTGGCATCGTCGAGATAGATAGACTGTGGAGGGTTGGCCATGGCTGGAAGTGCAGAAGTGGCGGCAGGAGAGGTGTGAGAGAGAGAGAAGGTAGTGGCAGTTAAGGGCGAGCAAGACGGGGTATGAAGGGAGGCAGGAGAAGTAACGACAGTGGAAGGAGTAGAGGAAGAAGAAGGGAGAGTAGAGGCAGGAGTAGAGGAGGAGGTATCTGGATTTACGAGTGTAGGACGGGTAGTGAGTGATTCTGAGGGAAGTGAAACGGGAGTCTCAGGTACAGGGCAGTGGTACTCTTTGCCACTTCGTAAATGAGTGATTGTGTTAGAGTCGGCAGACGGGGTATGAGCAGGTGACGTTTCCGGGTCAAGAGGGCTGGTGGTAAGCGGTTGACGTGGAAAGTATGACATTTAATGCGGCAATGGAAGATGAAAGGATGAAGATGGATACGTAGGTGGAAATGTATAAATAACAATGAGAGAATGGAATACACTAGGTGTGAAAATGAATGAAGGTGCGGGCATGGATGGTTTAAATAAAATGCGAAGGATGAGATGGAATATAAATAACGTAGGTGAAGATGAAAACGGGGTAATGGAAATGAGGTGGAATATTTACAATAACCAATCTGTAGAGAAAATCGAGGATAATCTCTGGAGAAAGGAAATATATACTATAGTTACACAGTAGAAACGGGAGTGTCGAGATGTATGACGTGCAGGGTGGCTGGGCGTAGCTGGGCTGGGGCGGGGCGGGGCGACGGGGCGGGGCGGGGCGGGGCGGCGGTGGAGAGACAGCTGGGCGGAGAGGAGAAGAGACGCCGTGATGAATCACCGGCAGGGAGTGGCGGTCTTAGGAGGCTCCGTAATGCAGACCAGATGTGGGCGACGGTGGAGGCTGGTGGTGGGTGGTGAGGCAGATGTCGGCGCAAGGCAGGTGTAGAGCTGGTGAGTTGCAAATGCAGAGAATGGCCGTGGGCAGGCAGCGGGCAGACAGTGATAAGTGGCACCGTCGGGGCAGGAGCTATGATGAGTGCGGAACAGGTGCTGGGAACAGGTGCAACAGGTGCGTAGGTCAGCGACGGTGACACGTGCGGTCAGGAACAAGGCGTATGGGTGCGGCTGTTTGAGAGGTGAGCACTGGTGAGAAAAATGGTACACTCGAAAAGCACAGCCAAGGTATGGAGGCACGGAGGAGGGGCGAGGCTGGCAGATGCGAGTCGTTGTGTATCTTGTTGTATCACTAAAAATCCAAGGAGGCGGTCAGAATGTGATGGTTCGAAACATCGCTGCTACCAAATGTAACTTGCAATACTTTGGTGATAGAAACTCCATGTAGAAACAGCTAGATAAGGAGTTTATTACAAGCTCACAGTAAAATAGTCTGCCCGTGTCGGCTGTCTGATATGAACTGATGCAATAACGCCGTCTTCAGGCGTGGGAAAGGGTGCTCACCTAGCAAGATTAGTGGGGGCATGTATGCATTGGGGGGGACATATATACATCGGGGGTAGACATATTGTGGAGGGGGTACACATCAATAGTGCCAGTATTAGCATCCTCAGGCTCCTATAACACACTGCTGGCTGAATGAAAGTGTCTTGCATTAGCTGGAATAGAATAATAGAGTTGTCCCGACGATGAGCGTGTTAAAACTGTTTTCTAGTGCTGTGGGGTAACATGTTCCCTACTTTCAAATCCCCAACTCCCCTCTCATGACATCCATGGGCAGATGATAAGCCTTTCCAATTTCCATCTTTATTTCTTCATCTTTCATCTCCAGCTCCTGTCACTACACCACGGCCGATAATCCTGCTTTCCCCTGCGTTCCGTCTCCGACGTTTCTCTTAAAACACTTCCCAAGTTGCAACCCAGCCTTCTTTTCCGTCTTCTTAAAGTAAGTGTAGATGCATCCCAACATTCTTCTTCAACTTTTTTTTTTTAAATAAATTCCCAATTGCACCCATATCTTCTCTCAACTGCATCTTCGTCTCTGTCTTTTCTTAAAACAATTCCTATCTCTATCTTCACAATTTCCGACGTTCAGAAAAATTTCCCACCTTCTCTTCCTTCACACAGAATAACTATCAACTACATCCTCGCATTATGAAACAACTCCCAGCTGTATGCACCACTTATAACTACAAGTGTACCCTTACCTTCAAAGGCCCTCAGCTGCAGCACCATCTTCTCTGTACGTTTATCTATCTATCTATCTATTGCCAGACGCCTCAATCCCGTTTGGGGTGGCCACAAACAAATCGCCTCCACGTCGCCCTGTCCCCCGCCATTTCACTGCCCTGCTCCCAACTCACACCCCCCTCTCTCATATGCCTCTCCACCCCATCCCTCCATCTCATCCTCGGCCTCCCCTCCTCTTCCCCCTCCACCTCACTCACATACACTCTCTTCGTCAGTCTTTCACCCTCCATCCTCTCCACATGGCCAAACCACCTCAGTGTGTTCCTCATAACGCTTCCTATCACATCCACACCACAACGCTCCTTTATATCCTCATTCGTCAGCCTGTCTCTCCATGTGACTCCACAGGCTCCTCTTAAATAACTCATTTCCACTGCTCTCACTCTTGACTTGTATCCTTCCAACAACGTCCAAGCTTCACTTCCATACGTTAGAGTTGGTATCACAATACTGTCATGTAGTAACTTTTTCACTTCCATGCTCACTTCCCTGTTTCTTATCACTGCTTTCAAAGAACCAGCAACCTTTCTTCCCTGCTGTACCCTTTCAAGCACTTCACCCTCCAAACCTCCATCCTTACACAGCACACTACCCAAGTACTTAAACGTACTCACATTTTCCAGTTCCTCGCCATCCAACCTCGCTGTACATTCACTGACTTCACCTCTCTCAAAGACCATCACTTTACTCTTCCCTACATTCACCTTTAGATTCCGTTTCTTACACACTCTCCCAAACTCATCCACCAAGCCTTGCAGCTCCCCTTCGTCTTCACTCAACAACACAGTATCATCTGCAAACAACAGTACAGGGAGTTTCCAAACACTATCCTCTCTCATTAGGGCCACTCCAACATCCACTACCCTACCTTGTACCTCTTTTATTACCCCATCCATGTACAGATTGAACAACCATGGAGACATGACACATCCCTGTTTCAAACCAACTTTCAAAGAGAAAAAATTCACTTAGTTCACCATCCACACGCACTGCAGCCATAGCACCATCATACATACTCTTCGCAGCATTCAACAACTTCCCATCTACTCCATATATTCTTAAAACTTTCCACAATCCTTGTCTATCCACCCTGTCATATGTTTTCTCCAAATCCATGAAAGCCGCATACAACTTCTTTCCCTTCTCAAGAAACTTTTCCACTAAAGATCTAAGAATGAATATCTGATCTACACAACCTCTTCCCTTCCTAAACCCTCCCTGTTCTTCTCTAACTATTTTCTCTGTTGTTTCTCTAACTCTGTCAATAAGTATCCTACCATACACTTTTCCTATTATACTAAGAAGACAAATGCCCCTATGATTACCACACACTTCTTTTTCCCCTTTTCCTTTGTACAAGGGAATAATTATGCCTGACTTCCAATCCTCCGGGACTCTACCTTCCTCCCAGGCCAATCTGCACATCTTCCACATCCATTCTACTACTATCTCTCCCCCATGCTT
Source organism: Coenobita brevimanus (assembly GCF_032717465.1). Lineage (NCBI taxonomy): Eukaryota > Metazoa > Arthropoda > Malacostraca > Decapoda > Coenobitidae > Coenobita > Coenobita brevimanus. The sequence goes on from NC_136976.1 coordinate 16,721,627, forward strand.
CAGCATTTCACCACACACTCCATCAATTCCTGGGGCTTTCCCCGATTTAACTTTCTTCATTTCTTCCTGTCTTCTCTCCTCCCTCCTTCTCCCAGCCATTCCCCAGCCACTTATAGTCGCATTACTTCCATCCTCTATGTTCAACAATTCCTTAAAGTGTTCTCTCCATCTGCTCACTTTTTCTCCCTTCTCCACTAGTAATCTACCATTTTTATCTTTCACTCCCCTGCTAACTTCACTTCCACCCTGTCTTACTCTTTTCACCTCTTTCCAGAACATTTTCTTACAGTCCCTCCACTTTACACTCAAATTCCATCCAAATTCCTCATCCACTCTCTTCTTACTCTCTCTTACTAATCTTTTCACCTCTCTCTTTCTTTCTACATATAACTCTCTCTTCCGCCTCTCAACTTCTTCCACGCCCCTATTTCTCATCTATTCATTGTATGCTTTCTTCTTTTGTGCCACAGCCTGTCTCACCTCTTCCGTCCACCCTCCGTCTTCTCTTCCTTCCACACACCACATCACATGCTGCACATATTTCTTTTGTAAATACTCTACACACACCTTCCACGTCTCCCATCTGCTCCAATTCATATTTGCCCAATCGTTCCTCAACTTCTCTCTTATAATCTGCCTTTTTCTCATCCTCTTGATCCTAATTCTGGCCACCACCAAGTAGTGGTCAGAAAGTCCACTCCCCCAACCTCTATAAGCTCTTGCATCCATTACACATCTTCGCATCCTTTCATCCACACACACATAATCAATCATTGCCTTCCTTTCATTCAGTTCACCACCCACCCTTCTCATCACTCGCCATGTATACCTGTGGATCATTTTATGCCTGAAGAGGGTATTGGCTATCACCAACCCCCACCCAGCACAAATGTCCACTAACGCACTCCCATTCTCATCTATCTCAGCAGGCACACCCCACTCATCAACTGTTCCATCCACCTTCACATTCCCAACTTTACCATTCATATCACCGATCAAAAACACTCTCTCATTCCTTCCAAACTTTTCCATGCACACTTCTACATTTGTCCAGAACTCTTCTCTCACTCTTCTAGCACGATCTTGCGTTGGCGCATACACACACACAATCGCCCACATTTGTATTCCAACTTTCAACTTTACCCACACAATCCTTGACCCAACTGATCCATACTGTCTTATGCTCTTCTTCCATCTTTTACTCACAACTATACATACTCCTTTGCCCTCTCATTCTCACCTACTCCTGCACATATACCCCATCCATACTCCCATTCTCTCACACTTTCTCCTCTCCATTTTGTTTCAGTTATTCCACATACAACCACCTTCGCACCCTCAGACACCTGCACAATCTCTCTCTCTTTCACCTCATCATTCGCACCATCTTCTCTGTATGTCGCTTCACAAAATAACTCTTCCTTCTCAATCTTTTCATAAAATAGTTCTGTTCCTGCTTCCCATTTTCTCCATCTTTTGATAAACTAAACCTCAACTTCGTTTTCTCATAAAATAAATCACCATCGTCTTCATCTTCTCTTAAAAGGCACCCCCACCTACCTCTACTCAAAAAATTACAGCAAGCCTTCTGCGCTCATAAAATAACTCCTCAACTGCGACCATCGTAGCCACCATCTCCTACTTCTTCCCCTGCCCCGTCTTCCTTTAATCAAGGCGGGTCATCTTAGGCTGTAATTTCCTTTTGGTCTCTTCCCTCCGCTTCTGCCAGATTTACATTTCATTAGTCCCACCAGCGTCCTCCCTTTTAAGCCCGTCTCCTGTTCGCAAAAAATTGGCTACTAGGTCATTCCGAGCGCCTGCAACCTCTGAGGGCCGTATTTAAAAAGGAACCCTTGGTAAATTTATCTTTTCTCTACACATTCTTGTCGTGAACTTAGACGAGGTAGTGGTTGATGCTTAGGGCTGATATTGCCAAGGGGAGGGGGAGAGAAACTGAAATTTGCCAAAAACAGAATAAAATCTTCCCGTAGCAGTCCCGTTAAAGAACGCATTTAAGAAATTCTCGGAAAAACTGATTGTACAGCCCACAAAACTGCGTTAACTCACAAAACTGAAGCGAATGAGCACCTGGAATACAAACAACCATCAAGCTTTATAGTTCCCAGTTTTATTGTTTCACTTACAATATCCACTCATGGTCGCGTCTTCTCTCGCAATACAGTTCAGTTATACATCTGATTTCATTCAATTAAGGGTAAATCATAGAAGCTTAAGAGCGTTAATACTGCTATAATTCATGCTCTCTTCGTCGGGACAGCTTTTGTAGCCTACTTACATATGCACGCACTCACTAATAAAGAAGTACACACACACACACACACACACACACACACACACACACACACACACACACACGCACAAGCTCGCACACACACACACACACACACACACACACACACACACACACACACACACACACACACACACACACACACACACGCTCGCACACGCACACACACACACACGCTCGCACACGCACGCACACACACACACACACACACACACACACACACACACAGAAACTCACACGCTTGCTTTTATTACAAAACATTTCTCGAGCCACACAGTTTTACAGCTTACGGTGCTTCTATTTCTTACAATATTCCCCCGTTTTCAAACTTTAATAAGTTCGGTGGCTGCAAGTTTTAATAACTTTGCCTGTCCAGCCATTAGTATGTGGCTTGGCAGCGTCGTATTTTTTGTCTTTTGCGTGTTATTATGTGCCTCATTCGTGGAGTTATAGGTTGTTGAATATTTCTACTTTACCATTCCAGCATTATTGTTTATTTCTGTACTTCCACTTCTCACTGCGTTCTCTGTTATATTTTTTTCATTTGCTTCTGGGGGCGCCCACCACCCACGCCAAGTGACTACACTGACAGGCTAATTGGTTTCGTGTTATGAAGGAAACCATTTACTTCTGTGGGTGGCCACCATATACACAAATGGACACCTCGTGGTCTGCTCTGACTGGCTGTGGCCCATATACGGTTTTTATATATGAGGGATGGTTTGGTTTCATACTCACATAATGCCACTCATGGAACACCAACTAGTCATTTTTGCCAAGCAGCCTAGCTCCGGGATGGTGCATTCCTGACAGGGTAGTATATGACTGGATAAAAGAAATTAGTCATCTTTTGCCTTCCGTCGTACGATATTTTACGCTTTTTTTCTCATACTTTTACTGTTTTATTCTGTAGTTTATACTACATTAGTATCTTCTGTCATACTCTGCACTATTATTCTCTGTTAGGCATTGCAGATTTCTAATTATTATAGTTTCACTCAGTCTTCAGCGTTTCGTTTCAGCAGCTCCTAACTTTACTGGTATTAATTTTACTACTGTCTTACATTACAGTGCACAGCAGTTTAGCTGCACAGTATTTAGTGCATCTCTAGTTCATTCAACCTGATTACACACTTTTTCATTTTGTTCCTGCGGCAAGCAGACTGTTTTACTTGCCTTCGCAGACCTTTAGAAATAGTGTGGTTAAGTCTTCTGCGCTACAGGAGGTCTCCCCTAAGCTTCATCAAATCATCTGTACTGTAGCAATAATGATTTACAAGTGGCGTAAAAACCTTCAGTGATCTAACCGAAAGTTCATGGTTACCATTCAGTTCAGCTCTGTCGCAATTCCTTTACAGTAAAAAGGGTATAAAGCCCGGGAAATGCCCTGAGTAAAATCAAAGTAAATTCAAAATGAATATTCAGATGATTCCAGCTGTCAGGCTAAGTACATCTGCCAGACTCGAGGTCCTAAGCAGATGGAAAGATAGACTGAGGAAGATTTTCAAATTAATAGTAACGTTTAAGAAACACAAGAACAGTTAATTCACTCAAGATCAGACAAAATCTAGTGCTCCATTTCAGCTGAAAGCTAACGGTTCTTAGCAAGAGGTTATTTAGGAAAGTTCAAGCGCGCGGTACAGAAGATTGTTTATTACAGTGGCTGGAACCCTGACTGCGGGGACAAAAATAGAGGGTCTTGGTAAATGGCAATTAATTAGAGTGGGGATTAGTAACTTCTGGTGTATCTCAGGAATCAGTACTCAGTCACTCATTTTTTATTAGGGCCTCATATACACTCAGGCTGCCTGTCCGGCCGACTGTGCAGATCGCCTGTACTCGTACAGACAACCTCAGCCAAGGATCAGAAACTTAGGACCGTAACCAAGACTTGAAAAAAGACGAGGCGAATATAGCCCTGCTAGTGGGGTCCGAGGGCATGCTCCCCAGGAACAAATTTTTAGCCATAGCACCAAATAATGCAATTGCAGGTGAATCTGAGCAGATTTAAATCAAGTAACTCCGAAAATTTCAAAAATGTTTTTACAGTTGTATGTTTTTATTAATGCCATCTTTAGGAGTTAGGCGCACTGCATTCAGTTATATAAATGTGTTCTGCAATACGGCATTTTCATACATGCTAGAAAGGATTATTAGCATTATGTTAAACAGTAATGAAGCAAGTTTTGGTTGCTGCACTGTAGTGACTACAGAAACTCAATTAGATTTTAGTATAAATGAAATGTTATCATCTTTGGAAACTGTATGATAAGTTTTTCCAACAACTGAGAAAAACGTGCTGAATGCAAACACACACAATAAGCTTTCATAGCTTTTAGTAAAGTCCATAAAGAACTTTTCAGCTTACATCTCATTTAGAGCATCAGTAATATATGAATGTGATACTGGTATAATGCTTTATGCATGAGTACTAATCCTGATGGGAATTTTTTTAAAGGAAGGTACACCAGCTCTGAGCGGGTGGAGACCACACGCTATTTGGTGATCCAGCGAACACCGGCAACTTTCAGGAGTTTGTGGGGGCTCATATTACAACAGGCTGTAGTAGCCTATATTATTTAGTTACGTTCTGAGTTGGACTCATCCACTCCCGATGACTCACCCACAAGCACTGCTGGTTGAGAATGACAAGGATGAGTTTACAGTTATTATCGCAATTAGAACAAGTCCCTGGACTTTGGGGTGAGAATGGATTGAGCAGGCTGCTAAAGGAGGGGAGGGGGAGAGGAGATACCAGACGAAGCGGCTGCCTCGTCTGCCTCAAGGTGGTTACGGACATGCTTCAACAACCAACATGCTCTCAGTTTTGCCTGTACAGTTTGGTTTGTGCAGGCGACCGGACACAGCCAAATATACACACAGCCAAACATACACACCGCGCCAGTGTCCGTCATGTACTCCCACCAGATAGTAACAGCAAAACATAGCCACTGCAGACATTTAAAATACTCAGTCAAACATCTTTCATGAACCCCCACTAGACACAAATATACATACATACACAGCCACCGCAGCCATCTAAAGACCCCAGTCAAATATCATCCTTCATCAACCCCATCAGACATTCATACCATAGAAACTGAACTTCCAAGAAAAACATAGGTGAACTATAGTTTTTTTTACTTAAACTTGGCCTCCATCTTGAATTCAGAGAGAGAGAGAGAGAGAGAGAGAGAGGTATTGCCGGATAAAGGTAGGTATAGTCTTTGAGGCAAACTGTTTGTTGATGCCCTGAGGGAAATCCATCTGTGTAAACACTTTTTGTAAGTTTTGTAAATAATTATAATGATTTCGAGGGAGCGAACGAAGCGAGCAATCAATGGTTCCTGTCAGTAAAGTTTGGAGATGAGTGGCCCGGCCCGACCCGACTATCACCCTAAGCAGAAGTTAATATCTTTACTCCTATGTGGAGAAGAGCTGGAATTCTTTCTGCATGTGATACATTCATTCAATTTATTTTATCAACTAAAACCTCACCTGTAGAGCGTAGGAACCCCTTGGATCTCGAGCTTTCCTAAGGAGTGCTCTGCTGTAATCAGTGAAAGCCTCAAGTACAAAATCAAATTTTAAAAGATTTTCCGTAGTAATACTGTGTTTTTTGCCATCACCTCTAGCAATTAAGGGTCGGAGGGAAATTGTGGTAACATAGTGCTCACTCGCTCTTGATGCGTTCACAAAGCACACTTTACTGGTTAGTAAATAAGTCTGGTGCTTCTCCTGCATGATTGATGTATATGAAGGGGTCTATCATACTGTGTTTACGGCATCAAATGTGCATTATTATTTTTTTTTATCGTGGTTAATACTTTTTGTTACGAGCAATTTTCTGAATGTCTGATATTATAATACACACTTCACTGAATTAATGCTTTTATACATTAAAGGTAAATTCACGTTCGATTTTTATTGCCACTTAGCTAGGCGATAATGTAATCGCCTGTGTCTGTGTGTGTTTATGGCTGTTACCAAAATATCTCAAAATCAAGCAGGCAAATTGTAACCAAACTTTGTGGGCAGTATCCCTGGCTACATAGCTTGTTTGTCAATAAGTCTGGCTAAACTGCGATGATATACTTCCGATTGACAGAGGATTTTGCAAGAAAACTAATTTTTTTCTTTTAGCTCGCCATTATTCACCATTTTCTATCGTACCCTCAGCGAATAGACCTGTTATTTAAGAGGTAACTATTAGAAATTCCTCAAAGCCTGTTATATTCAGTGACTTTCACCAACATTATACCCATGACTTCAGGCTTCTGAATGCTAGTGTGATATTTAACTTAACATTAGTAAACAGAGAAATCCTAAGACTTTTTTTCGATTTTGGTGAAGCTGCTATGATATGCCTCCGATTGCCAGGGGATTACTAGTCTAGTTTTAATATGCATTGGGCGGCGAATTCTTTGGCTTTTATTTTACTTGGAAAAGAGGAAATGAAAAAATGTGGTGCCCCACTCTTTATGGAAGCCCTAAGGGAGCTGCCTCATTTACTTGAAGTTAGTCTGGCACTGAATGAAGTGGAGCAAAGCAGCTACGGCATCTCAAGCTTCTATATTTCCCTGCACATCGGTATGGGGCACTGTCTGCCACTAGGGGACGCCGGACCCCTACGCGGTGTATGTACGGTACTGCACATTTAGGACGGCCCAACTGAAACAGTTCTTACCTGTCGTCGACGGATCTCCTCCATCAGAAACCAGGGTTAAGCAACAGTAACAATAACAACATATGATAGTGGTAAGAAAATATCATTATTACAGTACCTTCAACAGCATTTGAGATCAGACGAGCCTATTTACCAATACATTCAATCGGTAGAGAGGTGGCCTGCAGTCCCACCGGACCCAGGTTCAAATCCCCGCTGAGGGAGGGAACAATTTAAGGATTTGAATTTCACGAAATCAGGCTTTATTGATCTACCTGAAGACCCGCCGACATGTCGTAAAAATACCCCCGCTAATACCAATACACCAGTCCTGTATGAGACGGCCCTAGCATGTATTCAGTATGGACGGTGGGTGTTAGAGCCGAAGCGGTGACATGTAGAGGTGTATGGTATGTAGGAGGACTGCTGGGCCTTGATAGGAGGCTGTGATGCTTATGCCCGGAGTCGGCCACATAAAAAAAATAAATAATTGAAACAAAAACAGACACATCATTAGTAACAATCTCTCTCTCTCTCTCTCTCTCTCTCTCTCTCTCTCTCTAATATCCCAAGCTCTCCCAGCTTAAGAATACTAAACAGCAGAGGCAAATGGCAAGTAAGTGATGAAATATTTGGTAAACTTTAGTCTCTAACTGTACATGGATGATCATCAACACCATCATCATTATCATCATCATCATCATCATCATCGTCAATCAGAAACAACAACAACTACAACAACACCTGTTACTGCTACTACTACGACTACTAATACATTGCTTAAAACTTACAGCCTACCCCATCAATGTAGGACTGTAGAGGACTGTACTCTACACCCGAATTCAAAAGCCAAAGGAATACGAAGGGGAACACAAAGGAAACCAAACAGCAATACACCTATCGGCCCTTTCGGAGTTTTCTTTTTTTAATGCGTCAGAATCTAGGCATAGGCTACAGCCTGTTTCCTGAGGCCTAGTAGTCCTCCGACGTACCTCCTCATGTCACCAGTTCTGTGGTAACTCCCACCTTCCATATTTATTTCATGCTAGGGCTGTTCCATACAAGAATATCGTGTTGATATTTTCTCCCATCATCCATGCCTCTCATGTACACTCTCCTGTTCAATCACTCATTTTACACCTCACGCAGCTGCACTCCCCTGGTCATTCTCTCATTTTCAATCTAATTCATATACATTCTTAGTCTATCTTTCTGCACCTCACTTATATGTCCTCTCCTAGTCAGTCTCTAAATCTCAATCTCATATTCACTCCTAGTCAGTCTTATTCTTGATCTCTCTTGTGTGCACGTCTAGTCAGCCTCTCATTCTTCACTTCACTCTACAAGGCCAAACTATCTCGGGGTGCTTAGCACGTTCCAGTACTTCCACATCACCACAACGCAACTTGATTTCCCGATTCGTCTGTCTCTCTCCACAACTCATGCTGCAGCTCATTTCCTCTGTTCTCACGTGTGTTCTTCCAACATACACCACAGCGCCCATTCACTTTCTAATTTCTCTTCATCTCACTAACCCCACATACTCTTCTCAAATAAGTCATTTCCACTCTCTCATTCCTGACTTGCGTCCCTCCAACAAACTCCAAAGCTCTCCTTCATTTCCTCGTTTCTCATCATCTCCACGTATCTCCACATGCTCCTCGCAGATAACTCCACGTAACTTCACACAGTTCACTCAAATAACTCGTTTCCACTCTTTTCGCTTTGACTCGTGTCCTTCCAAGAATCTTTAGCTTAGGCACACTGTTATTAGTAGCATCTGCCCTGTATGGATCAACAGACCTACAGCCTCTCATTCTTCACTTCACTCTACAAGGCCAAACTATCTCGGGGTGCTTAGCACGTTCCAGTACTTCCACATCACCACAACGCAACTTGATTTCCCGATTCGTCTGTCTCTCTCCACAACTCATGCTGCAGCTCATTTCCTCCTACACCTCCACATGTTGTGGTGACATGTGGAGGTGTAGGAGGACTACTGGGCCTTGGGATAGGCTACTGCCCCCGAGATATAGGCCCTGAAGCCTTTGCCCAGAGTCGGACACATAAAAAAAAAAAAAAAAAAAAAAAAAAGTTATCTTCTCTTATGCTGTTCCATAGATTAAAATGGGGATCACAATACTCGTACTATTTGCCCTGTTCCTAATCACTCTCTCAATGAACCATAGTCTTCTTGATTTGTAGTCAAATTTATCCTCTAATCAGACTTCACTTGGCCATCAACTAAGGTGAAAGGGGTAAGGAATCGATATCAGGTGTACACAGACTACAGTATTAGTATGTGAAGGCACTCAAAGTACCCCACTTCCTGGTCATTCGTCCTCACAATACGTTCCCTTATTCATTCCTAACTACGACAGTAACGACTCTTTTCGTTTCCTATACACAGCCAACTTTGCCTTTTCTCTCTCTCTCTCTCACTCTCTCTCTCTCTCTCTCTCTCTCTCTCTCTCTCTCTCTCTCTCTCTCTCTCTCTCTCTCTCTCTCTCTCTCTCTCTCTCTCGTTTACATTCATTCTCATGCCTGATCATTTTGTTTTTCTCACACTGGATTCTGATAAGCAAACTTATCCACATAAAAAAAAATATTTTAGAAACACGATTAAACACTCTCAGGCTACTGCGATGGCTCTCCAATAAAATAAATCGTCTCGCGTGGTCCCGAACATGAGAGGGTTAATGGAGAGGGTATTAACAGTCTCACGTTAAACTTACCCACTCATCTGAATCAGTTCGACAGGTATTAGCCGGAATAAATTAGCTAGTAAAGAAAACACGACCATAAGTGGGTTAAATGCTCCTAGTTCCTCTCCTTTTATTCAGCACGTTTATTCCCTTCGACAAAGCAGTAGCATCTCGGGCTATATATATATATAAATCTATATCTATCTATCTATCTATCTATCTATATCAATTATATCTATCTATCTATCTGTATATCTATATGTATCTATATCTCTAAATCTATCTATTCATCTATCTATCTATCTATATCTCTAAATCTATCTATTCATCTATCTATCTATCTATCTATTTACATATCTATATCTATCTACCTATCTATCTATCTATCTATCTATAAGCTCAGCAAAACAGCTTAGACCAGCCTGATAGCCAGTGACACTATGAAACCCAGAGGCTAGCAGCAGCCGTAAATAATTTCACTGGTAGCTCTAGAAAGATTTCTGTAAAAATTCCATCGTTCGCCTTATATCTGTTATTTGTAACCGAACGCCTCCCTCTGCTAGACATAGATTTCATTTAAGTGTCCACTGTCCTCTACTTCCGTTCCCTTCGAGAATGGGCACGCCTTGTTCCACTTCTAGTGCACGGTTTGAAGTGGGAAAAAGTATAACATAACACGTTGTAGGGGTTCATCTATTCAGTGCTATGACGTATTTTATGCATTATACTTGCTGTCTCCAGGCGATTTCATTCAGCTCATGAGAGGCTTATCGAACTGCAAATGTGTGGTGTAGGGTAGCTTTCATTAACTCCCTTGACCAATAGGGTTCTCTCCTAAATCGAAGAAAATGGGCTGGTAACAGCAGAAAAAACATGAAAATAACGGGTTAACCACTTCACTCCTAGGACGCCTTTCTTATATCCTGCTACAGGAGTGAACTTTCGAGCCTGAGGAGGCAGAAATTGCGTTCATCAACCCAGTCCACACGACAGACTTTTTCAAATCGAATAAGACTGACTGGAGAAACCAAATACACACTGAAACTACGTCATTGGATTTCAGGGCTTAATAAGCTCTTACATACATTATCCTCCCACCATATTTGCACCAACACACCTTGTAACAGCTGATTCTAAACATAACAGCCTTACTGATAAAAGGTAATTAGCATACGTTCATAAAATATTCATAAATGCAGACAGCCTCCACAAATTAGCTGGAAACTCGCGTCGTAGAAAAAGCTGGCCGGGCCCCAGCCTAACACCAACATTACGTGACAATATTTGTAAGATGACTAGTTTTTGTGTAACATAAAAGCTGCACTGTGAAGTAATGAGAATGAATTGCAGCGCGGAGTTAGTGCGTTTTGTGTGGCTGGAGAATTTTAGTTATTGGAAGGAGAAAAATACTATTCTAAAAATAATGTCCACTTTTCAAACCATAGTTCCAAAGGATGAGGGAACATTTAGAAGCTACTCTCCATAGCACTGTTTCTGAAAATGAGGAAAATGTACCTACCTACCTTGCGTGATACAATATCTCAGTATGATTTTCCATACTTATATTTTCGGGACAATTGCTGAGTGACAGAACTGGTAAGTTGCTTAGTTTTGTTAACACACACACACACACACACACACACACACACACACACACACACACACACACACACACACACACACACACACACACACACACACACAAGAGGGTAAAGACGAGCTGCGGTTTGGAGTTTGTACATTTTGTGTGGCTGGTGAAATTTGCTCTTTTCAAAGGATTAATGTAGCTGTCCTTTATCACTATAGTTTCTGAAAATTTGGGAAAACATAGCTGCTTTATAGCTGATAATATTTTAGAAGGAAGGAATAATCTAACGTTACGAAATATGATTCCCCTATGTGAGTGTACATTTAGTGATTTTCTACACCAAAACTTCTGAGAATGGGAGAAACCGTCCCATATCTTATCCAACAGTTTCAGAGAAAAGGAACGTGACAAAAATTTTAAGTTTTCTAGTTTTTGCATAACATAAAATCACAATGGTCGGTAATGACGATAAACTGGAGTGTGTGGTTTGTGCCTTTTTGTGTGATTCAAGAAATTTGGACTGTGGAAGGGAAACATCTACCTATTTTCCGAGAAGAAAGGAAAATTTACGTCCTTTCCAGACCATAATTTAATTCATAGGATGAGAGAAAATTGACCGGCTACTAACACTATAATGATTTATGGACATATGGAAAAAGTTAATGACTTGATAGTATAGTTTCAGAAAATGAGGGGAAAATAAAATGTTACCTTTTACACTACAGTTTCGAAGAATGCACGTTACTCAATAAAAACAGGTAAGTTGTCTAGTTTCCTCATAATTTAAAAACTGCACCTGTGGGTAATGACGACCAATTGCTGTGTGGAGTTTGTGTAACTTGTTGTAGGAAATTGTCTACATGCTGGTGAAGCTTACGATTAGTAGACAAATAATATGCTTACTTTGCGAGAATTAGGGATTTGTTTTTTTCTTTCCATGTCATAGTTCCCGAGGATAAGAGAAAATTTAGCTACTTTCCTAACTATGGTTTCAAAGAGTATAGGAAAATTTAGCTACTTTCTATACCGCAGTTCTTGAGAGTATGTGAAAATCTATTTTCTAATATACGGTTACTGAAAATAAAGAAATCATTTCAGTTCAGAAAATAACAAGAACCCTTATTACTTCCATCATGTGTTTTGCGAGACTGTTCGTATGGACAGTTCTATTTCTGAGAGTAAGAGAAATTATAATTAGTTTTCATTAACTTATTTTCGAATATAAAGGAAAATATTATTTTATACACTATATTCTAGCTGCATTCCTATGATTTCATTCAGATGCGGTGAAACTTATGTAATGAACGTGGTTTCATGCAGCCCATTAACAACCAATATGAAGTGCGTTTTTGCTCATAACGAACACGCCAGCTTTTGTAATTGTTTTCCCTTTTGCACAGTGCTACGGTCCGACAATGAGTTTGTTAATCATAAGATGCAAAAATGAGTTGGTTAATAGAAAAATCATTGTTCTCTCATTACTAGGTAAAAAAAATTTTGTCTCTGAAAATAAAATATAATTTTACGGGTAGAATAAGCCCTCGAGTCGAGAAAAATGTTACCAGGGGGAATGCAGTATCGGGAAATAGTGTTAGATTATATTTATCAGAGCCCCGAGTGGCCACCAGTCCTCAACCCAGCTGTATAATTATTGCTCCACCATCAACGCTTACACAGCAGGAGTCCTGTTATATATAGTGCTGCTTCCCTTGCTTTCTAGGTCTGATTCTCCCGTTTATTAGCCAAAGATTCTTTCTCCTACAGCTGATTCTGTCTTACACATCTTATTGCTTGGCTTGATTTTCTTTGACCTCGTCCGATTCATTTTTGTGCACGGGCTTACTTTCTTGGTCTAATTCTCCTTCGCTTGATCTGAGATTTTTGTTTGTCTGAATCTCTCTTTTTTTTTCTTTTTTTTTTTCCCCACCGGGTTTCACATCCTCCTAGACAAGTCCTCACCCAGGCCATGTAAATGCGTCACCACCAACATCCACACACCGCCTTATTCTAATTGGCTTAGTGCTGCTTCCCTTTCTCTTACTTTCTTCAACTTAATTCTCTATTTTTGTCCCTTCTTTCTTGTCTAATTGTTTTCTCTTTCCTCAGGTGCTTTTCTTTCATCGGACTGATTCTTCCTCGTTCTTTCTTCGTTAATATCTAATTATCTCTTTGGTTGGTGTGATTGCCTCTTTTCTCATACGCGTCTGGGTTTCTTATCTATCCATTCGTCCGCTGACTTGGCTTGCTGTTGCCGAACGTTTATTGAACATCAAATGAAAAAGAATCACATCACAATCTAGTACAAAATTCCTTCATCTATAATTTCCTTGAGTTATTCCCTTTCCTTCCAGGACACCCTGTGTACCAGCTCATGCTCAAAGGGAGCATGAGGTAGCCAAAGGATTGTCCCATTCGCGCTGCATGGGTGCTAATGATTGATAAAGGTGATCGTAATACAGTGTTATTCTAGAAGATTTATTGCACTTTCTAACATGAGACATGGAGACCAGTTATGCGATACTTAGAGAAAAAATAATGTACGGTTCGCCCAGATAAGGGAAGGCGGTGGTTGAACTGGTAGAGATCCCAGTGGGTCCAGGTTCGAATCCCGGCTGGGGCAGGGAACAGTGTAAGGATTTGAATATCATAATGCAGACCTTACTGATCTAACAGAAGACTTCCGACATGTAAAAGCACCCCCGCTAATACCAATACACAATACACCAATCCTGTTTGAGACAGACCTAACATGTATTCAGTATGGACGGTGGGTGTTAGCGCCGAAGGGGTGATATGTTGAGAAAGTGGTGACATGTGAAGCTGTAGGAGGATTAGTGGGCCCTATAATAGACCACTGCCCCCAAGAAATAGGCCCTGACGCCTTTGCTCAGAGTCGGACACATAAAAAATAAGATTAAAAGTACCTATTAAAACAAACGTATGAGACAGCATACCAAAGTATACAAAGTGATGAAAGGAATGCACTACAATACGTATAATGCATAGACATTAATACAGTGGCTACTACAGTAAAGGAAGAGAACAGAGGATGTTGGGGGGTGAGAGTAGTTGGGGGGAGGGGGAAACAGTCAGGGATTTATAACGGGGCTGCGTTAGTCGTAGGAGAGAGAGAGAGAGAGAGAGAGAGAGAGAGAGAGAGAGAGAGAGAGAGAGAGAGAGAGAGAGAGAGAGAGAGAGAGAGAGAGAGAGTGAGAGAGAGAACTTTCTTTCCTCAAGCAGTCTTCAGCCAGCGGTACAATAATGCCACCACCAGCATCCACACACAAGCCCTAATAGTTTATAGCGCTGCTTCCCAGGCATCCTTGGTCTAAGCCACTCTCTCTTCGTCTTGATTCTTTTATTCTTCTTCCATAGCTATTTCTCCTGTTATACCACTTTTTATTACTTGAGCTGATTTTTTCTCCTCGGCTGATCTCTTCCTCTTCTTGGTCTGATTCTGTTGGCATTATTTGAAAGTCTGATTCTCCTTTAGATGATATGATTTTCAGTTGATCTCTCTCTCTCTCTCTCTCTCTCTCTCTCTCTCTCTCTCTCTCTCTCTCTCTCTCTCTCTCTCTTTCAGTTTCTATCCTGTCCCTTTCCACAATGCCCTGCTGAGTAGTTTGTTCCTTTCTTATTCCTCCTTTAACATTATCTTTCCTATCAGTTCTTCCTGTCCTAAATATTTATCCCTTTCCCTCTCCTTTTCTTCAGACATTACATTTCCCATCCGTTCATTTGATATATTTAAGTATTTCGTATAAGTATTTCGTTCCTTTTCCATTCCTCTTTCATAGATATTTTCCTTCACATCTGTTTCACTTTTGTATTTAAGACCTTTTTATCCTAAGTATTACGTCCTTTTCCCATGCCTTTTTCGTAGACATTTACCTTCGCGTCTGTCTCAACTATGTTTGGATTCATGTGCTCCACTCCGATGACGTATTTTCTGTCCAGTCTTGTTACCTTCAGAGTATTATATTCAGCTTTGGAGGGACTTTTCGAACTAGCTGAGTTAGGTATGTCTTTCTCTGGCCCCATCAGTAAAGAAGATCTCCCTAAGATTCATAACGTCTTCTGAGGATAAAAATAAAACAACAAAATACGTCACTAAATTCAGTATAGTGAGTCACTTCCATCTCTCGATGAATCCCATATACTGTACCTCCCTTTTCATTCCCATTTTTCGTTCCCAGGCATTTAAATCCATTTCCCACTTTTTTCCCATTTATTAAAATCCTCTCATATTCCTCCATACTCCTTACAAACCATTCCCCGTGTTTACTACATAATTTAGTTTTTTTTTTTTTTTATAACTCTATTCCCAATTCTTCTGCCCTCTTTCATTTCCCTCACATTTCTTCCCCCTCTTTCCTTTTCTTTACTTGTGTGCACCATTTTCTATTCTTTCTATTCATTCATTCCATTCCATCATCTTCCTTTTCTTACCGCCTCCATTTCTCATGTCTTCCTTCTTTCCTATCTGTCATTCCTTCCCCTTCAGATTCTTCCTCTCTTCCACACTCAATCTTCAATTCCAACAATTTTCCTGCATTTTTAACACCACCCTCCCCCCCTTGGATTCATCCCCCTTCAGCCACACTCATCCATCTCCTTTTCTTTCACATCTTATCTGAGTACCATCTCTCTCCCTCTTCCATCCCTTTTCATCCTTTCCCTTAATATCTAGCCTCCTACCCTCCCTATCCCTACATCTTATCTGAGTACCATCTCTCTCCCTCTTCCATCCCTTTTCATCCTTTCCCTTAATATCTAGCCTCCTACCCTCCCTATCCCTACATCTTATCTGAGTACCATCTCTCTCCCTCTTCCATCCCTTTTCATCCTTTCCCTTAATATCTAGCCTCCTACCCTCCCTATCCCTACATCTTATCTGAGTACCATCTCTCTCCCTCTTCCATCCCTTTTCATCCTTTCCCTTAATATCTAGCCTCCTACCCTCCCTATCCCTACATCTTATCTGAGTACCATCTCTCTCCCTCTTCCATCCCTTTTCATCCTTTCCCTTAATATCTAGCCTCCTACCCTCCCTATCCCTACATCTTATCTGAGTACCATCTCTCTCCCTCTTCCATCCCTTTTCATCCTTTCCCTTAATATCTAGCCTCCTACCCTCCCTATCCCTTTAGCCAAATTCCTTCCCATCTCCTACTTTTCATACTTCGTCCTTTTCCCATTGTTTCTCTTCTACATATATTCCTTCTTCCTATCCCTATACTTTCAGCCTCAACGAATTCTCGCATTTTTTGCCACAAGTATCGTCCATTGAAAATCTCTACCTCCCTTACTTACTTTTCACTCTTTTCCCTCTCCTCTATACAGTATACCACTCCCCTTCCCATTCCTTGCTGCCCCCCTTCCACGCATTCTGTTTCCTCTCCCGCACATACCTCGCCTCTTTCCATCCCTATCCCTTCAACCTAACTTCTTCCACCTCTATTTCCTTCATGTATCTTCCTACCCTACCCCTGGGGGTAGGGGGGTTTCAAGAATACTCCCCCAGTATCCCTGCTTGTCGTACGAGGCGACTAAAAGGGTTGGTGGTGGGTTAGTGCCCCACCCCGTAAAAAGAACTAACTAAAAAAGCAAATAAAGCGCCTCGGACCCGGACGGACCATACGTTGACGACTAAGGAACGGACAAAGAACATTCTGAGGGTAGGAACGTGGAATGTGAGAGGAGTGAATGATGAAGTGAAAGAGAGAGAGATTGTCCAGGTGCTTGAGGATGCAAAAGTGGATATATGTGGATTGACTGAAACTAAATGGCAAGGTGAAAGGATGAGAGAATGGGAATACGGTGTAGGTATATGTGCGGGAGTCAGTGAGAATGAGAGGGCAAGAGAGGGAGTATGTCTGATGATAAGCAAGAAGTGGAAGGAGAATATAAGAGAGTATGGAACAGTGGGTGCAAGGATTGTATGGGTGAGGATGAAAGTAGGTATACAAGCATGGGCGATTGTATGTGTGTATGCTCCAACAGAGGATCGAGTGGCAAGAGTGAAAGATGAGTTTTGGGCGAGAGTAGAAGCATGTATGGACAAGTTTGAGAGGAGCGAGAGAGTGCTGTTGATTGGAGACATGAATGGCAAAGTCGGGAATGTACGAGTGGATGGAGTGGTTGGTCAGTGGGGTGTGCCAGCTGAAGTAGATGGGAATGGTAGTGCTTTGGTGGACATCTGTGCTGGTAAGGGGTTGGCAATAGCCAACACCTACTTTCGTCATAAGATGATCCACCGGTATACATGGAGAGTAATGAGGAGGATGGATGGTGAACTTGTTGAACGAAAGGCAATGATAGACTACGTGTGTGTGGATGAGCGAATGAGAAGACAAGTGTTGGATGCAAGGGTGTGGAGAGGGTGGGGGAATGGAGTCTCGGACCATCACTTAGTGATGGCCAAGGTAGAGCTGCAAAGAAAGTGGTTGAAGAGGCGAAGGGGAAGACAGGAGGAAGCAGCTCCTGTGAGAAGAGTGGAGAAATTGCAAGATAGTGAGAAGAGGACAGAGTATAAGAGCATAGTGGAAGAAAAATTGAGAAGGTATGAGCTAGAGCAGATGGAAGGGATGGAAGACGTATGTAAGATATTCACGGAAGAGATAAGCGCAGCGTGTGAGGCGGTTTGTGGAGTGAGGAGGAGATGCAAGGGTGTGCAAGGGACAGCATGGTGGAATGATGAGGTGAAACGAGCTGTGGAACAAAAGAAGAAGGCATATGGTGAATGGTTGGCGAGTAGAGGTAGGGGAGAAGATGAGAGAGAGAAGAGAGAGGTATATGTGAGCAGGAGAAGGGAGGTTAAGAGACTGGTGAAGGAGAGTAAGAAGAAAGTGGATGAAGAGTTTGGGAGGAATCTGAGTGTGAAATGGAGGGAGAGTAAGAAATTGTTTTGGAAGGAGGTAAAGAAAGTAAGGCAGTGTGAAAGGGGAAATAGTAGGGGAGTGAAAGATAGGAATAATAGATTGTTGGTGGAGAAGAGAGAGAAATTGAGGAGATGGAAGGAGCACTTTGAGGATTTGTTGAATGTAGAGAGTGAGAGCAGTGTGAGTATAAGTGGTTGGGGAATGGCTGGGAGAAGAAGAGATGAGAGGAGGGAGGAAGAGATCAGTAGGTCGGAAGTAGTGGAAGCGATGAAGAAGATTAAGCTGGGAAAGGCCCCAGGAATTGATGGAGTGTGTGGTGAAATGCTTAGGTATGGGGGTGAGATTGTTATGG
This sequence comes from Coenobita brevimanus, assembly GCF_032717465.1. Lineage (NCBI taxonomy): Eukaryota > Metazoa > Arthropoda > Malacostraca > Decapoda > Coenobitidae > Coenobita > Coenobita brevimanus. The sequence goes on from NC_136976.1 coordinate 16,740,130, forward strand.
AGTGGATATGGAAGTTGTGTAGATTGGCTTGGGAAGAGGGAAGGGTTCCAGAGGACTGGAAATCAGGTATAATTGTTCCTCTGTACAAAGGAAAGGGGAGAGAGAAGTATGTGGTAACCATAGGAGTATTTGCCTTCTTAGTGTGACTGGTAAAATATATGGTAGAATACTCATTGATAGGGTTAGGCATATGACAGAGGAGCTAGTTGGAGAAGAACAAGGGGGATTTAGGAAGGGAAAAGGGTGTGTAGATCAGATATTTGTTCTAAGATGTTTAGTGGAGAAGTATCTAGAGAAGGGAAGGAAAGTGTACGCTGCCTTCATGGACTTGGAGAAAGCTTATGACAGAATAGATAGGAAAGGTATGTGGAAGGTATTAAGAATATATGGAGTGGAGGGGAAATTGTTGAGTGCTGTGAAGAGTATGTACGAGGGAGCTAGGGCTACGGTGCGAGTGGATGGTGAGCTGAGTGAGTTCTTTGATCTTAATGTGGGACTGAAACAGGGGTGTGTAATGTCTCCATGGCTGTTTAATATATATATGGATGGGGTCGTAAAGGAGGTACAAGGTAGGGCAGTGGATGTGGGGGTGGCCCTAATGAATGAGGGTGAGATTTGGAAGCTTCCGGTGTTGCTGTTTGCTGATGATACAGTATTGTTGAGTGAAGATGAATGGGAGTTGCAAGGTTTGGTGAATGAATTTGGGACAGTGTGTAGGAGGAGGAAGCTGAAAGTTAATGTAAACAAAAGTAAAGTTATGGTGTTTGAGAGGAATGAAGTCACAGAGTGTGCAGTGAGGTTGGATGGTGAGGATATGGAGAATGTGAGTGCATTCAAGTACTTGGGTAGTGTGATGAGTAAGGATGGAACTTTGGGGGATGAAGTACGTGAAAGGGTACAGCAGGGAAGGAAGGTTGTTGGCACACTGAAAGCAGTGATGAGAAATAGGGAGGTGAGTATGGAAGTTAAGAAGTCACTGCATGATGGTATTGTGATCCCTACCCTGACGTATGGAAGCGAGGAGTGGACCTTGCAAGAGGGGAACAAGTCAAGAGTGAGAGCAGTGGAAATAAGTTACTTGACAGGAGCATGTGGAGTGACATGGAGGGACAGGTTGACGAATGAAGAAGTGAAGGAACGTTGTGGGGTAGATGTGGATGTGGTTGAAAAGATTAGGAGAAATACACTGAGGTGGTTTGGACATGTGGAGAGGATGAAGAATGAAAGACTGACTAAGAGGGTGTATGTAGGTGAGGTGGAGGGAGGGAGAGGGAGGGGTAGACCGAGGATGAGGTGGAGGGATGGAGTTGAGAGGTATATGAGGGAGGGGGGGGTGAGTTGGGGGGAGGGGAGTCAAATGGTGGGTGACAGAGTGACTGGGAGGCGTTTTGTCTGCGGCCACCCTTTGCGGGATTAGGGCGTCGGGCTATAGATAGATAGATCTTCCATTCTCTCCATCTCAATCCCTTTTCTTCTCTCTCCACTACTTACCTCACCTCTTTCCATTACAATCCTTCCACATCAACCCATTCCCAAGTAACCTCCCTTTATATCAAATACTGTTTTCCGTTTATTCCTCCTTCCTTTCCTTTCCATTCCTTCCCTTCCCTTCCCTTCCCTTTCTCTTACATGTCTCGCCTTATCCCATCTCTGTCCGTTCAATCTCAAGCTTTCCTATCCTCTACTCTGCATATGCCGTCCATTTTCCAAACCTGTCTTCTCTCCTTCCATCTCTTCACTTCTCTGACCTCAGTATATCTCGCCTCTGCCATCCCTCTCTCCCTCTCTCTATCTCCCCCAGTCCTTCCCTTTCATCTCCCTTAGACATATCGCTTTTTTTTCACCATCCTTATCTTTTTAATCTCCACCTATTCCCGTATCCTCTGCGTACGCATATGGTCTATTTTCCCACACTTTCCCTCCCCTTCAAATTCCTCCACCTTCGAAGTCCTCCTGTGTGCTGTCTTCCCCTTTAACCCACACCAGCCAGAAAATTTTAGAAACAATCTCCTAACATAAGAGAAGCAATTAGAGAATCCTATTGTCTCGGGCAAGAAAAAGAAAACAAGGAAAAGCAAGCATGCAAACAAATACTCACATACAAACGCATACACACACACGTATACAAAAAGAAAGCGACACAGAAGCAAGTGCAACAAAAGTATAATTACAGACGCTCACATAACACCCACATCTACGTGCAAACACACGCACACAAACTTGCAAAGCAAACCATAATCTCACCACACTTCAAATCACACAGAGCCACATCAAGGAAAAGCAGACAGGCCCAGCATCAACTAAGCACACACACACACACACACACACACACACACACACACACGGGCAAACAGCCGCACTCGTGTTAAGTAGAGGAGGAGTGAGCGACCTTTTCACCTTTCTGAGATGAGGGAGGCTTGCCAGATAAGAAGATAAAAATTTCTCGCTCGCTGGAAATATAGGCAGGTGGGTAGGTCGAAAATGTAGGTGGGTAAGTAGGTAGGTGTGTAATCTTGTGAGTCAGGTAAGTACATAAATTGGTTGGCGGGTAATTTTGTTTGGTAGGTAGGTAGGCAAGTAGGTGGGTAGGTAATGGATGTAAATAATTAAGTCGTTAGACTGGCAGGTAGTGGGAAATGGAGGGATGAAGATGGGTAAAAAGGGGGGTAAATGGGTAATGGGATTGGTAACCAGGTAGGTAAATTAATGACTGGGTGCGTAATGGAAATAAGTAAACATGTTGAATTATAGGTAAACTGATGAGGTAGGCAGGTACTATAGGTAAGCACATAGGAAGGTATTTAGGAAGATTTTCAGAAGGTACAATGTAGGTGTTGGAAGTAAGTAGGTACAATAAGTACGCAGGTAGGTAAGTGAGTAGGTTGGTGGGTATTGCAGGTAGGATGGTAGGCATGTAAGCAAGTCGGTAGATGAGTTAGTATTGCTGGCAGGTAGGTAGGAAATTAGGCTAGAATTAGGTGTACAGTATAGCAGACGTAGCAAAGTAGGTAAAACGGTAATGGGAAAAAGACGGTAGGTAGGTGGGTACTGCAGGCAGGTAGGCAGGTAGTGAAGGTATGGTAAAAAAGAAAGTACTAGATGTGTGCCTATGTATGTAAGCAGTCAGTTACTGGAGGTAGGTAGGTAGACAGGTAGGTATATGGGCACTGGAGAGAGGAAGGCCGGTACTGATGGCAAGTAAACAGATACTGTAGATAGTTAGGCAGGTAAGTATTAGAGGGAGTTAGGTAGGTGGGTACTGGACGTAGGAAGATACTGAACTGAGGCAGATTGATCAGATGGTAACAAGAGGTGGGTAGGCATGTAGGTGATGGAGGTAGGTAGATTGTTGCTGTAGATAGTTGGGTATGTAACTGCTGGTAGATGCTGCAGGTGGGTAGATAGGTAGGTAGGTACTTAAATGGTCGGTAATGGGTATGCGTCGTTAGTCAAGATTACGGTAATGTCGGTAGGTTGGAGCTGTTCATATCAAAGGTCTGAAATGCAAGGTATCGTAGCTTAGTATTGTAGGTTCGTTGGTGGGTCCATACCGCGAAAGAAACATTTGTACTCTAAATACATAAATGGGTAGTCATTTGGTCAGTAGTTCGGTAAGGAAATGGTAGTTAGATGGATGGGCTGACAGGGAGGTAGATGGGCAGGTAGTGAGAAGATTTCCTTTCCAATATTCCTTGTACATTATCTACACCGTAGTCTAATCGTACCCTGAGAAAGAAGTTATCTACTACAGGACAACCGGAATACAGCAAGTGTCTTTTGTTCCTACGTATGTACTAAATTATTCGGAAGACAAAAGCGGTGGTGGAAGGTAGGTAGGACATGAGACAGGCAGGTATATGTTAGGGGTAAAAGTTCGGTAAATACTGAGGTGATAAGATGGTCGATAGGTAAATTGACATAAGAGTTAGATAAATACTTGACCTAGGAGATAAGTGCAAAGGCTGTAGTTAGATGGGCACTTCGGTTGTGGATAAGTAACAAGTATTAGTTCTGGAGGTGGGTAAACTTCATACACCAAAAGCTTGACGATATTCCTTGTATTACTTATTTCAAGAAGCTCTTTGGCAAAATAATACAGCACTTTGGCTCTGTGTCGCTTCTACAGTACTTTTCGTGGCTAGTATCATATTCTAGTGTCAGAATCTTGTTACAATTCAGCACTCATGATGGAGGTACAATTTTCAGCCAAGTCCAAACAGCAAGTATATGGAATGGGAGGGAGGGAAAAAAATCAGTGAGATATGGGAAAGTTACTGAACTGGGTGTAGAGAGGAGGGGAAGGTTGATTTCTGTGAAATATGAAGCCAATCCACCTGGTAGTTTCTGAGATACAGGCCAGGACGGAAAGACGGACAGACGGACGGACAGGGGCGATCCCTATATCCCCACCATTTGGAATAATGGTGGAGATAATAATGAAGACATAGAGGTAAGACACTATAGTCACGACGTGCAAGTCTGAAGGTGTCATTATCGTGCCCTGGCACCTTGCCCGTCAACAGTGCGCTCGTTTTCGTGTATATGATACATGCGTGACTATTGTATAATATGTTCGTGTATAGTAATATTCGTGTATAATATATTCGTGTGTAATAATATGATTCTTGTATAATATGATACGAAATCGAATGCACTGTTGACATGTAGGTTGTCAGAGCACGATAATGACAACCTCAGAGTCGTGCGCCGCGACTATAGGTGAGTATGAAAGAATGCAGGAAAAACACTAGAGAAGAACAGAACAGGAAGACAGTGAAGACTTACTGGCTGATCCATATATTACGCGATCCAGTTCTCGTGTGTTGCAGGGACGGTTTATTCATTTCCAGTGTCTACCCGGCATTATTTTCTGCTTCCCATAATTACTTTCATGCTTTATAGTGTCTGCTTTGACATATCCACTTTTTGAATCGTTGACTTGAAATTTCACGATGCAGCCAAAATATCTGCACTCCTCATACTGTATCTCTTTGCTATTATAGTCATTCCGTTGTGTCCTGAAGGCCCAGTCAAATATAACAATGAGCTTCATTACGTAGGTAGTAGGAGTGGTATATACGACTTTAGAGAGGATGATAGGTAAGACCGTATGTAAGTTGGCAGGTATGAATGTAGGTAGAGAGGTAGGAAGAACTGAGGGTAGGTAAGACTTTAGGTAGGTAGCCTCGTGTAGGTAGAGAAGGAAGACAGTAGCTTGTTGGTAGGAAAGACTGTAGGTAAGGTAGGTAGAGGGTTAGTAAAACAGTAAGTATTCAGAGAAGTAAACTTTAAGGAAGGCTGATAGGTAAGTCTGCAGGTAGTTTGGCTGGAAAGACCGTACACAGGCTGGTAGATACGATTGTAGGTATTTTGACTGTTAGCCTGTGGATATGAAGGCAGGTCAAGAAGTAAGTAAAAACTATACAAAACAGCTATCATCACAGGCAGAACATATAACGATATCTCGATACGCCGAGGAATAACGAAACATATCTCCTGGAAAGTAACAGGGGCAGCAACAAGGCACGAACGAAAACAATATATGCCAAAACTTCGGCATGGGACTGGAGCATCCCATGACTAAAAAAAAAAAAAAAAAAAAAAAAAAAAAAAAAAACAAGCAGGTTGGGATGAAGGTAGTCACGCAGTGAATCGGTATGAACACAGAGGATAAGTTTAGAGTGCACAACCTGTGTATATGAGTTTTGAACACAAAGGACAAGGATTATATATACATACATCGTCGGTTCATTGAGAGGGATGGATTTGCAGGGATTACAGTTGCCCTGCAGTTGATGGGCCTCCTCCGCCAGGCAGACAAGGGTGGCTCAAGGATAACAACAATAACCTACTGCCTGTATTGAACAGATGCTAGGATTGGCTTATTCAATACTTGTTTGATGCTATAAGCACCCGTGTTCTCTGACATGCAGTTTGGGCCGTGTGGAACATCAGTAAAATATATATTCAGAAATTCAGAGCATCGAAATGTTCTCTTTCCAAGCCTGGGACCGAATTCACATATTTTATAACAGTAAACCACATCTCTGACAACTTGACCACCACCATATTTAACCTCTCCCGAAACAGGACATACTTATACTTTTATGTTGCTATTGCTAAACAATTTTTTTTTTCACTAAAGCATAAGGAGAGGGCTCTGGCAGTATGAGGGTTACAGGCTGTCTCATATCATTCTTTCCAGTTTTAAGAGGTTATTTAGCTTTGTTCTAATGATCAGTGCAAGATAATGATGACGATAATGATGATGATGGTGATGATGATTATTATTATGTGTATGAGATTCCTCTGACTGTAAGGTAATTAAAAGCGATCTCTATTAATCCTTCCATTGTCAGGACATTATCTTTTTGTTTTTGTTGCCACCATAATATTTTATTTAATTTGGGAAAGATCCTTGGCAATGAAGGGATTATAAGTTTAATTTTTCTAAAGTTTGCTTGTACCAGACAATGTGTTAACGACACTAACAACAGTTAATCGGTTCACCGCCATGACAGATTGGTTTAGTTAGTCTTTCCACCTTCAGACGAGTTATTCAGGTTATGAAAGGCACTGTACTATACCACAGGTGTTGCTGAAGACTAGTTCAAACCCCTGTAGCTGATAAGAGTTTTCTAAACATAGTAAAATCGTCTGGAGGTAGCACGAATAAAACACGAAAGGCGTCCTAGGGCTGAAGTGGTTACTTTTACTTAGCATAATAACACTGTCAGGCTCCTATACATACTCTGGGTTGAATTACTCCGCCTTATGCCAGCTGGAGTAGAATACTAGTGTTATCGACCAAGAGAGGATTAATGTTGATGGTTACGAGCGAGCGAGCTAAGTTTATTTTTGGTGTAAAGGCGGAAAAACACAATGAGCAGCCTAGCACTGCCTGGCCCAGCCCGACCGTGTGTGTGTGTGTGTGTATGTGTGTGTGTGTGTGTGTGTGTGTGTGTGTGTGTGTGTGTGTGTGTGTGTGTCTGTGTGTTTCCATTGGTATAAATGGTCAACCAGTCTTACTGGCAACGTCAAATCGAGTGGCTCGGGAGAAGACTAGGCAGACCGCAATTTCGTCATCCCCACTCCTCTAAAAAAAAAAAAAAAAAAAAAAAAAAAATTATTATCCTAGGTTAACGTTAGGTACGGTCTAAGTTGGTTAGGTACTGGTTGGTTTAATGTCAAAAGTCGGTTTTTTAATGATTTTTCGGTTTGAGTAGCCTTATTATATTATTTATTTAAGAGCGAAGGTGTGACGTTGCCTAACCTTGCGTTGTGGTCTTGATTTTTGATTGTTTTCAAACTGAATCACTTTCGTGTTGCCTTACCTTCAATCTTTCCCCAAACTTAGTCTAAATTGAATAAAGCTGCTTATGTTGATTTTGCCAGGGGCTAGACCTACCCCCGTGACCTTGACCTTTGACGTATTATTCTAAAAACATCTTTAAATTATGGTCTGTCCCCCGTACTTTCACCATGTATGGTTAATACTGGATGATAACTGATCGAGTTATTTTGTTAAAGACACACACACACACACACACACACACACACACACACACACACACACACACACACACACACACACACACACACTCTCTTGCTTTGCGAGTGTGGGTGTAATAATAATAATAATAATAATAATAATAATTATTATTATTATTATTATTATTATTATTATAATGGTAATGGTAATGCACGACAAACATGGGGATAACCTGATCATCTGCCACAGTGCTCCTCTCTCTGAATCCTATCTTTAATTTTATTCTCCCAGCACCCCGTTTCCAGCGCTCGCTCGTTTCGTTACTGCCTGCCAGCTTAATCCTTCAAAATTTGCCTTCAGTAATCCCGGGTAATCCTTAAATGGTGGAGGCGGGCAGAGCTGAAAGAAGGAGCTGCGCTACGCCTAGACTCCCAGCCTTAATGAGATGCCTTCACTTGGAGCTCGGATGTTACTGCAGTTTCTTAAAGCGCTTTGATTATTCCTTTCTCTTACACCCAAATGCACTGAATTTGAAACATATTTTAGAGTTCCTTAAAGCTCCTTGATTATGCCTTTCTCTTACATCTAAATGCACCGAACTGTCAGCATACTTTTTTATCCATTTTACTTTACATTCATTCCAACTACATTCAGACGATAATTCTCAACTTAGGAGAGACTTTTCAGCTAGAGAGGTTTGACACCGACTTCATTTTTCCCCTTCAGTACATGAGGTAAACCCTAAGTTGTACAAACGCCTGAAATACCAAAAATGATTTAAAAAACAAAAGAAAACGATGAGCTTCTTTCAGTACCGGCTGCCAGATGGGATGCGAATATTTGTCATGACGTATTTTACATATGAAATAATTAATGTAGTAGTCTAATGGATGAAATATTGAGTTCTTCCAACTATTCTAACTCACGCGTGCGTTCGTCCAAATGTGTACACACACACACACACACACACACACACACACACACACACACACACACACACACACACACACACACACAAAAGTTCTTCTTAATAACGGTAAAATGTTATGGATGCATGTTTATACTGAAAAATACACAATCCTTTCAATCCGGTGACGTATTGTTTAGTCTGCACTTGCTATATTCAGAGGAGTTTATTTAGCACGGTGAAGACTTCGGAACTGCAGGGATCACACACAGCTTTCCTGAACCTTTTCGCTAATGCAAGTCCTTCCTAAGTTTAATAAAATCGTCCAAAGGTCGGAAGAATAAAACGAAATAATACATCATGGTAATAAAGGGGTTAAGATCCTTGGTACTCGTATATTCTGCCCCTGGTGTGGAGTGGTGCCGTCCGTGCATGCCTCCCGCAAGACAAATGGCGCCTTGTCTCGATACCAATTTCCACAGTTGGCCTCTTTATCTTGCTCTGCCCTGCTCCCTCACTCAGACATGAATCTCTTCCTGGTATACGGTGTTGTGCTGTACAGGGTGACACTGCAGGATGAATAGCATTGTGGCATGTGCTCTACATGGCCACATGGCAGAAATATAATGCTGCATTGTGTGATACCTATAGCCATACTGCAGGAAGATTGATTCTGTATTGTAAGTTGTATATAGCCATACTGTAAGAAGAATAATGCTGTGTTGTAACGTACAGCACATGTTAAAGGGCAAATGAAAATGTGCTGTGCCTTAGAACAGTACTGTGACATGGACTTTACTATACACGGCCTCAGTGCAAGAAGAACAGTGCCATTTCTGTGTCATTACTATGTACTGGACCTGGCCACACTTCAGAAGGAACCATGCTGTGCTATGTCGTGTGCTGTACGTGGCCACACTGCAGGATAGATAGTAGTGTGTTGTGTGCTGTATTATCACAATTAAAAATTCACCGACACTTCTTTGCTCGATTGTGGCGATGTTGGTGTTCCATGAATAATTACGCTATTGTACAAAAACCATGAGAGGGTTATATGTTTGGATCAAATTGTTTGTGCGCCATTGTCTGTTAACAAGATTCAGGAAGAATTATTTGATGGATTTGCACCAAACTTGCCATAGCAGCTGAGGCCCATTAGAGGATGAAGTGTTTCTTTTTTCGCAGAAAAAATGGTAATAGATCATAGTTCAAAGACAAGGTCAATTCCAGCAGTACTGATCCAATTTTGACCACACTTGGTAGAGGGTTGTGGTCAGGAATGGATGGAGTTTTTCAGTTCTGAAAACACTCGGTCAAAGATAAAGGCCACATGGCATGGTCAAAGGTTCGGGCCTTTTATTCAAATAGTCTTTATGCGAGTTGAATGAAAGTTGGTGGAAGTTCTGAAGGTTAGTTAGGGATGAACTTATCTATTTTCTTAACATTATGTCGAAGGTCAAAGTCACTGTGCAAGGCCAACGAAAACGCTTTTGATTCGATTTGAACCCAGCTTGATAGGTAGGTTAGGGGTCAGATAAGGATAAAACAATTCGATTAACCCTAGAATGCTTACGTTATTATCCTCACAGTACTGCTTTCGACGGGAGAATTTTTTTTTTTTTACATTTTCTTTCAATTTAGTCTATTTTAGTTTCTGTACACTTTAGTCTCTTTGATATAATCATACATTAATTATACACCTGAAAAAAAAAAGGTAATAGAAATGTTTTTGTCGGGTAAAAAACACTTAATCCACATTATACCTGTGAAACACCTTTTTTTTTTTTTTTATCAATTTAGACTCTTTTAGATTGTTTTCATCCTTTAGTCTCTTTAATTTAATCAGAAACTAATTGTACACCTGGAAAAAAAGGAAAACACAAAAATAAAAAAAATTTAACACAAATGCTTTTGTCGGGTAAAAAACACTTTAAACCCAAATATCATGGTGATAAATGCGAGATGAAACCACACCACTACCTATGTAGGTAGGGGGTAGGGTGGATTGAAGGTATAGGGAAGGACAGCTCCAAAGCTCTTATCATAACAAAACAGCAACTAAATAAATCGCCGAACAGGGAAATCAACCCGACGTAAGCATGGTGAAAGGTTCGGCCTAAAACCCAATGTAGGGTGTGGGTGTTGCACCCTGTGTGTTCCTCTTTTGTAACTGTATAATGGGATATATAGCTGTGTAAATAAGTAAACAACAGAAAATTATAAGGAAGGATATACTTACGTTCAAGGAGGAATAAAATTTTTTCGTAATGTTGGCAGAAGAATGTCTGTGAACTGTAGATCGTGATAATACATGATAGTATTGCAGGAAGTGAAGTTCTGTGTCGTGTGCTGTCCACAGCCAAACTCATGTACCTCAGACGGAAAAAGGAACTCTCAGTCTCCCTTGAAGAGACAATCAAATACAAGCGGATCTTGTATTTTATCCATAAAATTACCAGTCGGACACGTTAGGGCGGCAAGAAGCCTGTACATTCAAGAGGGGGAATATTTTACTAATTTCACTGTTGGGTTTGGTGGATGAGGGGAAAGCTGTCTTCTTTACCGACTGTGCTTTATTTTTGTATTCTAGTCACTCTGTGCCATTAGCTGCCTAGGATGGATCAACTGTTCTTTACAATTATCCCATTTCCTTACTTTAACAAGATTTATCTTAGTGTTGCTCAAACTTTTAGGGGGCAACTGCGAGTATACCGCTTAATATCTTTCAGCCAAGTACTTCATTGACCAACTGAAATTGTCAATGAGCCGTGACTCAAGCTTCAATTGCAAGTGGTTAGAAAGTAGGCTTAGCTGTATAATAAATCTAGTAGCATTAAAAGATCTAGGTATTACTGCTCATTTCGTAAACGGAAACCTCTGTGGATCGTGGCAATATAAGTAAAAAATACGGAATTATACCGTTTAATCACGTCGTTGAAGCTCCGCATTTAAAACGGAGAGATAGCAATATTAGGATAAATTTAACTAAAATATATTGATAAATAACAGACTGTATAATGAAAAATACAAGTGGTACTGGAAACAAACATTTCGGTTGAGAGTGTGTACACATAAAATCCTTCCCTAAGAAACGTCGCATTAAACCTTTGCAAAATCGTCGGGAGACAGCAAGAAAAACTAATTTCATCATAAGGAAGTGGTTAATAGAGACTTTTAAACTTGTACATTTCGAGAAGTATCCCTAAAGTTTGATAAACACGTCCATAAAACAGGGAAGTTATTGTATTGACGAACATAAAATTTAACGAACCGAACAGTCTGTCTCAACTCAAAATGTCATGAGCAGAAGAGTGAAAAAATAATCTTACCTGGAGGCATGAATCCGTTCAGAGATTGTAGAGGTTGATGCTGCTGCTGTTTTTGTGACTGATTGTTTGGTTGGTGATGGAGCTGCAGCTGTGCTGTTCCTGCTCCTGTTGTGTTCTTTGTGATCCTGAAGACATGTCTGGGTATGGCACGTCTTCCATCTCTCTGTGCTGGATCGTTTTCTCTATTGAGTTGTAGGAAAGATAGAGCGCCGAATCCCCCTCTGAACTTAATATATTAGACTCTTCTTTCCTCAGGGTCTCAGGCAGCTATGATAACTGACATTACCGTTGACTGGCGGTAGGTCCAGGGAGATGGGCTTGGTGACAGAAGCTGGTTGGTCTTTGTCTTCACTGTCGTTGGCCTTGGCGTAGAAGCTGCATGTGAAGTTATTGTGGCTGCCTCCTCCGCACACCATTTTTGTTCAGCGCCAAGCAAACGACGTCTGATGCCCACAACAAAGTGCTGATAACAGTGTTTTAGTTCTCAACAAGCCAGCGCACAACACATCTCAAACATCACGAGATCCAAATCAGGCCGAAACCCCACAATATGCAACTTTTACAAACAAGAATAGGATTGCATTCTCTTCAATACACCATTGGGTTCATCGCACACCACTCGGATACTTTACACAAAGAGTGGTATCTCCTATCCCTTTATGAACTTGCACACGCTACCCCGCTGCCCTGACCGCGGCCTATCCCTTCCACTGTGACCTACGATTAGCTGCCGCGACCCTCCCTTTCACATGACCTCTCCTACTGCCCTGCCTCCAAACAGTGACTCAACGCTAAGAGGCACGGCATCTGGGTCGCACTCACACACACTGCCTGGGGACGAGTCCCCAGCAACACTGTTTAGCTTCGTTTTAATGCATACAAGTAAACCATTCTTGGATTCTGTTAAACTAAGGTAAGCTTATTTGTATTTACAAATTAGGTTAGTGTCAGACGGTTAAAAGATATCTCATTTACATCAGCTGTTGCATTTATTGCAATAGATAAAATAGAATAGGTGAATATGTAAGGAAGGGAATAACTGAGTTAGGGAGCAAGATAGGATGTGAACGAAAAAAAGGAAAGACAGTGAGAATGCAGGAATGTGAATGTGTGTGTGAAAGAGTGAATGTGGTCCAGTAGTTTGTCATAGCTACAACAGATGGCACAACACAACCACCTTTGGCTCTCCTCTCCTTTCACGGATCCACCTGGTGAACAAGCCTACATCTTTTCTATCCTTAATGACCTAGAGCAGCTTGTACAGCACCCTACCCGTATCCCTGACCGCCTTGGAGAGAGCTCCAACATACTTGACCTCTTCCTCACAACTAATCCTTCTGCTTACTCTGTTAATCTTTTCTTTCCGTTGGGCTCCTCCGATCACAACCTTATTACCTTAACCTGTCCTATCACTCCGGTACGGCCTGTGGACCCTCCAGGGAAACGTCGTCTGTGGCATTTTGGAGCCGAGGACTGGGAGGCCTTCAGGCAGTACTTCTTTGATTTTCCCTGGAATGATTATTGCTTCCATGGCCGTGAGCCATCTGAGTGTGCCTTGCGCATTACGGAGGTTTTTCTCTCGGGCATGGAAGCATACATTCCTTTCTCATATCCTTTGACTAACGCAAGAAAGCCTTGGTTTAATCACGCTTGTTCTAATGCTGTCCGCAACAAGGAGAAGGCCTACAAAAGGTACCGGAGCCAACCCACCCCTGAATCACATAATCTTTACGTTTCTGCCCGGAATCGTGCTAAGTCTGTTCTTCGCTTTACTAAAAATAATTTCATCCATACTAAATTCTCTCAACTCTCCAACTCGAATTCTTCCCGCTCCTTCTGGCACCTTGCCAAAAATCTTTCTAACAACTTTACCTCATCATCCTTCCCTCCTCTTTTCTACTCTGATGGTTCTGTAGCTATTTCTTCTACTGATAAAGCAGATCTCTTCGCACAGACTTTCTCCTCCAATTCCACCTTAGACGATTCCGGTGCTGTTCCTCCATCACTTCCCCCCTCTGACTTCCTCATGGCTGACATTAAAATTTCTTCAGTTGATGTATTTTCTGCCATCACTGGCCTCAATACTAACAAGGCATATGATCCTGATGGGGTCCCTCCTGTTGTTCTCAAGAACTGTGCTTCTGTGCTTACACCCTGCCTAGGCAAACTATTTCGCCTTTGTCTGTCAACTTGTACCTTTCCTTCTTGCTGGAAGTTTGCTCTCATTCAGCCAGTCCCAAAGAAGGGTGACCACTCCCAACCCTCCAACTATCGTCCAATTGCTTTAACGTCCTGTATTTCAAAAGTTTTCGAGTCAATTCTTAATAGAAAAATTTTAAGACATCTTTCCTATCACAACCTTCTTTCCGATCGTCAGTATGGGTTCCGTCAGGGACGCTCCACTGGCGATCTTCTCACCTACCTTTCAGACTCCTGGTCATCCTCCTTTCGGGACTTTGGCGAAAGCTTTGCCATTGCACTTGACATCTCAAAGGCTTTCGATCGAGTCTGGCATAAATCTTTAATTTCCAAACTACCCTCCTACGGTTTCTATCCTTCTATCTGTGCCTTCATCGCTAGCTTCCTTTCTGGTCTTTCTATAGCCGCTGTTGTAGACGGCAATTGTTCTTCTCCTAGATCTATTGATAGTGGTGTTCCTCAGGGCTCTGTCCTATCACCAACTCTCTTCCTTTTATTCATCAATGATCTTCTAAGCTGTACATCTAACCCTATCCACTCATACACTGATGACTCCACCCTTCACCTTTCCATTCGGTTCCCGCAACGCCCATCTCAACAGTTACTTCAACAAACAAGGGATGAGGCTATGGCACACCTAATGTCTGACTTGGCTCATATCTCTGACTGGGGTAAAAATAATATGGTTGTCTTTAATGCATCTAAGACTCAGTTCTTACACCTATCAACCCGACAAAATCTTCCACAGGTATACCCACTAATGTTTAATAATATTCAGCTTAATCCTGCATCATCCTTGAACATGCTTGGGGTTTCATTTACTCGGGACTTATCTTGGAAAGATCATACTACATCTCTTGTAAAATCTGCTTCCAAGAGATTGGGTGTGCTAAGCCGACTCCGCTCTTTCTTTACCCCTGCACAATTGTTGACTCTATACAGGGGTTTTATCTGCCCCTGCGTGGAGTACAACTCTCATGTGTGGGGAGGCTCCCCACATACAGCTCTTCTCAATAGGGTGGAGTCAAAGGCTTTTCGTCTCATTAACTCTCCTCCTCTTACTGACTCCCTTCAACCTCTGTCTCTTCGCCGCACTGTTGCATCTTTATCTCTTTTCTATCGCTACTTTAATGGTCACTGCTCCTCTGAACTGTCTGCTTGCATTCCTCCACCTCTACGACGGGCGCGTAGCACCCGTCTGGCAGCAAACTCTCATCTCTTTTCTGTCCAGCTCTCTAATGCAAGAGTTAACCGTTACTCCCAGTCTTTCATTTATGCAACAGGTCAGCTCTGGAACTGTCTCCCTCTGTCTGTATTTCCTGCTGCCTATGATCTCCAGTCTTTCAAACGTAGTGTGTCCAGGCATCTCAAAATGATCGGATCTTGAATTTGGCTCTCTATTGTATTTTGTTTTTCTCTTGGAGGGAACTGTTACTGCGGGCTCATGGCCTTTAGTTCCTTCTTCCTCGCATAAGAAAAAAAAAAAAAAAAAACTCATATTAGCCTAATAATGTCGAGCCATTTGGAGGCTCGGTCGGTTTTGTAATGATCTCATGTTCTGATGACCCTTTCATGAGTTCGAATTCCCTGTCTTCTGAGTTTATGAGGTGGACTCTATCAGGATAATAAAAGCCTGCCAATATCTTCTGTTTCACCGACTGTGTTTTGTATGTCATATCATCCTACATTATACCACTGTCTGATACTTATTCTCTTCCATTGAAGTATTTTATCTGATCTGAATGACCCTACAGTCTTTTAACTTAGTGTCCAGTCACTGTGAAATTGAATTGGTTTAGAATTTGGCTCTCCTTACATTATTCCCCCACAAAAAAAAATAAATAATAATAATAATAATTAATAAATAAAGCTTGCAGCCCTCCAAACAGTATTATTTTTTTCCATAAAAGGTGATTAAAATAAAAAATCATCATACCAAACAGCTTACTGGAAAATGCTACAGGAGGTCTCCCATATGTTGAATAAAATTTTCTGATGGTTGTTAAAGCAGAGACGTGTAAATTTTCTGTTGGGAAATATTGCATACCCAACCCACCGAAGTGTTATAACAAAGGGCATGTGACTGAGTCATTATGACTTACAGTTTGTGAGTAAGAGACTGAAGGTGAGAGACTGTTGGGAAAAGTGTGTGTGTGTGTGTGTGTGTGTGTGTGTGTGTGTGTGAGAGAGAGAGAGAGAGAGAGAGAGAGAGAGAGAGAGATTGATTTACACCGATACACAAACCATACTGATCATACGGTCCCTACGAAGTGATCACGAAGTGATCTGGCCTTAACACCGATAATTAAATAATACGATAGTTACAAGTGTAAGAGAAAATGATACTACAGCAGAAGACTCTTCCACCACTCTTAAGACTCCCCGGTATTTGCTGTACAAGAAAATGTGAGTGTATGTGTGTGTGTGTGTGTGTGTGTGTGTGTGTGTGTGTGTGTGTGTGTGTGTGTGTGTGTGTGTGTGTGTGTGTGTGTGTGTGTGTGTGTGTGTGAAAAGAGGGAGGGCAGTGGATGTTAATGAGTTTGAGAATGTAAAAATGTGTGAAAATAAGTATGAGAGAAAATGAATCAATAAAATGAGAGTCTGGGTTAGGGATGGAATAAGTGAGTGAATGGGTCAGTGAGAATGAAGGAGATTAACAAAGTCAGTGTAAAGGACAATATCAATGTAAGAGTGAGAGTAACTGAACATGAGAGAGTGCGAAAAAGTGAAAATTAGGGCAAAAGAGTGACGGAGGGTCTGAAAATGAATGAAAAGGGAAGTGTAAGAGTGAGTGAGAGACGCTGAATGTGAATGAGAATCTACTGTACAACTACTGTGAGTGTGGGAACGTTGGCGGGAGAGAGTGAAAGATGAAAGAGGGAGGATATGAAAGCATGCAAAGGTGAGAGTGAGTGAAATCAGAGTGAGATGTTGTGTGAGTGAGACTGCGACCGAGAGTAAGGATGAGTATGGGATATAGTAACTGGGTGAACAAAATAGTGAAGGAGAAAGTGAGAATGGGCCAATAAAATGAATATGAGTGTAAAAGTGAGGTAGAGAGAAGGATCGTCAGAGTTGAGGAGAGTGATTAAGAGTGATGTCCTTGAATGCTAGTAACTAAGGGTGTGAATGAGTGACAGTTAATACATGTACGACTGATCGAGTGAATGAGACTGATTAGAGGAAACAACTGTGAGAGTGAGTCAGTAAAGAAGTAAGTAAGGAAGTACTGCAGGCTGGGTGGAAAGCAGGAAGACAGTTAATTAGGAAGGTAGGTAGACAAGTATGTAAGTGGGTAGTGATTTACGAAAATAGGTAGAAAAGTAGGTAGGTAGGTAGTTACTAGGTAGATAGGTAAGCACTAACATGGACAATTGGACAAATGATTTTCATTCATATTTTAAGAACCGTCCCCTACTGAAGAAATAATTTATCCTGAACAAGTATCCTCCCATGGTCGTGTCCTGTTTGACCATATTTTCTCTTGTATTAAACCCGTTCATTCTTTTTGCAAAGATCCTTCCATAAAATGCAGATAGCACAGGATCTATTCGATGTTACTTTTTAAAAGTGTCAGTCTTCCTATATATCACAATTATCCCCATGCGTCTGCTAGCATAAACGTGAAAGCACTGGCAAATCAGAGTTACTGTTATCAATGGAAATTTAAAAGGCAATTCACCAGTAATTTGCTGTAAATTACTGTTGACAACTTTGTTATTCATATTTTGTTCTTGACGGCCTAATCACACTTGCGCATAAGCAGCCTACCATGAGCCGACCTATACCAGTTATCTTCATTATGCCTCCGCCAACATATGGTCGGGCAGGCATTAAGTGATTCGTCTGTCCGTACATGCTTACGTGAGCGCGTGGGTCCGTGAGTCCATAATATTCTTGTGGGCGCAATATCTCCTGAAC
Source organism: Coenobita brevimanus (assembly GCF_032717465.1). Classification (NCBI taxonomy): domain Eukaryota; kingdom Metazoa; phylum Arthropoda; class Malacostraca; order Decapoda; family Coenobitidae; genus Coenobita; species Coenobita brevimanus. Next base: position 16,757,978 of record NC_136976.1, read on the forward strand.
TCATCGACGGATTTCCACCAAATTTTCGTCAGTGATGCAGTATTTGAGATACTGAAGTGATTATGTCAGCTAGGTCAAGGGGCCAAAGATCAAGGTCATATGGGGTCGACTTATTTTATCATTGTAGGCGCGATATCTCCTGAGTCCTTCCACTGATTTTGACCAAGCTTTTGTCAGTGATACAGTATGACGGGACGATGAAATAATAAGATCAGTATGGTCAAGGGTCAAAGATCAAGGTCATGTGGGATAATTTTAGCTTATCCTTGTGGGCGCGATATCACCAGAACCCCTCGATGAATTTCGACCAAACTTTTGTCAGTGATGCAGTATGGAGAGACGATGAACTGACGAGATCAGCAAAGTCATGGAGGTTGTATGGCGAGTCCGTTAGCAAACTTGGCAGAGGCATACCTAGCAACATTATGCGTCGACAGCTCGGCGCAGGAGTTCTTGGCGTTTCACTTCTCATGTCCTTGCATTAAAAAAAAAAAAAAAAAAAGTATAAAAAGCTACTTACAGCTTAGGCTTACTATATGTGGAAGTCCTTTTCAGTTATCAAAGCATAATTAACCACTGCAATCCAGTGACTTTCTGTGATCATTTAATCTTGCTACCTAGAGATTATTAAATAGCTTTGGGTAGACTTTTGTCATGAAGTCTATGTTCATCCACCTTTCCTATTACTCACTCTACTTCAGGAAAATCAATCCGAATGAAATAAAATTGTGTGGAGGTACCGGATTTCCTTTTATAATCTTCGGACTGAGGGAGTTTAAGGAGGATAAACCCACATCTTTGCTGCATTGAGGACGTCACGCCATCTTTGTTGACAGACAGACAGACAGACAGACAGACAGACAGACAGACAGACAGACACACACACACACACACACACACACACACACACACACACACACACACACACACACACACACACACACACACACACACACACACACACACACACACACACACACACACACACACACACACACACACACACACACACACACACACACACACACACACACACACACACACACACACACACACACACACACACACACACACACACACACACACACGTTCCAACAGTCTTACTTTCACATTCAGCTTCTTATACACAAACTGTGTGGTATAATGACTCTCACTCACTCGCCCTCGTTTATAACATTTCCCAGGGTTGGGTTTGCAGTTGTAGCAATATTTCCTATCAGTAAATTTACGCATCTCCTCTACATTAACTACCATCAGATAATTTTACTCCCATAAGGGAGACATCTTGTTTTAATAGTATTTGAAGCATTTTCATGTAGGCTTTATGGTATGATGATATATTTTCATTTTGTTGTATTTTTACGGAAGAAAAAATAAGAATGTCTGGTTGTCAGCATTATTTTTCGGGAAAAAATAACCAAAGTAGGGCCAGATTCAAGATCCGTTCTCTCTGAGATTCCTGGACACGTTAAGTCTAAAAGATTGGAGGGTCGTTCAGCCGAGATGAAACACTGATATGGAAGAGATTAAGTAAAACAGTGGTGTAATGTAGCCGAGTATGACAGATACATAATACAATCGGTGAAACAGAAGATAATCTCAGGATCTGATTAGTCTATTTACGTCCACCCCACAAACTCGGAAAACAGGGAATTCGAACTTATGACAAAGTCCTCAGAACATGAGACCCGCGCAAAATCGACCTTGCCTCCGAATGGCTCGACACCCTATAAGGCTGATAAGAGGATATGTTACGCCATCTGTTGAATCTATTGCAAGTTACTGGACAGCAAAGTTTATATAGTTACACCGCCCGATCACACTCACTGTTTCACTCACAATTTCACACTCTTTTACTCTCATTGTCTTTCTGTTCTCTCGTTAATGTCCTCATTCGCACACTAACTCAACTCTTCACCCCTTACGTTTTCACCCATTTAATTTATCTATTGCAGCTGCTACAACAAGTGATGCAAATAACTTTTGACCAACTGACACTACTTGTAAGTATAAACAAGTCTACCCTACCTTAAGGAAATCCAAAAATGGTTTCCTCGTATGCATTAAACTGATGAAGAATCTCAGGAACAGCTTCAGAAAGCTAGAGCAATCAGTATTGTTGGGGTCTCGACCCAAGCCAGTGTGCGTGAACCAGATACTCTGTCATTTAGCGTTAGCGTAGTGTGGAGGTTGAGTAGTGGGATAGGCCATATTAAAGGAAGTCTGCGGCAGCCAATCGTCGGTCATTGTAGGAGGTACAGACCGCTGTCAGGGCAGCGGGGTAACGTGTGCTAGCTTACAAAGGGACAGAAGAAGCCGCTCTTTGTGTAATAACCTTGTGGGATGAGACGAAGCCAACCGTGTACTTGGAAGAACTGCAGGCTACTCTGGTTCGGAAAAGTTGCATATTGTGGGGTTTCGGCCTGACCTGGATCTCGAGATATTTGAAGTGTGTGTGTCGTGACTGACTGACAACTAGATCACTTATATTAACTCATTGTAGTGGGCATCAGAAACCTTCAGCTTGGCGTTGAACAAAAATGGTGTGCGGGGTGAGCAGCAACAATAACTTCACATGCAGCTGCAACGTCAAGGCCAACGGAAGTGGAGATATAGACCAACCACCGTCTCCCACCAAGCCCATCTTCTTGGACCTGCCGCCAATCAACGGTAATGATAGCATACTTTATCTCAAAGTCAACCGCAGTGTGAGTCGCCCTTGGGAATCTGTATCCGTCGTGCAACAACAGGAACACATATCATTGCCACCTGAGACCAGGAAACAAGAAGTGCCTAATATATCAAGTTCAGAGGAGAATTCGGCGATCGATCTCTACAACAGCTCAGAAGAGATAACGATCAGCCACGAAAAGATAGAAGACGCGCCAAACCCAGACATGACTTCAGGATCACAAGGAACACAACAGGAGCAGGAACAGCAGCAGCGGCATCTCCATCACCAACCATCGACACCTGAAACTCGGAAGAAAGAAGTGCCTAAACCCTCCAGTTCAGAGGGGGTTTTAGCGGTAGATCTCTCCTGCAAATCAAGAGCGATGACGATAAAGCACGAAGAGATAAAAGACGTGCCAGTCTTATATATGTCTTCAGGATCACAAGGAACACAACAGGATCAGGAACTACAGGAGCAGCATCTCCATCACCAACCAAGCCATCAACCACAAAAACAGCAGCAGCACCAGCCTCTAGAAACTCTTCACGGATCCATGTCTCCAGGTAAGTTACTTTTTCACTTTTCTGCTCTTGACTTATTCTGAGTTGAGACAGACTACTCCGTTCCTTAAATTTTGGGTCGTCACTGCAATAACGTCTCCTTTTTATGGGCGTGTTTATTAAACTTTAGGGACACTTCTCGAGGTTTACAAATTAGAAAAGTCTTTTTACCACTTCCTTAAGATAAAAATATTTTTCTAAGGATTTCCCTGCGATTCTGTAAATCAAATGTGACCTCTCATAGGGAAGAATTTAATCTGTACACTTTCTCTACCCAAATCTTCATACATATACGATACACACACACACACACACATACATATATATATATATATATATATATATATATATATATATATGTATGTATCTATATATATATATATATATATATATATATATGTATGTATGTATATATGTGTGTATGTATATATGTGTATGTCTGTATGTATATATGTGTATGTCTGTATGTATATATGTGTATATATATATATATATATATATATATATATATATATATATATATATATATATATATATATATATATATATATATATATATATATACAGAGGAATTAGTTGAAGAAGAACAGAGGTTTCAGGAAGGGAACAGGTAGTTTAGATCAGATATTTATCTTAAGGCGTTTAGCGAAAAAGTTAGCAGAGAAGGGAATGAAGTTGTATGCTGCCTTCATGGATATCATGCAAGCATATGACAGAGTGGATAGACAAGACATGTTGAAAGTTTTAGAGATGTATATGTGGAATAAATGGGAAGTGTGTGAATGCCGTGAAGAGAATGTATGAGGGCGCTAGGGCTGCAGTGAGTGTGGATGGGGAACCGAGTGAATTTTTCTACAAGAATGTTGGATTAAAACAGGGATGTGTCATGTCTCCATGGTTGTTCGGTTGTATATGGATGAATTTATAAAACAGATACAAGGTAGGGAAGTGGATGTTGGAGCGGCCCTAATGAAAGAGGGCAGCATCTGGAAACTTCCTGTCCTGTTGTTTGCAGATGATGCTGTATTGTTAGGTGAAGACGAAAGGGAACTGCAAGGCTTGGTGAATGAGTTTGGGTGAGTATGTAAGAAACGGAATCTAAAGGTGAATGTAGGGAAGAGTATAGCTCTTGTCTGAGTGAAATGGTCACTGAATGCCCAGTGGGACTGGATTGTGAGGAACTGGAAAATGTGAATGCATTTATGTACATGGGTAATGTGATGAGTAGGGATGGAAGTCTGAAGGATGAAGCGCTTGAAAGTGTACAACAGGGAAGAAAGGCTGCTGGTTCATTGAAAGCAGTGATAAGAAATAGGGAAGTAAGCATGGAAGTAAAAAGGTCGCTGCATTACAGTATTGTGATCCCCACTCTAACGTATGGAAGTGAAGCTTGGACCTTGTTGGAAGGACACGTAGTCAAAAGTGAGAGCATTGGAAATGAGTTTTTTGAAAGGAGCTTGTGGAATTACGTGGAGAGACAGACAAATGCAAAAGTGAATGAGCGTTGTGTGTGGATGTGTTAGAAAACGTTAGGAGAAATACATTGAGGTGGTGTGGTCATGTGGACCTAGGAAATTGCATGTGAGTGAGGTGGAGGGGAGGAGGAGGGGGAGACCGAGAATGAGATTAAGGGATGGAGTAGAGGGGTATATGTGGCGATTTTTGTTGGGGGGGAGAGCAACGAAATGGCAGGGGATAGGGCGACATGGAGACGATTTGTTTGTGGCCATCCCTTACGGGATTTAGGCGTCTGGCTATAGATGGGTAGATATAGCTTCCATCTCACCTCATTGAACTGAAGTGATTTCCTCGATTCAGTAAATTTCCATACAAACTTTACTATACATGTAACATTCAGGTCAATTTCATATTATAATTGTCAACTTGAGTAGTGTTCATAAAGGATCGTAACGTACTTTTTATTGTGAAAGTGCTTCAATAACAGTGAATATTATCAGGAATCACTTTGCGTAGTCATATTCAATCTGTTATTCGCCATAGTTTTGTTCTGGTGTATGATAGACACCAGACGCAATCTTATACTCACCTTGACCACACGAAACTTTACGTATATAGCACAGATCTCTGCTTATGACCTGGCCAGAGTCTTGTCTCCAGTCTTGACCTGCCATCATTTCTTGTCCTAAGTTTTAAGCTACTTGGAATAAATTCCGGCACACAGTTTACAGTATTTACATCTGATGGAAAGCTGATAGTGTTATAGATCTGACATCTGGAAACCTGAACTTAATACATGAAATGTGTAACAGTACCTTTAGAGATGCCAGTACTTCTTCTTAAGTAGTCTAGAAATGCTTTGGTCAAAAATTAAAACCGCGTCACAGTAATTACAGAATGACATTGAAGAACTAACTGCCTATAAATAATATATCAAAAGAAATAAGTCTGAATTAGGTTTAAGTATGTATATTATCTTTAGGAAATCAAATGGGTGCAAGTGAAAGCAAAGCTTGATGATAGAGAAACTTGCTTTATCCTTAAGTTTGGTTGGATTATATGGAACAAGAGTATTTAAGTGGCAGAGATAATGTGAATTCAACAATGGGAGTAAAGCGATTATGAAGACAGGCCCAGATGCAAAAAAAAGTTATACAGGATTATAATGAATGGGCTGGGTGAAATAGTTCAGATTTTAGGTGATATTATCATGAATTTAAGAAGCTTTGTAGCATCTCTTGGAGAGTTTATTTATGCATGACTTGTTAAAATTTATGCAATCTGTCAGTATTAAAAAGGATATAAATGACATGAAAGATAATATCATGGTGCAGTACTGAAGCGAATTCTGTGAGGTGGTAAAAATCTTCTTAGCTGACGAGAATACTGACCTCTGTAATAAGAATATCCAGCCTTCTCTGAATATCGGGGACAATGTTACGTGAGAGGTTCTTCAGAGACATTATCAATCATTCTAAGAAAATGTGTGTGGTAGTCGAGAGGCGTTTTGCTCTGTCTGCTTCATCCAAATTGCTGGGCTGTAAGGAAAGACGAACACTTGAGTATGGTGGCCACAAAAAATTATGGAAAGGATCTGGAGATTTATTAATGTCTTATTCTGCCACAGAGCTACGGGAAACAGCTGCTGTTGGACGCATATCCGCGTCAAGTATCGCTGGATGCACTGTAGTTGGCTAGTGTAGTGTGGAAAGTCTACAGTACTATATCAACAGGAAAAAGTCGATGAAATGGTTAAAAGAAAGCGAGTGGGAAGGGTTTTCCCATGTCAGGCTCTGATATAGTTCGTACACTTTATAGTTTATAAAATTTGTCTCTTTGCAGCTTACTTCTCGTACGTCAGGAACTGAATTAAAAAAAAAAATCAAATCTGCAGCTTTTTCATAATTTGAGTGACCATCTCCATATTCAAGCACCATTTTTTTTTCTTACGTGGTCAGCATTTAAGATCAGTAGGTGAGTTTTAAGCCAAGTTAAAGTGAACAAAGTATGCAGTCTTTGTGTGAACCGTAGAATATCAACAACAAAAAGTTGGCGGGATAATTAAAAATAGGGATGTGAAGAGACAATAGTTTAATAAAAAAATCGGGTATAAGTCATTCGGGCAGCACGTTAAGGAGTATATATATATATATATATATGGGGGCATCAACCTTCGTACAAAAACCTCTTATCTGTCCACCCTGCCTACCTACTTTGTACGTCCACCTATATTAATCACTACCAAACCCTTCTGTTCATCTCAGCTGTTTCAACTTTTACACATTTCCCCACTGTTAATGATTTTTATTAATTTCCTTCTATACACCATGTATAACAAAAACTTTCCTCACTACATTTTTAACTTCTCCGGAAACCCATTTGTTTGCCAGAGTACCCATCACTTTCCCCAGGGGCGTTGTTTTTTCCTTTACCACCCATATCTTGACACTTGGTCATTGCAGATTCGGAATGTTTCACATTATCATAATTTCCTCTTATTGCAGCTTTCAGTATTTCCCGTAGCTCGATGGCAGAACAAGACTATATCACTTTCTACACCCTTTAAGAACTTCATGATTATTGCTATAATCTTGGGTCAGTCTCTAGTTACAGCTCTGCATTAAAGATGGAGTGATGTAAATTTTACAACAAGTTGAAGTGCAAAGTCTATAAACTTGAATCGTTCACTTCCTTTCTCATTTCATACTTCATTCTGACCAGCTCAATTCTCGAGGCATTCGCGCATCGTACAGATATAATGAGACATGAAATCATTGCAGTAAGTTCATATTCACAAAAATCTTGACTCTTGTTTTTCCAGCATTTACCTTCAGGTTTACAACTGTACTCTTAGAGTAATTTAATTTACCACTTTCTGAAGCCTTTTCACATTTATGCCCATCCTTCCATCGATCACCGTATAATTTTTGGCCCCATCAGGAGCATAGGGCAGCCCATACCTAACCACCCTAAGCCTAAGCTAACGTTAGCTTAGCATGGTACTTTTATTTTGCTTGGGGGGATGAGGAAAGTGCGACGTTGCTGAATCTTTTCTTGAGGCACTCGATCCGTAGTTGCAAACAAGACTGGATGACTAAGCGCGGGAAAAAAATGTCTCCCGCGCTCGCAAAGTAAGAGCAGATGTTATGTTTAGATCAAGGTGTGCGCGCGTGCGTGCGTGCGTGTGCGCTTGAGTGTGCGAGTGTGTACACGTACGTACGTACGTCTGTGTCTTGTGCGTATGAGACTATGTGTATATACTGTGTGTGTGTGTGTGTGTGTGTGTGTGTGTGTGTGTGTGTGTATTTGTGTGCATTTGTGTGTACGTATTTGTATGCATTTGTGTGCGTATTTGTGTGTGTGTGTGTGTGTGTGTGTGTGTGTGTGAGTGTGTGTGCGCGTATTTGTGTGTGTGTGTGTGTGTGTGCGCGTCTGTGTGTGTCTGTGTCTGTCTGTGCTTTTGTATGTGTGTTTGTATGTGTACGACTGCGTATGTGCCTGCGCAGGCGCGTGTGCAATCAAACGAACTGAAACAGATCTCATCCGATTTTAGCCACTCTAGTTAAGAGTGTGGTTGGTTAGCCAGTGAGAAGATTTTTTTCTTTTTCTTTTTTTACTTTTAAGTTTTTATAGCTACAAGTCAAAGATTATAGTCACAGGGTCGTCAAAGTTTGACTTGGCAAAATCAATATACTTTTATCCAATTTAGACCAAACTAACAGCAAGTTTTGAAAGTACGAATAAAAAAAAAAAAAGTTATTTGAATTATTTGATTTTTACGAGTAGTACATCAGTCAAGGTTTAAGGTCACAGCACGAGTCCCACGTTCGACCCAAGTGTTTGTATATGAACAAAATAACGAATCACCTTTGATATGATTAAACTTATTGGGTGGATTGTGGGTCCCCCAAGGAGCTGACCCGTTGGTGTTTCGGACAGTGCGTGAAAGTCAAGGTCACAAGGCAAGGTCAACTTAAAGACTTCATCTGATTCCTATTAAACTTTGTGCAGGTCTGGGGGTAAAACACGAATAAAAGGACTGGAACTGAAGAATATCAGTCAAAAATCAAGGTCACCGAGAAAACTGAATGGTCAGGGTCTCTGAGCTACATGTCTTAGGGACACCGAAGGGTGGTATGGCCCAACGTGAGGTGGCCTGTAGCATGGGTTGTCATCATTCAGCGACTGTCAGGCTCATCCAGAGGCATCATGAAACAGGCTCAGTTGACAACCAACAGCGTCCTGGAAGAGTACATGTCACAACAGAACGTCAAGATCATCACATCAGGATGCTGCATCACCAGGATAGATTCCGGTCGGTAGCATAAACAGCCCGTGAGACTCCTGGCCGACATACTCATCAGAAAAGCAGGTCCACCGTACGGCAACGACTGTGGTCCCTTGGCCTAAACACACGTAGACCTGAAAGGGGTTTAGATCTCTTACTTGCCCGTTGTCTGAACACACTGCAGTGGTGTAGCCAACACGAACGATGGACCGGAAGACAATGGATCACTGTTCTCTTCAATGACGGATGTCGTTTCTGTGTGGATCACTCTGACGGACGTCTGTGTGTTTGGAGGCGACGTAATGAACGTTATGCTAACTCTTGTATGAGACAAGGTAATCGTTGGGGGAGGACCCGGCATCATGGCATGTGCAGGCATTCCATGCGACTACAAAAAACTAGTGATCATCGAAAGTACTTTGACGGCTCGACTATACGTTGACTATGTTCTCAGGCCCCAGGTGATCCCGTTTTTACACGACCATCCAGATGAAACAATGTTGCAACAAGATAACGCTCGTCCAAATGCTGCTCGTGTCACAAACCACAAAACAAACGACATCTGATCCGGGCAGTGCAAGAAGCGTGGGAGGAGCTTCCACAGTACACACTGAATGAACTGTTGTCCAGTATGTATCGTACAGTATGAGGCATAGGATTACATCCTGTATGGCTGCAAATGGTGGCCACACCCCGTACTAACTGGCACACATAGTGTGGAATTCCCTGTCCAGGGGTCAAGTCACAAATGCACTGATCTTTTGTGTAATGAATTTCTTTTCCGTGTACTCTGGAACAAACGTGTAGGAGTTACTGTTGGACACACTGTGTGAACTACATTGAGATATGTCTAACTTTACAGACATTAAACCGCAGGTGACCCACTGGTGCGTTTTCACTGACTCACAGTATATATTATTTAGATTCTAGTGGATAGTGCTTTGCTGTTTCGAGACCTTCCTTCGAGCATTATGTCCACTGTTATGATTTATTCGTTATTCACGACATGAAGCAAAGGGAGTTATACTATATCTGTGGAAAGAGAGTGAGAGAGAGAGAGAGAGAGAGAGGATTATAATGTCTGCCTGTCTGTCTGTCTCTGTCTGTCTGTCTGTCTGTCTGTCTGTCTGTCTGTCTCTCTCTCTCTCTCTCTCTCTCTCTCTCTCTCTCTCCCATGCCCTATTGCATAATCATGCATAGTCATTCGATTTAATCAGTCTCACTCACTTTTCACTTACCATACTTACTTTCACCTATACCCACTCACTCTCACAATTAAACGTCTAAGCTATGGCTGCATTCCATTTTGTTACAATGTACTTTAGCCCATGTTGTCTTTTTATTGCCATCTCTATTTAATGCTCATCAGCTGCCTTATATTTTGCAGTGCTCGAAACCCACAATAGACCAGAGGCAACAGCTTTCTTAAGGACTAAGAACCAGTCCCAGCCAGAAAACAATGAGCCTCACCCACCTTCAGACGACCACCACGCAGACACGACTTGTTTCCCCGAGAAGACTCATCTCCCAGGGCGAGACAAAGATATAAGTCCTCATTCTACTTCAGCCCAAGGTAGCACAACATACCACCGGTACTTTGGATGTCATAATAACCAGCACATATACAGCAGTACTGATAGGCTTTCATTATATGACGGCACAGGCACTTCAGTTCTCGCCAGTTCAGACGGAAAGCCATTACATTCCCGCAGAATCAGCAGTCCTGATTCTGCATCCATGGACATCCAAAAATATCCTGCTGACGAGTATGAAGAATATCCGCAAATCGCACACGTTCAGTTCGTGCCTCCTCATGAGCAACACTCCTCAAGAAACCAGATTCACAATGAATCAAAAATTTCACGAGGGAGGCAGCAACAGTGTTCCTCCCTGAATCGGTGATATCCTCTACCTCCAGGCTACAGTTCCCAGACACACAGATGCCCTCTTCCTCCAGGCTACAGTTTCCTGACTCACAGATGCCCTCTGCCTCCAGGCTACAGTCACCTGACACAGAGATGCTTTCCACCTCCAAGATTCCGGGGAAACATTACCAAATCCAAAATGACTTCCTTTCTCCTGTCCAGGATTGCTCAAGCTACTGTGACCTATTGTGAAATTTCACAAGAACTAATGGATCAAATATATGTACTTGTATGTCTTCAGCAGGGACACCCAACCAATCCAAAACTTTGCCGGCATTATCTCACTATTACCAAACCCCGAGAGTAACATATCCGTACCCACTGATGATGCCAGGAAAATATGTTTGCGACTCACCAGGCAGCCTGATTGGATTCTCCCAGGGTAGCCTTAGCTCTCCTTCCCTGATTCAGCATCAGGAACCTCCCTCGGCCACAAATTTTTACCTGTCTCCCTTCCCTGGACATGCTTTTGGACATCCTAGGGACCAAAACGGAAATGGTGCTCACAATGGAGGTACCTCGCAACTGAAAATAAATAATACTGGTCCTTGTCGTCAGCCACTTAATGGCAGTGTTGCCGTTACAGCAGGTGCAGCTACAGCCTCATTTGGGACAAAACGCAAGAAACCCAAGGTGCTCGGTCTTCAGAAAAGATGCCTAGAGTGCCCTGCAACATTCAGAACGTCGAACAATTTAGCACGTCATATGGAAGCCCATGGTTCGTACCGCCGTTATAAGTGTCCTTTCTGTACCTGTGCTTATGGTAGCTACTATTGCTTCAAAAGTCACCTGGAAAATGCCCATGGTGTCAAGAAGGATCAGTCATCACACAATGGTATCTCCCACAACCCTCTAACCCATGCTGATAGCCAACTACATCGAGGCAGCAACACCACATCCAATAGCCACAGCTCCACATTCCAAACTGAAAACATTTCACTCAACAGTCGAAATCCCCCATTCCATGATACTTTTCTATCCAACAGTGGTCCTGCCCAACCTCCCAACCATTGTAATAACCATTCTCCTTGCCATGGCAATAATACGCCACCCAATCATGGTTGTAACTCACCCATCCCAGGTACTAATCCCTCTCAAGATGGTAGTAATCTCTCACCTGATCGTATGTAGGAAGTGTTTTTGTCACACTACAGCTGCTTTTTGGCATTTTCATAGTGTATCTTGGTACTTAAGATGCATAGTTTTGTTACGACGTATTAACTGCAGTTTTCTTAATTAGTGGTGCTCCATTTAAACAAAACACTGGTAGTGCTTAGGTGTAGTGTCAATATTCTTTGTTTTCATTATAATATTCCCATGCTGTTTTCATTTTAAAGTGATTATGTTAATTTCACTGGTTCAGGTCACAAATTTTTACCTAGATATGAATGTAATTTGGCACCGGCATATAATTTCAAGTGAACAGCCAGTATGGTATCACATATTAATACCCGTGGCTGTAAATGGTTTCTTCAGTCTTTTAAGAAAAGATTCATAGGTCAGATTCATTACTCTTAAGCACATTAATGGACAGCACAGTCTTAGTGAAGAGAAGCGTTAATACAGCCTGTGGCATAGCCGAAGGGGTGGCCAGGGTGATACTGGCCACCCTCTAAACTATGCCTGTCTACCCCAGCAGCCGCCTCAAATTTGCGAAGGAATACCGCTGAGCCCTTAGTACAGTTGTCCGTGAGTCTTGATACGCTTGGACACTCCCCTCCCCATTTAGAGCCTTAGCTACGCTCTTGATGACAGCGTTGGCAAATACATGTAAAGAATTTACAGCAGCTTTAGCTTGTTTTAAGGCGATGCATCCTCTTTTGACGCCAAGAAATGTAAATGAAGTCCTGACAGTACCTCTTTCACCTTATTCACTGTGTATAACGCTGTGCTTTGATCAGTAAAAAAAATATATATATATGTATCAGATCACCTGTCTTTGTCTATCATTCTTAACATGACTATAGAAGGTACACACACACACACACACACACACACACACACACACACACACACACACACACACACACACACACACACACACACACACACACACACACACACACACACACACACACACACACACACACACACACACACACACACACACACACACACACACACACACACACACACACACACACACACACACACACACACACACACACACACACACACACACACACACACACACACACACACACACACACACACACACACACACACACACACACACACACACACACACACACACACACACACACACACACACACACACACACACACACACACACACACACACACACACACACACACACACACACACACACACACACACACACACACACACACACACACACACACACACACACACACACACACACACACACACACACACACACACACACACACACACACACACACACACACACACACACACACACACACACACACACACACACACACACACACACACACACACACACACACACACACACACACACACACACACACACACACACACACACACACACACACACACACACACACACACACACACACACACACACACACACACACACACACACACACACACACACACACACACACACACACACACACACACACACACACACACACACACACACACACACACACACACACACACACACACACACACACACACACACACACACACACACACAAGCATATTGCACGTTGAGTATATCAGACTTAATAACAATGTGAAGCTGGGGGTCCCTAACATGTGAGGGAAAATATGTGAGGGAAAGTTGGGATGCAGGTATTAACTCCATTACGGTGACGGCCGAATTATTCTTTATTTCCTCTACCGAAGCAATTATATGCAACTTACGAAGGATCTGTTGAGTTAGTGAAAGCTTTATCTATACACTTGGGTTCAAAGCCTACCCTAAATTTAAAAAAAAAAAAAAAAAATGGCTTGAGTAAATAAAAAGTAATTCACAAAGTACCTTATCGGAATGAATGAGTTTATGTAAGATGGTAATAGCTAAAATAGTTTGCTAGTATAAGAAAGAAAAACAAGAAGAGGAGGAGGAGAAGGAGGAAGAAGAAGAAGGGAGGAGGAGGAAGAGGAAGAAGTGAAAGAGGAAGAATGAAAGACGAGGAGAAGAAGACGAGAAGGAGGAAGAGAGGGGAAGGTATAAAAGACGAAGATGGAGACGATAGCTTCCCTCACTTTGCCAAAGCTTTAAGCATTAACTATAAGAACAGTCACCATGATTTTCTTTTAATTAACATGGATTTTATTAAGAGGAACCAGGGAAATGTTTGCAATAATGTTGTGTGTGTATCTGCAACTGGGACAAGGTTTATACCTAACCCTTTCCAGTCTTATGCCTACATCACAAGAACATTTAATTATACTGTAAACGTCTTATTAACACAAGCTCTTCTGACTCGCTTATTTGAGTAAAGTCGTCTGGCATTAGCTGAATTAAATGACTCGTTACTTATAAAGTCGGAAGGTTAACAATGTCAGTATTTAAACTCTGCCTGCTATGCTTTACTGTCAACTGAAAATCTTCTGATATTAGGTGGTATAGAAAAGTCGAGTCATCCCGGTAATAAGAGGTTAATCCTAATTTAGTTCCCCATACTGCAGAGGATGGGTAAAATCCATATATACAAATGATATACGATATTTGTGGTAGGTGGGGGCGCTCACCATCCACTCAATGTAGTGCTGCCCTCGGGTGTCTGCCCTGTCCTCTCCTCCATCCTTCTTTACTTCCATCTTCTTCTATCTTTCTTTCCTTCATTCTTTCCTCGTCTTTCTGCCTAGGGTGACTTTACACTCCCTCTTCTGTCTTTCATTCCTTCATTCTTTCCTCTTTCTTCTGCCTATGGGTGACTCTTCACTGAGTGACAAGCCAAATGGTTTCCTGTACACCAGGAAACTATTTACTACGCTGGGTGGTAACCATATAACCAAATTTTGGCGCCTGGTGGTTTAGTGGGTAATTATTGTGCTCCAATCGGATTGAGCCGGTGAAGGTTTATATCCAAGGGGTGGTTGGGGTTTATTGCTCAAGTATTGTCACTCAGGGATGAGTGAGGTTGGTCACTCTCGTCTTAAATGTCAAGACCAACTGCCTAGCCCCGGGCTCCTACGCTCCTCATGGGGCAACGTGGGATTGAATGATGATGATGATGATGATGATATACGATATGTCAGTACCTATGATAAGTAAGCATTATTGGTTGATTTGCTCCTTTACTCCAAGCACTTCACATAGCCTATTAATTTATTCTCTTTACTGCCAGACGATATTATTCAACATGGGGAGCACCCTAGCAATAATGGGTTAATGAAGGGTATATGTAGCACCTCCATTTCAACAAGTCTCATGAGCTCTAACACGTTCGTTCGTTGGTTTAAAGATTTCTGCACCTATAGTGCAGGCCGGGCCAATGTGGGGTGTGGGCTGATTTTTTTTTTTTTTTAATGCTAATAAGAAGGAACCAAAGGCCAGGAGCCCGCAAACAATTCTTTCCACGAAAAAAAAAAAAATACAAAATTGCGCCAAATTCAAGATCTGTTCATTTCGAGATGCCTGGACGCACTGCGTCTGAAATAATGGAGGTGTTAGGAAATAGGAAATACAGGCAGAACAGTTCCAGAGTTGACCCGTTGCATAAATGAAGGACTAGGAGTAACGATTAACTCTTGCATTAGAGAGCTGGACAGAAAAGGGATGCGAGTTTGTTGCTAGACGGGTGCTACGCGCCCGTTGTAGAGGTGGAGGGATGCAAGCAGACAGTTCAGAGGAGCAGTGATCATGGAAGTAGCGATAAAAAAGAGATAAAGAGGCAACAGTGCGGCGAAGAGACAAAGGTTGAAGGGAGCCAGTAAGATGAGGAAAGCTGATGAGACGAAAAGCCTTTGACTCCATCCTGTTGAGAAGAGCTGTATGTCCGGAGCTCCCCACACATAAGAATTGTACTCTATACAGGGGCGAATGAAACCCGTGTATAAAGTCAACAACTGTACAGAGGTAAAGATGGTACAGAGTCGGCTTAGCACACCTAATCTCTTGGAAGCTGATTTTACAAGAGATGTAATATGATCTTTCCAAGATAAATCCCGAGCGAATGAAACCCCAAGCATGTTCAAGGATGATCCAGGCTTGAGCTGGATATTATTAAACATTAGTGGGTACTCCTGTGGAAGATTCTGTCGGGTTGATAGGTGTAAAAACCGAGTCTTTGATGCATGAAACACAGTCAGAGATACGAACCAAGTCAGACATTAGGTGTGCCATAGCCTCATCCCTTGTTTGTTGAAGTAACTGCTGGGATGGACGTTGCGGAAACCGAATGGAAAAGTGAAGGGTGGAATCATCAGCGTACAAGTGGATAGGGTTAGATGTACAACTTAGATCATTGATGAATAAAAGGAAGAGAGTTGGTGATAGGACAGAGCCCTGAGGAACACCACTGTTGATAGTTCTAGGAGAAGAACGATGGCCATCTACAACAGCCGCTATAGAACGACCAGAAAGGAAGCTGTAAGTGAAGACACAGATAGAAGGATAGAAACCGTAAGAGGGCAGTTTGGAAATTGAAGATTTATGCCAGACTCGATCGAAAGCCTTTGAGATGTCAAGTGCGATGGCTAAGCTTTCGCCAAAGTCCCGAAATGAGGATGACCAGGAGTCAGGAAGGTAGGCGAGAAGATCGCCAGTGGAGCATCCCTGACGGAACCCGTACTGATGATCAGAAAGAAGGTTGTGATAGGAAGGATGCCTCAAAAAATTTTTTATTAAGAATTGACTCGAAAACTTTTGAGATACTGGATGTTAAAGCAATTGGACGATAGTTAGAGGGTTGGGAATGGTCACCCTTCTTTGGGACTGGCTGAATGAGAGCAAACTTCCAGCAAGAAGGAAAGGTACAAGCCGAAAGACAAAGGCGAAAGAGTTTGCCTAGGCAGGGTGTAAGCACAGTTCTTGAGGACAATAGGAGGGACTCCATCAGGCCCATATGCCTTTTTAGTATTGAGGCCAGTGATGGCAGAAATACATCAGCTGAAGAAATTTTAATGTCAGCCATGAGGCAGTCAGAGGGGGGAAGTGATGGAGGAACAGCACTGGAATCGTCGAAGGTGGAATTGGAGGAGAAATTCTGAGCGAAGAGATCTTCCAAATCAGTTTAAGAAATAGCTACAGAGCCATCAGAGTAGAAAAGAGAAGGGAAGGATGATGAGGTAAAGTTGTTAGAAAGGTTTTTGCCAAGGTGCCAGAAGGAGCAGGAAGAATTCGAGTTGGAGACTTGAGAGCATTTAGTACGGATGAAGTTATTTTTAGCAGAGCAAAGAACAGACTTAGCACGATTCCAGGCAGAAACATAAAAAAGATACGATTAAGGGATGAGTTGGCTCTGGTACATTTTATAGGCCCTCTCCTTGTTGCGAACAGCATTAGAACAAACGTGATTAAACCAAGGCTTTCTTGCATTAGTCAAAGGATGTGAGAAAGGAATTTATGCTTCCATGCCTGAAAGAATAACCTTTGTAATGCGCAAGGCACACTCAGATTGCTCCCGGCCACGGAAGCAATAAACATTCC
The DNA here is from genome assembly GCF_032717465.1 of Coenobita brevimanus. Lineage (NCBI taxonomy): Eukaryota > Metazoa > Arthropoda > Malacostraca > Decapoda > Coenobitidae > Coenobita > Coenobita brevimanus. Next base: position 16,775,494 of record NC_136976.1, read on the forward strand.
AGGGAAAATCGAAGAAGTACTGCCAGAGGGCCTCCCAATCCGCAGCTCCAAAGTGCCACAGTCTACGTTTCTTTGGACGGTCTGCAGGCCGTACCAGAGCGATAGGACAAGTTAAGGTAATAAGGTTGTGATCAAAGGAACCCAACGGAGAGGAAAGATTAACAGTGTAAGCAGAAGGATTAGTCATAAGAAAGAGGTCAAGTATGTTGGAGCTCTCTCCAAGGCGGTCAGGGATACGGTTAGGGTGCCGTGCAAGCTGATCTAGGTCATTGAGGTCCCGTCCACACGAGCAGGCAGTGCCCAACGGGCAAATTTTGTTACCAAATCACGTTCCAATTCACATGTTTAGAGGGTAGGTGGCTGGGATGAGTGTAGATGCCGTCAAAAGCAGGGAAATCACGGGCAAACCATCGAAATGCCCCTGCCCGACGTCGACTGGACAATCGCTGCCTCACCACAGCACGGTCTGCCGTGTGCCTGTTTGTAGCCAGTGGCTGCTGGGGACTGCTCGATCTGGTAACACTGCTAAAAAAGCGAGGGATATCCACTCAGTGGGCTGTGCCCGTCGGACACTGCCTGCTTATGTGGACGGGACCTTAGGATAGAAAAGATGAAGGCTTGTTCACCAGGTGGATCAGTGAAAGGAGAGGAGAGCCAAAGGTGGTGGAGAACATTGAAATCTCCTAAAATGGAGATTTCAGAGAAAGGAGAAATGGATAGAATGTGTTCCATCGTCGAAGTAAGATAGTCAAAGAATTTTTGATAGTCAGTAGAATTAGGGGATAAGTAAACAGCACAGATATATTTGTTCAGAGAATGACAGGAGAGCCGAAGCCAGAGAGTACAGAATTCAGAAGAATCAAGTTCAGGAACAAAAGAGCAAGATAAGCCGTTGCGTGCATATACACAACAGCCACCTTTGGCTTTGAAATGAGTATAGAGAAAGTAGGAGGATACAGAAAAAGGTTTTCTGTCAGTTGTCTCAGACAGCTGAGTCTCGGTAAGGAAGAGAAGGTGAGACTTTAGAGGAGAAGTGGTGCTCAACAGAGCGAAAGTTAGAGGAAAGGCCGCGAATGTTGCAGAAATGAAGAAGAAGTAAGTCAGACAGTGGTTCCAAGCAGCTCTTAGAGTCGCTACCGGGAGAGGGGTGGATGGTGGGGGCATTTATGATCCCCCCTCCCCTGGGGACTCCGAGGCATCAGTTGCATGCACAATTTTTAATTTTGCAGTTTTGAAAAGGAAGTGTAGTGTTATTTTGCATGTAGTTTGGTTTTGACAGTTAGAGAAACATATATTAGAGAGCATGCTGGTCTACTCTTTGTGTTACTGAGACACTGAAAAAGTTCAGCAAAGGGGGATGGTCAGGAACTAGTCCCGATGGCTGATGAAACGGGAGCTTCAGCTCTCCCTGTCGTCAGCTTTCCACCCACCTTAGGAGTAAAATACAGTAAGGTGGAAAACACTGCCTGGGGACTGCCCAGCACACACGCCCTGTCTTCTGGCTAGCTTTGTGGTGTGTGTGCTCTAATACAAATTCATGTGATTTAAAAAATATATATATGATCGTGTTTTCCTGATAATGAAAGGGTTAATGGTGACAAAACGAGCACACATAATCTAAATGAAACCGTCTGGGATACTGCAACTGTTTTGACCACGAGACTATTGACGTTAACAGTATTAACGTTCTCAGGCTCCTATCCTCACTCTTAGCTGACTAAAACCATCTGAGATAATAAGGTTGTTCCGATCATGAATGCGGTAAGATCATTGCTAAATATGGGGCCTCGGATCAGCAGAGGCAATTTTTAGCGTTGAGACCACCAACACTCCTTAGCATTTTCGTACAGTTTCTTATGGTTATACTATTAACCTCTGGCATTTGATAACATATTTTGTTTATTCTACAGTAGTTACCTCTAGACGAAAGTGTTAAGCTTTGGAGAGTACATATGCAATGACTGTAGAAACAGTCACCGTTATCTCATTCACGAACAGATAATTATATCGCCCTATGGTAAAGGTAATAAGGCTGAAGGAATAATAAATTAATTGGTTTTAAAAAATCACTAGTCTCATAGTGAACTGTAAAGATGAAGGCTAACACCCCAAACTTTGGCGGTCGTTTATGGGATGCTTATGATCATCTGGTTTGAATATATAACCTGTATCTCACATTAAGACTGCAGTCATAAAGAGAA
>NC_136976.1:16780194-16833867 GCF_032717465.1 Coenobita brevimanus
CCATCTCTCGTCAACCCCACTGTTACTTTTTCTCTTTTATATTCTGTGTGTGTGTGTGTGTGTGTGTGTGTGTGTGTGTGTGTGTGTGTGTGTGTGTGTGTGTGTGTGTGTGTGTGTGTGTGTGTGTGTGTGTGTGTGTGTGTGTGTTTGTGTGTGTGTGTGTGTGTTTGTTTGTGTGTTTGTCTGTTTGTTTGTTTGTTTTCCTGACAGTGTTCAATATCGGCGTTCCACTATTTGGCTTCAGAATTTTTGACACGCCTTCTGGAGTGGAGGGAGAGATGTGGGATTGTAAGAGAATGACAGAGGATGGGAGGGTAGGGGAAAGGGAGTTGAAGAGGAGGGGAAGGGAGGCCAAGGGAGAAAAAGGGGACTGGAGGGCAAGGGACGGGAGGGTATCGGAAGGAGTGGAGAGGATGGATGTAACTGTAAGGAATTCACAGAGGAAGATGGATTTTAGGGAGGAGGATATCTTGATGGTGAAAGGGAGGAGGGGGAGAACATGAGAACATAAGAAGAGAGGATAACTGCAGTAGACCAGTTGGCCCATGCCAGGCAGTTCCTATTAGACTGACTGAACTACTACAATGAGATGAGGATAGCAAAGAAGAAGGCTCTACCCCGCCCTCCAAACCCTCCAGCCGAAGCCGGCAGGAAAAAGAAAGAACACCATGCAGTATAGAAAAACTGGCTTTGACATTTTATAGGAAAATGTGAAAGGAGAAAAAGAGACTATCATAGTGTAACCTGAAAAGGAAAAAGAGTGAAATAGCATTGGTTATGATTTTTTTTTCTTAATATCCACCCTCTATTTGTCATATGCTTATCTAGCCTATGCTTGGAACTCTCAATGGACGGGGCAGCAACTACATCACCAGGCAGTTTGTTCCATTCGTCTACTGCTCTGTTGCCAAACCAATTTCTACGTATTTCCTTATTAAAACGGAATTTTTCTGATTTGAAGCCATTACTTCTAGTTCTATCCTGTATGTTTTTTTTTTTTTTTTATGCGAGGAAGAAGGAACCAAAGGCCATGAGCCCGTAATAACAGTTCCCGAGAAAAACAAAATACAATAGAGAGCCAAATTCAAGATCCATTCATTTCGAGATGCCTGGACACACTGCGTTTGAAAGACTGGAGATCATAGGCAGCAGGAAATACAGACAGAGGGAGACAGTTCTAGAGTTGACATCTTGCATAAATGAAGGACTGGGAGTAACGGTTAACTCTTGCATTAGAAAGTTGGACAGAAAAGGGATGAGAGTTTGCTGCCAGACGGGTGCTACGCGCCCGTCGTAAAGGTGGAGGAATGCATGCAGACAGTTCAGAGGAGCAGTGACCATTAAAGTAGCGATAGAAAAGAGATAAAGATGCAACAGTGCGGCGAAGAGATGAGGTTGAAGGGAGTTAGTAAGAGGAGGAGAGTTAATGAGACGAAAAGCCTTTGACTCCACCCTATTGAGAAGAGCTGTATGTGGGGAGCCTCCCCACACATGAGAGTTGTACTCCACACAGGGGCGGATAAAATCCCTGTATAGAGTCAACAACTGTGCAGGGGTAAAGAAAGAACGGAGTCGGCTTAGCACACCTAATCTCTTGGAAGCAGATTTTTTGTCTCCCTTATTTATTCCCTTCATCCATTTAAACACCTCAATTAAGTCTCCCCTTACTCTACGCCTTTCCAGTGAAAGCAGATTTAATCTTTTTAATCTGTGTTCATATAAAAGGTTCCGAACATCATGATTCAGTTTTGTCATTCTTCTCTGTACATTTTCTACGGAATTTATATCCATTCTATAGTACAGACACCAAAATTGCACGGTGTAGTCTAGATGTGGCCTTACTAATGCTAGATAAAGTTGCAATATTACTTTAGCTGTCCTGTTGCTCACGCTTCACGAAATAAATCCCAGGACCCAATTTGCTTTGTTTCTTGCATTAATACACTGTTGCTTGGTCTGAGGTCTCTAATAAGCATAATTCCTAGATCTCTCTCGCATTCCGATTTACTAATTTCTTTGTTATCAAAGTTTTATTTAGTATCTCCAGTGGTCTTGCCTACTTTATGTACTTTATATTTTTCAACGTTAAATTCCGTTTGCCAATTTTTAGACAATCTGGACAATATAACGAGGTCCTTTTGTAGATAAAGGCAAATCGTCAGTCGAGTTAACGATACGCCCTGTTTTTGTGTCATCGACAAATTTGCTAATGCTGCTAGTGATTCCTATGTCTAGGTCATTTATATATATAATAAATAATAATGTACCGAGTGCATTAATACCCACTCCGACTTAGTTCCATTTATTAATACTCTCTGCTTTCGTCCCATCAGCCAGGATTCTATCCATTTTAAGATATCTTCGTCTATACCGTGTGCTCGAACCTTTCTTATTAACCTTTCGTGTGGGACCCTATCAAAAGCTTTACTAAAGTCCAGATAAATAACATCGCAAGCTTTATAGCTACCTACCGCCTCATACACCTCCGAGAAGAATGACAACAAGTTTGTGAGGCAGGATCGTCCTTGCCTGAATCCGTGCTGACTTTCATCTATAGGATAAAATCTTTCTAAGTGTTCCCTAATTTTATTTGTCAAAATTGACTAACATTTTCCCGACTCTTGACGTTACGCTTATCGGACGATAATTCGAAGCGATGCAATACCACCCTTTTTAAAAATGGGCGCTAGGTTTGCGGTCTTCCATGCCTCTGGAACTTCTCCTGGAATTAAAGAATCATTAAATAACGTTAAAAGTGGGTAACATAATTCTCCTTTGGTTTCTTTCATAATATTTACATGTATATCGTCCGGACAGTCGATTTTTGAGGTTTTAACTTCTTAATTTCTTTCAATATGTCCTCCTTACTAACGCTTATTATGCTAAGAATATTGTCCGCATTGCCATCGTAAATAGTTGCTGCTTCAGAGACCTGGTCTAGGTTTTCCTTGATAAATACTGATACGAAATAATTATTTAGGATGGAGCGCATTTCTTTATCTTCACTGTTAATGTTACCTGTTTCTGTTCTGAGAGGTCCTATCTTATCTTTATGTTTCGTACGGCACATTTGGTAAAAAACCTTGAGGTTTTCTTTCGATTCACTAGCAACCTTAATTTTATAACATCGCTTTGCTTTCCGTATCTACCTCTTTACATCCTTATTCAAAATCGCCTACCTGTGACGCAAGTGTTCCTCAACAAATTTTATTTTTCTATATATTCCTTTCCTTTGGCCTATGAGAGATTTTAATCTGTTGTTTAATCATCTTGGTTCAGAATTATTCGCTCTAAAAGGTTTTGGAGGGATATATCTATCTCGGCCTCTGTGTACTATATTTACTAACTCATTATGTTTCTCGCTGGCCCAACGGCTGCTTAGTACCGGACTTGAGTTAATCTCCGTCTATGACCTGAGCTTCCACAGTGACCTGGCGCACATTCCCACCCGTTTCCTGCCCCTCATGCATGACCTGGGGTCCCTCACAGATCTGATTCCCTAATATATCTAGTCTCCCCATGGAATATGGTTCTAAAATAAGCTCTTAATCCATCGAAATCTCGTAGACGAAAATTAGGAACGGTCTAGGGGTTTTCAGAAGAACGGACATCCCACATAAATTTGAACTTAATTTCTTCATTATCACAATTACTATGTCGTCCATCAACTTCTATATGGCTGATGACGTTTTCTTTATTGGATAAAACCAAATCTACTATATTATTACCTCTGGTGGGCTCACTGATATACTGATAAAGGAAATTATCCTGTACTACCTCTAAAAATTCCTCTGACTCTGCATCCGCTGTCTGATTCGCTAATCTATCCTTGACAGGTTAAGATCCCCTACAATTATTACTAAGTTGGACTATGAGAACGGCAGGGATGAAGTGAGTAGGAAACGGATTAGTAAAATGGATACAGGGTGAGACGCGTGCGTGCGTGCGTGTGCTTATGCCTCTGTGTGCGTGTGTGTGTGTGTGTGTGTGTGTGTGTGTGTGTGTGTGTGTGTGTGTGTGTGTGTGTGTGTGTGTGTGTGTGCGCGCGCGCGCGCATGTGCGCGCGTGCGCGCGTTTCGCTTGTGTGCGTTTCGTGTGTTTCGTGTGTGGTGGAGGTGAGTGTGAGTGTGTGTGTACGTTCATTCCTGTATCAGCTGTTCTGACGCCACATGGGACCAGCAATTACCAAAGATCTGGAGGAGGAGGAGGAGGAGAAGAAGGATATCCTGGGTATAAAAGAGTAAGGTGATGATAACGGGAGAGTGGTTGGTATAGGCTCTGCAAAGGAAAAGTAGGAGGAGGGGAAGGAGGAGAAGGAGAAATGGGAAAAGAAAGAGGAGGAGGAGAGACAGAATAAATAAATGAACAGGAGGAGGGGAGGAGGGAAGGAGAAATGCCAAGAAATGTAGCGGAAAAAAATAAACTCCAAGTGTTTAGCAAATTATACATGGTGTTTTAGTATGACGTTAGTACTAACATGAAAAACATTTTTAACATTTTCTTTCCTATTGACTGAACTGGTCCACGAATGTGCTAATAATGATTGCAAAAGGGTGGACACCGACTGACTCTTTAAAGCTACGAACGTAGGTCTGTCAGTATCTCATGTATTGTCAGTTCTGTTCCAGTGAATGTTAGTTTTAAGTGTGAACATCTTTCTGATGCACCCTGTATTTATGGTGAGAGCAGAGTGTATTGATACTGTCCCGAATAATACTTTATACATTTTTCTTTATCGTACATTAAGTTATATTATTGTGGGTCTTTGATTTTAACTTGGCCCAAAATTTTCTTACCTATACGGCTTATATCACATTGCTCAGTGACAGGAAAAGAAAGTGGTATGACTCTGCAACATTTTCATGGCACTTCTTCGTGACTAGTATCATTCCACTGACAAACTACAGTCACAGTCTCAGCATTCTGGATGAATAATTTTAGGCCAAGATAAAGTCAATAAGGTAGTGCAAAGGAAGATATATGCGCAACTGAATAATTATATCAAGTAGAAGTAGGTGTTGGAGCTGAAACAGTAAGAGAAACGGTAGGAAGTGGTGGAACAGATGACACAGACAACGGAGAAGTAACAGGAAAAGATTATATATTTAGGATAGGTGAGGGCGCCCATCATCCACTCAGTGTAGTGCTGCCTCATGGTCTCTGCACTGAGCGCCAAGCCAAATGATTTCCTGTATTTCATATATATAGATAGATAGATATAGATAGAGATAGAGATGGATAGATGGATAGATAGGTAGATAAACAGATAGACAGGTAGACAGATAGATATAAAGACAGACAGATAGATAGGTAGGTAGATAGATTGATAAATAATATTTACATAAAATAGTAGAAATGTACTATCAGCGCTGACGATGGATCTGCTCGATCGATGTCGCTGCATGTTAGGTAGATCCATTCACGGCACTCATGAAACTTATTTGTCAGTTTTTTGAAAAATAAACTCACACGCTTTGGACATCCATCGTTAGAGCAATAATAGATGAATATTTGCAATACAGATGTATCCATCTCGTTCGCTGAGCGTTTGATTGTATGCAAACACACACACACACACACACACGCACATGTGCCTCTACAGTAAGCTCGGGTGTAAATACATACTCTTATGGCCGGGATGTGAAATGAGGTGAGGTGATAAAGAAATAAAACTTATAAAAACGACTGAGGTGATATGAGGCGAGGTGACTAGCTTCCGAGGTGTGTTCATTAGGGGCTGTACTGGCGACCCAGCACTCATTCCTGTATATCATCTTACCACACTACCACACCACCACTGTAACTACGCTAATATCATCACTACGCAGAAAAAGGTGGTAGTGTAGTTCTGTGTCATCGTGCACTTCATACTTGTCGAAAGTGTTTTTCATTGTCTGTGTTACCAACTTCTTAATCTTCTTTTAGTTGTGGCTGTCCTAGAACTTTATTGCGGCCAACATCAGACCATTATAATCAGCTAAGGGTGATTCACAGGAGCCCAAGAGTGTTCATACTGTTATCGTTAACCCTCTCATGGCCGGGACAACTTTATTACTCTATTCCATCCAACGCCAGACTGTTTTATTCAAGCGGGAGTAAGTCACAGGAGCCTGGGTGGTCACATATCCTCTTTTACTGTTGGACATACAATACTTCGACGAAAGTCCTGGTATACTTCTTTGTCATCACCATCTGCAACCCGATCGGTCAGTTAACGTATTCATTAATTTTTGCTACTTCCAGAAGATTTTGCTGTATTTATGGAGCTTAGGAGAGACTTTAAAAACTAGAAAGAATAAATAACGTTTGTTAACCACTCCAAGACAAAAAAAATCTCCATTAAAGTCAGTAAAATCGGCCGAAGGGTTCAAAAACAAATTTAAACAAAATTTCATCGGATTAAAGAGATTAGTATATTGTTCAAAGTGACGTCCATACATCTTAACCTTTTCAGCCAGAGGACGTAATTTGTGGTTTATTTATAGTGTTAACTTACTTGTTGCTATTGTCTGACGCATAATGTTTTCGACTAAACTAGTGGTGACATCACGATATTAATTCTACCGATTTATTAACGTGCATCTTAAAACTCTGGGACTCCTATGACTCATTCTCAGCTGAAAAAAATAGCTTGGCATAGGGAACGAGAGTTGCCCCGATCATATAGAAACTTAAAATTGACAATATGAATATCTATACCACTATACCTCAGGTTGCTGAATAAAATCGTTTGGCATTTGTGGATATATATAATGACAGACTTATTCCAGCCACGAGACGGTTTGCCCTTCCTGAAAAGCAAGCAGTAATGATGGGACAAGGAAAAGGCCTGAATGAACACTTGTCTAAATCATCCCTTTACACTAAGATCGAGCTCATTTGACCAAAGAACGTTAACATTAAGCTCGTTGAACTTAAAGAAAACATGGTGAAATAAATATCCACATAGTGAATCTCTCTCTCTCTCTCTCTCTCTCTCTCTCTCTCCACACCCCTTGTTTATCTCTCCCCTTCCCCCCCCCCCACACACTTAGCCCACACTTCTCCCTTTCCTCCATCATACACTCCTTGTCCTTCCCTCCCGCCTCATATACTGTTCTCATTACAAGCAGCATCCACCCTACAGACACACACACAAACACACACACACACGCAAACACTCACTCTCTCTCTCTCTCTCTCTCTCTCTCTCTCTCTCTCTCCATACTGCTATTTGAAAAGTCTGATATCCATCAGGCGGACGCTATGGAAAAATATATCGTTTAGCACATATAAACATTGATCAAAGCTTTAACCTATGTCTATATGTATATTTTTGCGGAATTTGTCCCATATTTACAGTCGCTGCCGCCATCATGGAATAATGATAAATTTGCAACACACAAATTCTAGAAAATGGTTGTCAAAATGCAATTTGAATGTAATGTTATGAACAGAGGGTGGGGGATGGAGAGGTAAGTGACTGATAATTGCATTTTTGCTTTATTTTAGACTTTTTGCTTTTACGTCACAGGTTTTTGCGTTATAGATACTGTATTACGTTGAGCTTTACTTCACAGACTGTAATATATTAGATTTTTGCGTTAAGGTTATATACATCATTCTATAGACTTTTTTACAACTTCTCTGATTTCTTTCCTCTCATCTCTGTCTCCGTCCTCTACTGTTCTTCATCCCATTAACTAATATATTCTCTCACTTGTTCCTCTCCTTACACAGCATCAACAACAACAAACATCTACAGCAACAACAACTCCAGCACTACCACCACCGATTTCCTTCAGCTGAAAAAGACTATCATCTGTGACTGAGAATTGTATTTGTAGCTTTAGCAGGAGTAATGGCAAGACTCTGCACCTTTTTTCCTTGTTCTTGCAAAAATAAGTCAAAGCTACAACTTACAAATTATCATGTGTTTGTCCTCGAATCTCGTCCCATGTGTGTTGGAGGTCATCACAGTCAGTGGTGAAGTGCTGCATCGTATGTTTAACCCTTAAAATTCAGTGCTGTATATTTTTACTTAATTCGTGCTATCTCGCAATAATTTTTTCAGCCCTAGAGAAACATTCCTATCTGGAGAGGTTAATCTGGGCATTCATATACCCTTTCACTAGAAGAGTGTTCCAAAGAAATAATATCGTCTGGATGTAGCAAGAATTTAAAAAAAAAAAAAAGTCACTTGTTGAAATGGATTAAAACCATGGATGAAAAATTAGTCAGTTACCGAAGTAGTAGAAACGTTAGCTCGTTGGATAAGTATATGTATAGCCTTCTCACCTCGATTAAATAGTTTGCTTTTGCTACCTCGTGATGGTTCTGTTCAGCTCTAGGTACAGTTTTGAACTATAGGGGTTAGGTACAGCCTTCATCAACATTTCACCCTCAGAGGGCTACACTAAGCTCATAAAAATTGTTTGATATCAGCAAGAACAAAGTGCTAGAATAATGTCATTGTAGTAAAAGAACATAAGAACATAAGAAGAGAGGATAACTGCAATAGGCCAGTTGGCCATGCTAGGCAGCTCCTAGAGGAGTAACTGAACTACTAGAATGAGATAAGGATAGCAAAGAAAAAGGCTCTCCCCCGCCCTCCAAACCCTCCAGCTGAAGCCGGCAGGAAAAAGTCAGAAAGAACACCACGCAGTATAGAAAAACTGGCGTGGACATTTTACAGGAAAGTGTGAAAGGAGAATAGAGACTATCATAGTGTAACCTGAAAAGGAAAAATTATGAATTAGTATTGGTTATAAGATTTTCTTTTTTCTATATCCACCCTTATTAGTCATATGCTTATCTAGCCTATGCTTGAAACTCTCAATGGAAGAGGCAGCAACTACTTTACTAGGTAGCTTATTCCATTCGTCTACTACTCTATTACCAAACCAATTTCTACCGATTTCCTTACTGAAACGGAATTTTTCTAGTTTGAAACCATTATTTCTAGTTCTATCCTGTATGCTCACTTTAAGTACCTTGCTAATATCTCCCTTATTTATACCCTTCATCCACTTAAACACCTCAATTAAGTCTCCCCTTACTCTACGCCTCTCTAGCGAATGCAGACTTAGTCTTTTCAGTCTGTCTTCATATGACAGGTTCCGGACGTCATGTATAATTTTTGTCACTCTTCTCTGTACATTTTCTAACGAATTAATATCCATTCTATAGTAAGGACACCACTATTGTACTGCGTAGTCTAAATGTGGCCTTACTAATGCTAGATAAAGTTTCAGTATTACTTTAGATGATCTATTGCTCACGCTTCTCGAAATAAATCCTAGGACCCTATTTGCTTTATTTCTCGCATTAATACACTGTTGCCTTGGTTTTAAGGTCGTTACTAATCATAACTCCTAGATCTCTCTCGCATTCCGATTTGCTAATTTCTTTGTTATCTAAGCTGTATTTAGTATCTCCAGTGGTCTTGCCTACGTTAAGTACTTTACATTTTTCAACGTTAAATTCCATTTGCCAAGTTTTAGACCATTTGGACAATATATCGAGGTCTTTTTGTAAGTTATGGCAATAGTCAGTCGAGTTAATGATACGCCCTATTTTTGTATCGTCGGCAAATTTGCTGATGCTGCTATTGACTCCTAAGTCTAGATCATTTATATATATAATAAATAATAAGGGACCGAGTACTGAACCCTGTGGTACACCGCTAGTTACTAATCCCCAGTCCGACTTAGTTCCATTTATTAATACTCTCTGCTTTCGTCCTTTGAGCCAGGATTCTATCCATTTTAAGATATCGCCGTCTATACCGTGTGCTCGAACCTTTCTAACTAACCTTTCGTGTGGGACCCTATCAAAAGCTTTACTAAAGTCCAGATAAATAACATCGTAAGTTTTATCGCTATCTTCTGCCTCATAGACCTCCGAGTAGAATGACAGCAAGTTTGTGAGGCAGGATCGTCCTTGCCTGAATCCGTGCTGACTTTCGTTTATAAGATTAAATCTTTCTAAGTGTTCTCTAATCTTATTTGCCAAAATTGACTCTAATTAGACTTATCGGACGATAATTCGACGCAGCTGATTTATCACCCTTTATAAAGATGGGCACTGCGTTTGCGGTCTTCCACGCCTCTGGAACTTCTCCTGAACTTAAAGAGTCATTAAATAATGCTAAAAGTGGCTGACATAATTCTTCTTTGGTTTCTTTTATAATTTTTGCATATATCGTCCGGACCTGGCGATTTTTGAGGTTTTAACTTATTAATTTCTTTCAATACGTCCTCCTTACTAATGGTTATTTTACTAAGAATATTTTCCGTATTCTCATCGTAAATATTTGCTGCTTGAGGGACCAGGTCTAGATTACACTTGGTGAATACTGATATGAAATAATTATTTAGGATGGAGCACATTTCTTTATCTTCACTGGTAATGTCACCTGATTCTGTTCTGAGTGGTCCTATCCTATCTTTATTATTCGTACGGTACATTTGATAAAAACCCTTGGGGTTTTCTTTTGATTCACTAGCAACCTTAATTTCATAACTTCTCTTTGCTTTTCTTATCTCCTTCTTTACTTCTCTATTTAAAATCGTGTACCGGTTACGTAAGTGTTCCTCTCCACGTTTTATTTTTCTATATATTCCTTTCCTTTGGCCTATGAGAGATTTTAATCTGTTGTTTAACCATCTTAGTACCGAATTATTCGTTCTAAACGGTTTTGAAGGCATATATCTATCTTGGCCTCCGTGTATTATATTTGTTAACTCGTTATACTTCTCACTGGTCGAACGTCTGTTTGGTACTGGAGCTGAATTAATTCCCGTCACCTGGACTACATTCCTATCTACCACCTCCCCCCTCACAGACACCCAACTGATATTCCCACGTGTTTCATGCCCCACACCTATGACCTGGGGTTCCCCACTGACCTGGCATTCCCTCAAATAACTAATCTCCCTGTGTAATACCGTTCGAAAATAAGCTCTTAAGCCATCGAAATCTCCTAGACGAAAATTAGGAACGGTGGAGGTATTTTTGGTGGAACAGACATCCCAAATAAATTTGAACTTAATTTCTTCATGATCGCTATTACCAAGTCGTCCACCAACCTCTATATCGCTAATGATATTTTCTTTATTAGCTAAAACCAAATCTAGTATATTATTACCTCTGGTGGGCTCCCTGATATACTGATAAAGAAAATTATCCTGTACTACCTCTAGAAATTCCTCTGACTCTGCATCCCCTGTCTGATTTCTCCAATCTATCCTTGGTAGATTAAGGTCCCCTACAATTATTACTAAGCTGGACTGTGATGCTTTCCTAATTTCCTCCCAGAGGTATTTACTATCAGCTCTACTTAATTTAGGAGATCTGTAAATTGCTCCTAAGACTAATTTCTCCCTATTGTTACTAATTTCGACCCAGACACTTTCTGTGTCCCTATTTACTTTAATGTCTGCTTTATTGTAACAGTTTAATGAATCCTTTACATAAATAGCTACCCCTCCCCCCTTTCTTCCCTGACGGTTTGACACAAAAATATTATAGCCTTTTATCTGATATTCTGCTAAAAATTCTCGTGTGTCCGTATTCATCCAAGTTTCACTAATAACGGCAATGTCTATTTTCTCTGTACAAATTAAAGCCCTCAGTTCATCCATTTTATTACGTAAACTCCGGCTGTTTGTGTAGTACACTTTCAGATTATTACTAGTAGTTATGCCTTTACCTTGGCATTTACTGTTATTTACTTTATTACTAACTGGGAAACTCTTTACTTTACTAATATAACATTTTTTTGTACTATCGTTTATCGCCCTTCTATCATAGCTTGTTCTATCATCTATCATCGCCTGCTCAATTTGAGGTGCCTGAGTGGATGTATCTACACTAATGGTTGAACTTTTGTTCTTAATTTTGCAAGTATTGATGCATCTATCCAAACATGGTAATAATGATTTCTGAGTGTAGTTGCTGCAACTTCCTGTACACCTACTTCTCAACCTCGAATTTAAATAATTTTACTTCTACGGATTTTCCATTTAATCATAATTTTCATTTCAGTTAACTTAAAGAGTTTTTTGCTGGGAAATATTGGGGAATTGGAATTTTGGTACTGCAATAGTGTTTAATAACTTATGTCTATAGAATAAACCATGAAATTCAAGATGGTCCATGTGTTACGAAATCGAATTCTTGTGTGTTGCGGGGACGGCTTATTCAGTGTCTAGTTGCATCATTTTCTGCTTTTCGGAACTTTCTTCATGCCTCTTAGCATCTGCTTTGTACGTCCGTGGGTTGCATGCTTGATTTTTTGTTTCATTAAGCAGCCTAAACAAATTCGCTCCTCAGATAGCCAACTGAACCGTCCCCACAATATATATGACTTGAGAGGGAAATATACGGGCTTCCCTGGATACTGAACTTTGATACAGACTATCCCGCGAGAAGTATGTCAAATATAAAGTTGTTCTTGGCCGAATTTTGAAGCTATATCGACACGAGTACAATTCTCAGTCGTTGCGGAGCTATAGCTACCGAGAACTTTAAGTAAGAATTATGAGGTCATTACCGCCAGTAAAGTGTGTTCAGATGGTATGCTTTTATGAAGGGCTTGGCTGGTGAAGAGCATTCTATGTCAGCGAGTTTTGGAGGTGGGAGGAAGAGTAGTAGGTCATGAAGGTGAATGAACGATAAATGGTTGTGTATGAAAGCGAGGCATGGCAGTTTGGGGGGCTTCGAAACTAAAATGAGATCGAGTTAGTTGGATGAATTATGCATGTAGGCGCACATGACAGCATGCCACCCTTTATTAACTTTATAGCCGGCGACTGAGTGTCCCTCACTGGTAGATGATGTTAAATGTGTCTCTAAAGAAAAATACCAAGAAAATGTGTTTTGGGAATTAGGCATGTAAGCAGTTGTCTCAAATTTGGTTATTTCCTATATTAAATATTGTTTAGCGGGAAATGTTGGGAGTTTGCGGGTTACTGTTTCTTTTTTTTTCTTTTTTTTTTTTTGGCGGGTTGTCTTCAGATTTGCTTAAAATATAGATTGTGCGGCCAGTGTGGAAACCATTTCGGCCTAAGGTGGCGTAGGACAGAGGGTGGGACTGTAGGAGGGATATGGACAAGTCTCAATGGCACTTGGATTAATGATCGGGGACAAGGATTAGTTACCTGAGTTAAGCCCATCTCCGATACATGATATATTTATTAAGAGTTCTCAGCCTCTCAGCAGTGCTGGACCTGAAGCAATGGGAATGAAGCTAGAAAAGGAAGTAGTAGTATTTAGCGAAAATTTCACTGACTGAGACCATGGTGTCAGCACAAGAAAGAATGCCAGAGTCAGGGTAAGGCAGAGGTAGAATGTGTGTTCAGCGGAGTAGACTAAACATACCCGAAAAATCTCTTGCAAAATCTACTCAGCCTTGGCACTGTGGAAACACCTTTTCAAAATAGGTTCGCAGTGGATGTCAAGAGAAAATTTTGCACGAAATCTGAAGTAAAAAAAAAGCCATGCTTCAGATAACATTTATAGAGGTTAGTTTATGTGCCAAATAACAAGTAGTCTAAAACGACTGTTGGTTATGGATTCGGCTAGACTTACGTAAAATAATAATTAAATGATGTGGAGTGGCGTGTTATACTTTCACGTATTATACTTTTTTTTTTTTTTCAAAGAATGAATTATTTGATTTTTTTTTGCGATATAATCTAATCTAGAATCATATTTGTCCCACAGAGATACAATGTTTAAAATATCTTTTCATAATTATTGCTTATGCTAAATTTAGGATTTGGTGGGAGATTTAATGGCAGGTGGGGCTTTCGCGCTTTTTTTTTCGGCTTGTTTTCTGCTGCATTCAAGGAGGTTGGGACAGTTTGATCTGGAAACACTGTCTGTAAGGTGTAACCAGGATTCTGTGGGTGTGAATGATGCGTCAGAGAGTGCATGGCCCATTTCACTGATAGTTCTCCTTCATTAGTGTTTTCTCATGCCTTGTTTACTGGACCATACATTCTGGAGGAAAGGGGGGTCGAGGGCAGGGAGATCCTGATAATGAGAGTGAGTCATAGGAACCTGCGTGTTTAACGAGGTGTACGGTATTAGCTTACCTCTGCCTCACTAGTGTCTGTCTTTCACCATGCTCATTACTTTTTCAAAATTGCAGACAAAACTTTCTAAAATTGCAGACAAAACTTTCTCCTCCTTCCACCTCCTCCTCATCTCCCTACTCTGTCTCTGTCTCTCTCTCTCACTCTCGTTTTCTCTTTCACATTTCTTCCCTCTTCTTCACACACACACACACACACACACCTTTCTTTTCTTGCTTATAAAAAGTTAAGAACTATTTGCCTGATAAGTTTACAGTGATGACTACGCCCCCCCCAAACAGCTCTCTCTCTCTCTCTCTCTCTCTCTCTCATCTCCTGGGACACCTGCTTTTGTACTCTCACCTTTCTCTCTCCCTCTCGGTCACGTTTCTCTCCTGCCTCTTGTCAGCATCTCTTTGTCTTTTCTCTCTCCTCTTCTCCTGTCTCTTTCCCCTTCCCCTTCCCTCTTCACCTTCCCCCTTTAATCACTACCAGTCGCACTGTTTCCCTTCATTTCATCCCCCTCTCATCCTCTCTATCCTTCCTTATTCATGGCATCCCATTCACTGTCAATCAACTCACCCTTCGTTCTCTTTCTCGTCACGATTCTCCCGTCTTTCACCTCGCTATCTGTCTATTTGTCTGGCCATCTTTCTGTCTGTCTGCATGCCTTTCCCCCTGTTTGTATTGTCTGTCTGGCTGGCTGGCTGACTGTCTTTGTTTGTCTGTGTGTCTGTCTCTCTGATCTTCCTCTTTCCTCCTCTTTCTCTCTCTCTTTCCTCACTTCTTATACCCCTTCGCTGATCTTTTCTCCTCTCCTCCCTTTTTCCTCCTCTTACTTTCCCGTCACCTTCCCCTAACCTGTGCCTACTCTTCCCTTCTCCCTTCTTTTCCTCCTTCCCTCCAAATTCACTCTTCCCCCTCTTTCTCCTTGCCTCTCATTTTTTTCCTTTTTTCTTCATTCGTCCACCCAATTTCTTCCTTCCTTCTCCTGCTCTGTTTCTAACTTTCCCATCACGTTTGCATTTTTTCTTTCCCCCATTCTCGTCTCTTCTCCTTTCTCACGATTTTCCTTATTCCCTCCACTGTGCCCCCGACCCGCTCATCTCCTTACTATTCTCTCCTCCCCTTTCCTGTCCCTCTTTTCCTTCTCAGTTCCCCCTTTTCTTACCGTTTTTCCCCTCTCCTTCCTTATCGCTTCTTTCATCTTCTTACATTAATTCCCTAAGCCTGGGGACGTCATGCATAATTTATTCTTGCTTTCTCCAACAGATTTTGTTCATCAGAAGCGGGATGCTTCTGGCTGGAGGGGTTCATTTAGCTTTCATTAACTCCGACATAAACAGAGTTTTTTCGTATAAAAAAAAAATTATAATAATAATAATGTCTGAATTTACCAAGAATTTACATAAGCAAGACGTCTTTCATATACCACTCCTTCCTTAACAACTTCATTTCGATGACGTCTGCTATTACTACCACCAGACAATTTTCTTAGACAATGGAAAGACTTTTCAAACTAGAGGGGTTAAAGTCAACTTTTAATTAACTTCCTCAGCACAAGAAATCTAAGACACTAAAACAAATATAAGGATAATCGCATCGGCTGAAGCAGGATTTTTTTTTATAATGTTCCGGCTAACATCAGACTAGTTTATAAAATTTTAAAGGTTTCTCGCATAGTAATGAGGATAAAGTTGGCAATAACCAATCCAGTTTAGAATGCATCTCCGGAATAGGAATAAAAATAGTTTGGAACTAGAAAACATGCGAGTAGTTTCGTGTTAGAAAGAATGTTCTGTGGCTGAGGGTGTCAACTCTCTTGTTTTCTCTCTCTCATATCACTTTCCTTCTAATATCTTACTTCTTTACAATAATAACGACCAAGGCTTGTACTGTAAAATATCGAAATTTGCTCATAATACAAAATTAGAGAGGATACACCCATACAAAGACAAAATACTGAGATCGTGATGAAATATATATTTAGGTTCAAAAGTGACAATTAGACAATACCGATAAACACAATGTTATTAAGTTTGGGAAATACCAAGTTAATTACGCTGTGAATAAAGCACATTATGAAAATATAAACTAGGATAAGAATAATGAATAAACATGATACTTACTTAAAACCAACTCAGCAATACAGAGAGATAAAACGAGAGCTTAATTCTTTGGATTCATAGGCAGACCGTTTGAATTTAAATAAGGGAATGCTATCTTCACCCGTCAAAATTCATTATTACGCACCCACTTTCAGTAGTATTTTCAGTTTTTGTCGACATATAGCATACCGAAAAGCTAAGGGTACAGTCAAGGGTGACAAAATGATACCCTGACTGAACAACAAATCATAGAACGAACATCTGGACACACAAAATTTGTTCACTTATCAGAGTGCAGACACCTGGGTAATTTAATCCTTGTATATACCATTTATATAGGGAACGTTGATGTCAAACTTCATAAATACGATACAACAGACGGTCGAATAAACCAAGAGGTAAACATATAAAAAAGGAAAGAACTTCCAGTAAGATGAAGCCGTACATTTTTTTATTTAATGGCATTGTAATAATATGTAACAAATTACCTTATACAGTATATCGTCACTTAACAAATACGTAGAATGGTACGGTACAAAATAAAAAGTCATGTTAGAAGTAAAAGTGTGTGTTCCTTACTTACCAAAATGCTTCTGGTTCTTACACTCGAGAAAACAGTCACTGGCAACTACCAAGGCTTAATGAAGCGTTAGCGAACAGTATGGGGTGGGATACGGAAATGGGTATTACGAAATTGTTTACGACTATCCTCAAACCTTGATAGCTTCCTCTGATTCCCCATGCTCATTTCCTTTGTCGAGGTGTCCTGTTGTTGTTGTTGTTGGATATTTCCCCACACTAGGTGGGGTACGGGCAAACAAAGAGCCCGTCAGGGTAGAGCTAACAATGGCCTTTCTGATTTACCTAGGGGACAGGTAATTGGTTACTAAGAATAATAGAGTGCTAAAAGGGGACTGAGCAATGATGGTGGCTGCTGTATGGAAGGCATTATCAAACCGGGCGCGGCCCACATCTAGGTGAGATCTGAGCTGGGCAGTGGCTGGGCAGTGGAGTAGGTAATGTAGTAGAGGCTCTTCAGCCCTCTCAAGACAGGGGGAGCATGGCTCTGGTGCGGCCCCGGTGACCTGACTGTAACAGGGGAATCCCAGCCGTAATCGCCGGAGCCGCACCAACACGTAGTTCGGTACTCCAGGTGGAGGCAGGAGCGGTAGGTAGGTCGTGGCTGTGGCATACCACAATGCAGAACGAGAGCCCTCTGCAACACACAGTTGATGGTCCTCCCGGGACAGCCTTGCAATAGTGCCAGTCAGTTTGTCAATGGTGTTAGAGGTGCTAGGGCGGAAAGGGAACGTGATTCCCGGGGGAGTGCATGCTGAGCGTGCCGCAGCATCCGCTCATTCGTTGCCAAGGATCCCAACGTGCCCTGGAATCCAGTGTAGGGTGACGGAGGTGCCTCTGTTCGTGAGGAGGGAGGCGACTGAGTATATCTCCGTTAATAGATAAACGTTGTCACTGCAGGAGAAGAGCGCAATGCCTGAAGGGATGACAAGGAGTCTGTGTGGATGACGACCCGCCGTTGCTGGTTAAGTTGTGCTAGGCGTAATGCACCAAGTATGGCAACTAACTCAGCCTGGAAGGCAGAGACCCCAGGGGAGAGTCGCCAAGATTCAATATGGTGCCCTAGAACGAAAGCAGACCCGGCGGATCCGTCAACGCACGCAGATCCATCTGTGTAATAAGTGACAGATTCAGGGGAATCGAGAGCAGCCATCCTGCTGAGGCCCTCCTGTCGAAGAAGGGCAGGGATGGAAGCACGTGGGTGAGCTTCAGTGGGGCAGTGAATTTCATATGGAAGGGGGGCCCATGGCGGTGGATCGATGTAACCAGGGTAGGGGGAGTCGGGTTCCCTACAGATGTCAGGGGCGGCTCCAAGGCTATGCACCAAGGCAGCAGTGGTGCGAGCCCAATCGTGCTCTGGATGAGGGTCACATGGGCGGCTCAAGAGGCATCTGAATAAGGCTGAGACTGGAAGGTGTGGTCGTCGTTGGACTAGCTGGAGGGTGGTGATTGTAGCCCGGAGAGCAATACGATGCTCCAAGGACGGCAAACCACCCTCAGCCCTTAGAATAGCAATCCGAGTCCACCAGGAAGCTCCCAACATGACTCTCAGGGAGTCGTTTTGAAGGACTTCTAGTGACCTTCTGGATGGGGAGGCAAGGCCGGTCAGGCATATGGCGCTGTAATCCACAAGTGAGCGGACCGCATGAACATAAAACGTTCTCAGGACCTTAAAGGATGCCCCTAGGCTGCATTGTGATAGATACCTTAGGGCAGCAGTGCAGGTGGCAGCACGCTCCCGCAGGTATCTGACTTGTTTCTTGAAGGTTAGACCACTGTCGACCCAGACTCCCAGATATTGGTGGAGAGTGACGATGGAGAGCTGGTGGCCACCAAGCAACACTGGGAATTCTGGGGAGTGTAAGCCAAAAGGCAGGCATTTGGTTTTTTTGAAGTTGATCTTCAAGCCAAGCTCGGTACACTTTGCGTGAAGTTTAGGAAGAGCAGAAAGGGCTTGAGTGTAACAATCTCTCCTCGTGAAAACTAGGGCCAGGTCATCGGCATAGCAGAGTAGAGTGACCCCCTGTCCGTAATCGACTGTAAGGAGTCCCTCAACTAGGACATTGAAGAGCAGCGGGCTTATGACGCTCCCCTGAGGCGTGCCGTTGCTATGGTGGTAAAACGAGGAAAGATGCCCCTGGAAACGGACCCCTGCTTGACGGCCTGCAAAGAAATCTCCCACCCAGGTGAGCAAGTTGCCCCCTATTCCTCTCTCAGCTAGAGCAGCCTGGATGATGACTGGGTTAGCCAGTTCAAAGGCCTTCTCAAGGTCGAGGAAGACAGCCATTCCCCTTCCCCCTCTGAGCTCCCCGAGGAGGGATGCTAGGCAGTGGGTGGCACTCCTGCCATGGTTTTAGGCAAAGATCCTCGGGTGTAGTGGGCCCAGGCGCCAGGAAAGGCGAGCTCGCACCACCCTCTCCGCCGTCTTAGCAACACAGCTAAGAAGAGAGATCGGGCGCATGGCGGAAGGGTCGCGAGGTTTAGGGATCAGGTGGATGATGGCTGTCTTCCACGACCTTGGTAAGCGGCCCTGAGACCACGAGAGGTTGAGCAGATCAAGAAGGCGGTCTTTCCCACAATCTCCAGCATGTGATAACAGAGAGTAGGTTAGCCCGTCGAGCCCCGGAGCAGTGTCTCCTCTGTGCTGCAGCGCTTTATGCAGTTCCCTGCTGGTGAAGGGAACATCGGCGGGGTCAGGCCTTTCACAGGCAGCTTGAATTGCTGCAAGACGAGAGGTAGACAACTGCTCCTGCTTGTCTCTAACGGACTGTGGAAGATAGTGGGAAGCAGAGCGATCCGCGAAGTGTTGAGCGAGATGGCTGGCTTCAGCAGCTGGGTCAGGGTGAGAGGGAGGACAGGGGGGACGTGGATCAGAGATTGACCGGATTCTCCTCCACATCTCCCTGAAAGTGGAGTGAGAGTCTAAGGTCCTGCACCATCTGATCAACGCCTCCTCTTTCAGCCGGCGTTTTTCTGACACAACGTGTTGCGTAACAGCAGCAAGGTGTTGGCGGTGCGGGGAGGTTTGGCGCCGCCGGTATTGCTTTCGTGCAGTGTTGAGTCTGTGGTTAAGTTCCCTGACCCTGTCGCAGTAGATCCAGCCGTCTCGGTAACGCTTTGCGGAGCGACGCTGTTGTGGGATGGATATGGAGGCGGCCTGTGCAAAAGCACTGGCAACTTGATCTGCTCTACCCTCAAAGTCTGGGACGGGAGGAGAGGCCTCAAAAATCATGGTTAAGGCCCTGGCAAAGGCAGCCCAGTCAGCTTTGCTGAGGTCCCATCTCGGTGGAGGAGGTGGGGGCGGGGGGAGGGGTGTGAGTGGCAGCCTGATCAGTATGGCAAAGTGATCGCTGGCTAGGCGCGGGTGGAGCGACCATTGCGCCGAGCCAGCAAGGGAGGTGGAGGTGAATGACAGATCCAGGCGTCCTCTCCGAATGTGGGTGGGTTCTTGAATGTTGTTTATTAAGGAGACACCTTCCATCTCCTCGAGAACGAGAGAGATGTGCCGTCCTGCCTCGTTGGATGGAAGGGGCGATGCAAGAATGTCATGATGGGCATTAAAGTCGCCCCCGATAAAGACAGAACGGGAGGCAGCGTGGGAGAACACCTCTCCCACATCAAGAGTGCCCCCCTGGCTTTTGTAGACATTGTACACAGTTAGTGAGGAGGGTGCCAGGTGTAACACAACACCTTGCACCTCCACACCTGGTCCACAAAAAGGCAGGGGGTCACAAACATTGTGGGAGACGTGATCTTGGACGAGAATGGCACATCCTCGTGTGACTCCACATTCATAGGGGAGGAGATGGGAGGTGTATCCAGGTAGCCGAAAGGAGGAATTGTCGGGGAGTAAGGTCTCCTGCAGGAGGAGGACGTGGGGCTGATCCCTGGCGACTGCCTCCTGCAGGAGGGGGAGCTTGTGCCTTATCCCCAAACAGTTCCACTGTATTAGTCGGATGTCTGCAGGGTTTGCTCACAGGTCATGGGGGGCAGGGGGCTGTCGCCCGAGAGGGAGGCCGGGGCCTCGACCACCGTGTCGACTGTCACTGGTGCCGGCACTTCCTCTGATGGAGGGGGTGGGAGACAAGGCTCCTGAGCCCTCTGGGATGAGGCAGCGGTGAGTCGAGGCCGTTCCCTCTGTTTCGGGCGAGCCGCCCTGCATGGTAGGGGGTTGGTAGTCTCTGGATGGGGTGCAGGCAGCTGCCTCCTGAAGGTGGGCGAGCTTGCTCCATGCCCCTAAACAGTTCCACTGTAGGACTCGGAGGCTGGCAGCGGTGTCTGGCACTAGGGATGATCTGTCTGGAGGCCAAGGGCCCTGCACTCTTCCTCGATCGCAGCTGTGGCTGGTGTGAGCCCCGAAGGAATGTTGACTGGCATACGAGGGCAAGGCAGAGGAAGCTGGGTGGGTAGCGGCTCTTCCACGGTTGTCTGTGTGGGAGATGATGCAGGAGGTACCAGGGAAGAAGAGCGCGGGTGTTGTTTTGCCTCCACCACTTGGTCGACGATGACGTTCACAGCCTGTACCAATGGTGCCGTTTCCAGAGGCCTGCCGAGAAGCGTCCCTAGCATCTGAGCCAAGCTTGTAGCAATTTCCGTCCTCAGCGTACGCAATTCTTCCCTGGTGAAGACTATGAGAGGAAAGCCCGTGTTGTGGGGCGTGGGTGGAGTAAACTCTTCGACTGTCTGCCGAACTGGGGGGGGAGGAGGGTGATGGACCTCCGCAGTCGTTGTGTGACGAGTGAGAGCAGGTTGAAGGGGCGGAAACGCTGCCTCATCTAGCACTGGGGGTGCAGTCGCTGCTGGACGGCGTTGCTGGCCCCAAATGAAAGTTCCCGGAGGTGCCGGTTTGTTGCTGCTCGCCTGTTGCTCCTTCACCCAGGTAACTTGGCGTTCTCGCCCTCGATCGACAAGTGCAACTCTGGTTGGGCAGCTGGGGTGCCACGCATGATGTTTTCCCGAGCAGTTGGGGCAGCGGGTAGAGACAGCTTCCTTGGCCTTGAACTTGGCCAAGCACCGCTCCATTTCGTGTGGGCCGCTGCACATCCCACAGACTGTGGCCCTGTTGCAAGTGGCTCTGTGGTGCCCGTATCGCTGGCACCTGTAGCAACGGAGTGGCTCCGGGGTGAAGGGGCGAAGGTGATATTCTCCCCAGTTCCTCAGGTCGATCACAGGGATCAGAGGACCCCGCAGGGTGACGATGACCTGTCGAGTCTCCTCCCTGGTCCGCGCTTTCTGGGAGCGGGTTGCCTCTTCAACCTGAGGGTGCTGTAGTAGTATCTCCATTGGCATCTGCAAGGGATAACCCATGACGACAGCCTTCGTTGACTGTTGGCCGGGCGTCAGCTCGACTAGCTTGACAGGGGAGGCCTCGTCCTGCAGAGCTGTACTCAAGAGGTCGTAAGCTCCCTCGTCGTTTGGCACCAACACCGAGCTTCCATCCCGTCCTATCAGGTTGGAGCAGCGTAGCCCTGGCAGGTGACGCTCTAGTGCAGCCACGGCGTCGTAACTCGTCACATGCCCATCCTGGACTGGCACACGGAACTCTGGGAATGCAGAGCGGGGCGGCGGACGCACAGCTACTGACACGGAGGGACGAGCAGCAGGGGTACCCCTGAGAGGAGGCTCAGTACGTACTGCCGGAGAAGGGCCGTTTCCCTGGCGACCACGCCTCGATCCCTTGCGTGCCACGGGGGTGAAACCCTCATCGTCATGCAGAGCAGGATCAGAAGAGGGGGAGACCTGAGTAGCAGCAGGAGCCTCCGACGGGACCTCCAGCCGCTTGGGAATATGAGCAGACCTAACCGGCCTGGGCTCGTGAGAGGGTGCGCAGGTGGGAGCGCGAGGCTGTGGACCAAGGGCTCGGTTCACGGGGATGCTTTGCCGTGGAGCAGGGTTGGCAGCCGCACGTAGGGAAGCTGAAGTGCCCTTGGTGGAAGAGAGAGAGGGTGGAGCAGGTGCAACCTCCTCCATAGTCTCATGTCGGTGGGCTGCCTTAGCAGAACGGGTTGAGGCACCACGCGAGCGAGGTACCACGCCCGTAGACTTAGGTAGAGAGGTGTCAGCACAAGAAACCTCGTGAGCTGACGAATGGGAGCTAGAGTCCGAAAAATGACGCTCCCGCTTCGTGCCTGTAGCAGGACACGGGTTGGAGAGCCTCGACTGAGGGAGCGGGAGGCGGGAATGCCCCCGGGGCCTAGGGATGCAAGATCCCTTCATCCTGCACACACAAGCAGCGAAAAACTCAGTCAACACACACACACACCTCACACACACAACCATTCAAAAGCACAAACAAAAAACAGCAAAAGTGGCCAAGGTCCCTACAGTGACGGGCAACCTATGCTCCCCGCCCTCTAAAGGGCGATGGGAGGCCCCGCCACTGCCCCTTTCGGGTCTTCCCTAAACTAACAGAGCCGCCCTCACTGCCTCCTATAACCAGGCCCTAAAGGCCCCCCTTCATGGAAGTGCCCTAACGGCACCCCTTCAGGGTTCGGCGTCGTACTACAGTGAGGGACACTAACGGCAGGCCAAAAAAAAAAAAAACTAACACACTGCCAATCACACACAGGCAAACAGAGACAGAGTCCCAGGAAAACCTGGAAAAACGTCTAAAAAACCTTCCTCAGTGCCAGAGACAAAGTCTCAAAAGTGGCAAAAGCTGAGAAAACAGGCGAAAAATCGCCACTAGTAAATGAGACTGAGTCCAGCACTAGTGGGAAAACAGTCAGAGCTCTGCATCAGACGGTGTCTAGGCAGGGAGTGGAGGTGTCCTACTCACGATATGGAAGTAATGTTGTTTCCTCCACGTTTTGTCTATAGTTTGATCTTCCTCATAAATCTAACTTCCTCATTTACTCCTTGCTTTCCTAATTTCTTCTTTCCCCATCTCCCCTACTTTCTTTCTTCACCTTCCTTCTTTTCTTTTCACATTCCTCCCGTCGTCCACCTTCTTTCCTTCCTTCCCCTCTTTCTTTTCCTCCTTCCTTCCTCATCTCCTCCCATTACCTTATCCCATTCCTTCATTCCCTCAGTTTCTCTCTTTCCCTCTTTCCCTTCCACATCAGTCCCTCCATCCCTTACCTTTCCTCCTTGCTCATCTCATCTCGTTAGCTAAGACAGTGGAACCAGCCGGGCGTGCTGACACCATTAGCTTCATAAAATATCCTGAAAAAAAAAAAAAAAGGATCACTGTTTTGAAATGCGAGAAAAATGTTGGCTATTACTCTGTGTGTGTGTGTGTGTGTGTGTGTGTGTGTGTGTGTGTGTGTGTGTGTGTGTGTGTTTGTTTCTACATTTATGTTCGTATTTATGTGTGCATTTGTCTCAGTGTTCGTATGTACGTTAATTAGTGCACTTATGTGTGCGCATTAATGTGAATGCATGTTTTTGTTTATTTGCGTGTGTGTTTGTGTGTGTATATATATATATATATATATATATATATATATATATATATATATATATATATATATATATATATATATATGATGTTTTGTGTTTTTTTTGCTTTTATGTGGTCGTATTTCAGTGTGGACGCATGCCTTTGTGTGTTTATATGTGCCGTACTTGTGAGTTTCCTTGCCAGCGTGCGATTATATATATATATATATATATATATATATATATATATATATATATATATATATATATATATATATATATATATATATAGAGAGAGAGAGAGAGAGAGAGAGAGAGAGAGAGAGAGAGAGAGAGAGAGAGAGAGTGTATATATACCATATATATATATAGAGAGAGAGAGAGAGAGAGAGAGAGAGTGTATATATACCATATATATATATATATATATATACTCGTATATGTAATATATATATGTATTATTTATATTATGTATATATCGATTTATATATGATATACCGGTCTCTCTCTCTCTCTCTCTCTCTCTCTCTCTATTTAAGCGAGTGACCCAACAAAGCGAATGAGGTCAACAAATTTATTATGCACCGTATCACAGAAATAGTAAGCCCAGCTCCAGGACGTTATTGTTGGGTTAATTTTGTGCAATAAGCGCCATATTAACAATGAGATCTAACCGATAATAGCATAACAAGCCTAACGCTATTCACTTCACTGTAAATATGAACTTCCAATCCCTTTTCAGTATGTAAATGTTATAGTCGCCATGAATTATACCAGCACTGATTAAAAACACTGAATACGAGGAAAGCTTATCAACATGTGCAACCAAAACTGTGTAAAATGCTGCTCACCCAGAAACTTTCTGTTGAAATGTGCATTACTGTACCTGTGATTTGTTAATGAGACTTTAGTGGGCGAGGCTTATCTCGCGTCTAGAAAGTGAATATGTAAGTAGTATGGTAGTATGCTTTCCTTCGGTCCCTTCCTACAAATTTTCTACTATCGGTGTTTTGTGCCGCGTGTTTTTTTTTTCTTTTTTCTTTTTCATTTTTCTTTTCTTTTTTCTTTTTTCTTTTTTTTTTCTGCCAACTCAGGCTGGAAAGTTTGGTAGGCTAGGGGGGAAGGGGGGCAGGCTTCTTTGCTATTCTTTTTCTCGTAGTGTAGTCGTACCCTTGGACAGGAGATGCCAAGTATACCTCAACTAGCCTCACTTATTTATCCTATTTTCTTAATGCTCTAACGTATGACAGTAGGATTCCTAAAGTAAATGATAAAAGAAGTGAGAATAATATAGCATCCCACTTTACGTAATCACGAAATTAAAGAGAGAGAGAGAGAGAGAGAGAGAGAGAGAGAGAGAGAGAGAGAGAGAGAGAGAGAACTGTCATATTTTAGGTCATTAGACAATAACAGTCCCATTACGATCCTCAATATCTCGATGTTTTGATCTCGCGCCCCTGTAATTAAAGCGGCTGAAAACAAATGGTTGTGTTTGTTGGCGGCTGTGCTGTTGTTGGCGGCGTAATTAGAATGGGATTTTATCATTTTTGTTTTCGTTATTATATCTGGGACGATGACTTGTCTGTACTGTGTTTGCGGAGGGGCCTTGACTCATTCACTAAGATAACGTCATTTACATTTTACTCTTGCTATCTTAAGACGTTTATTTTTAGGTTTAGTGTTTTTTTTTTTTTTTTTTTTTAACTGAAGGGGTCGTATAGAACCCGGCAAACTCCTTTCTTTCCACGGTGTTCTTTACAGCTGAATAAAATAACAGCAGCAAGAATGAAATAGCTACGTATGACATTAGCAGGAATGTAGGGCTAAACTGAGTGAAAGGAAATAGTTAAGTTTCTTGGCGCTGTGTGTGTGTGTGTGTGTGTGTGTGTGTGTGTGTGTGTGTGTGTGTGTGAGAGAGAGAGAGAGAGAGAGAGAGAGAGAGAGAGAGACAGAGAGAGAGTGAGTGGGTGAGTGAGTGAAGCGAAACGAAACGAAGCGAGCACGTGTTGTGGGAGATCACCCTCCCCCTTTCCGTAAATTCCTCATCCCACCTTCCCCGTCACGTCAACACCTTTACACCTCACCTTCATCACATGTCCTCCAACCCACCCCCAGCCCTGCCGTCCACTCCCTCCACTGTGTCGGGGTATATCTGCAAACATTTTGAATGGAAGTGTCATGCACTAACGATGGATCTGTGCTATCAATCGATCTCGCTGCGCCCGAGACGGATCCATCTGGAGCACGGAAATTGATCAATTGGTGCTGACAGTGAATCCTTAAGATTTCTACCAACTTACAAATGGCTTTTATGTTTGATTCTCCACAAAATGTCACCAATGAATGTCCACCAGGAAATATTTTTTTTCCTTATTATAGCTGTCTTTCAGCGGTAACCGATTAGTTCTATCATGTTATGTTATACTATTGCCTTCATATCTTGATACGTCATGTAATTGCAGTTGTCATTCTGTGTCATATCAGTGGTGTGATATGTCATCTTAATGCCGTCATGTCACTACCAGCTACTGCCGTCAAGTCAGTTCTCTCATGTCATGATGATGTAAAGGGAAAATAGGAACATACTAAGAGAGGATTAAGGCAGTCGGCCATTTGACCCGTGCTAATACCTCTTACAAGAGTGACCAAACAATTAGAATAAGATAGAAAGATAGCAAAGAAGATGGCTCTCCCTCGCCCAAAAAGGAGCTATAGCCAATGCCGGCAGACGAAAAACAATCAAAAGGACGAAAATGCAATACTGAAAAACTGACGTGAGCATATTACAGTAAAATGCGAAAGGAAAAAATGGACTGGCTGAAACATGAGAGAGAGAGAGAGAGAGAGAGAGAGAGAGGGAGGGAGAGACAGACAGACAGACGAGAGTGAAAGGAGTCTGGCATCTGGGTTAGGGAGTGAGAAAACTATGTGCAATGGGACAGAGGGGGGAGAAGGAAAGCACACAGTGTTGTTAGTAATTGCATGATTAATTATAATTATAGGTTGGTGCACTGTTATGGGATCAGTAAAGGGAAAAGCTATCTGGGGAAGGGTTAGAGGGAAAATACATACTATGGGTGTTAATGATTGAGGCCAGTGGAGAGGATTCCCCCTCCTTCTCTCTCTCTCTCTCTCTCTCTCTCTCTCTGTTTTCTTTCCTTTTCTGTCTGTCATTGGTCTTCCCCTTCCCTCTCTCTCTCTCTCTCTCTCTCTCTCTCTCTCTCTCTCTCTCTCTCTCACGAAAGGTTAGTTAGAAAGGTTCGAGCACACGGTATAGACGGCGATATCTTAAAATGGATAGAATCCTGGCTGAAAGGACGAAAGCAGAGAGTATTAATAAATGGAACTAAGTCGGATTGGGGATTAGTAACTAGCGGTGTATCACAGGGTTCAGTACTCGGTCCCTTATTATTTATTATATATATAAATGATCTAGACTTAGGAGTCAATAGCAGCATCAGCAAATTTGCCGACGATACAAAAATAGGGCGTATCATTAACTCGAATGACGATTGCCATGACTTACAAAAAGACCTCGATATATTGCCCAAATGGTCTAAAACTTGGCAAATGGAATCTAACGTTGAAAAATGTAAAGTACTTAACGTAGGCAAAACCATTGGAGACACTAAATACAGCTTAGATAACAAAGAAATTAACAAATCGGAATGCGAGAGGGATCTATGAGTTATGGTTACTAACGACCTTAAACCAAGGCAACAGTGTATTAATGCGAGAAATAAAGCAAATAGGGTCCTAGGATTTATTTCGAGAAGCGTGAGCAATAGATCATCAAAAGTAATACTGAAACTTTATCTAGCATTAGTATGGCCACATTTAGACTACGCAGTACAATTTTGGTGTCCTTACTATAGAATGGATATTAATTCGTTGGATGTACAGAGAAGAATGACAAAAATTATATATGACGTCCGGAACCTGTCATATGAAGACAGACTGAAATGACTAAGTCTGCATTCGCTAGAGAGGCGTAGAGTAAGGGGAGACTTAATTGAGGTGTTTAAGTGGATGAAGGGTATAAATAAGGGAGATATTAGCAAGGTACTTAAAGTGAGCATACAGGATAGAACTAGAAATAATGGTTTCAGACTAGAAAAATTCCGTTTCAATAAGGAAATAGGTAGAAACTGGTTTGGTAATAGAGTATTAGACGAATGGAATAAGCTACGTAGTAAAGTAGTTGCTGCCTCTTCCATTGAGAGTTTCAAGCATAGGCTAGATAAGCATAAGACAAATAAGGGGTGGATATAGAAAAAAGAAAATCTTATAACCAATACTAATTCATAATTTTTCCTCTTCAGGGTACACTATGATAGTCTCTATTCTCTTTTCACACTTTCCTGTAAAATGTCCACGCCAGTTTTTGTATACTGCGTGGTGTTCTTTCTGACTTTTTCCTGCCGGCTTCGGCTGGAGGGTTTGGAGGGCGGGGGAGAGCCTTCTTCTTTGCTATCCTTATCTCATTCTAGTAGTTCAGTTACTCTTCTAGGAGCTGCTTAGCATGGGCCAACCGGCCTACTGCAGTTATCCTCTCTTCTTATGTTCTCTCTCTCTCTCTCTCTCTCTCTCTCTCTCTCTCCCTCCCTCACCGCGATTAATCCTTGTCATAATCGCTTCACTTGACCAATTCTCACCTGACTCCACTTTCTCCCGACCTGAGCTTCCTATCCAAGGCCAGGTAACACAGGTCGTTCGATGTGCAGGTCCCTAGGGAGATGGAGGTCATAACGTCACGGTCGTCACTCACGTGGCTGAGTGTATCCCTCTTTCATTTGTATCCAGGCAAAGAACTGTGTGGGTACTCCTGTCTTATGTCACTTTTCGTCTGTGTCTTATGTTCATGTAAACCATAAAAATGCCGGATAATTTTTTTTTATGGTTCGTTTAACACCATACCTTAAAGGAGAGATACAGAGCTTCAATACAATATATTAGTATTCCAAGAGAAAAAATAGGTTACACTATGATAGTCTCTTTTTCTCCTTTCATACTTTCCAATAAAATGTCCACGCCAGTTTTTCTATGCTGAGTTATTTTTTTTCTAACTTTTCCTTGCCGGCTTCGGCTGGAGGGTTGATAGGGCGGGGGAGAGCTTCTTTGCTATCCTTATCTCATTCTACTATTTGAGTTACCCTTTTAGGAGCTGCCTAGCATTGGCCAACCGACCTACTGCAGTTATCCCCTCATCATATCTTCTATGTTGTTATTTAGAGAGAAGTGTATAAATGCTTGTCATCGTGCAGAATTATATTACGATGAAGAACTTATTATTGCCGCTGCTTCTCAAGTGTTATATTCTTCATAGTTCAAGAACACTTTATCTGGTGGATAATGATTCACGAAAGACTGTGTACTCGTTTATAATGATGCTATTAATCCAATCAGTGTCAATGGAACTATAGTATTCCACTCCACCTAATGCCAGACGGTTTAAATCTGGTAAGAATGAGTCATTCTATCGTGGGACTCTTCATACTAGCACCATGACCCCTCTCATGGCTGGAGCAACTCTAGTGTTCTGCTGCAGCTACTGTCTATCTATCTATCAATTGCCAGACGCCTCAATCTCGTAAGGGATGATAGTGCTTCACTACAGCAAGTATTAGCATGACGTATCAGTTTAATCATTCATACGACATGCATATGACTGGAAAGGGATGGGCCTAAAAGCCATCCCATTCAAGAATATATAAGAGACAAAATTACTATGATTATTTTCCTGGTGACATTATGGGAGTTTGTGCTTTCCTTTCGCACCTTCTATAAAATCTCCATGTTAGTTTCCTCATTAACTTGGTGCCTTTTTTCACCTTTTCCTGTAGCTTCTGTGGAATGTTTTGGTGGGTGGAAGGAACCTTCTTGTTCTCCATCTAGTGTTTTTATCTTATTCCTATATCATCTGAATATAATATCTCGTATTATACTCTATTAACTCCGTCAGGAGAGGATGGAGAGCGAGAGACTGACGAGGAGAATGTATGTGAGTGCGGTGGAGGGGGAGAGAGGGAGGGAAAGGCCAAGGATGAGATTTTAGGGATGGAGTGGAGAGGTATATGAGGGAAGTGGGAGTGAATTGGGAGCAGAACAGTGAAATGGCGGGGGACAGGGTGACGTGGAGGAGATTTGTTTGTGGCCACCCAGTATAAGGGATTAAGGCGTCTGGCAATAGATAGATAGATAGACAAAACTCCTTCAGTCAGATAACGTATTTTGTTATACTGTTCTTATTTTCAAACTTTTTTTTTTTTTTTTTTTTTTTTTTATTCAAGGATAGTTGTCTCGAACGAAAGAAGTTACATGTATCCCTTACTAACCCCATCAGAAGAGTTCCTTCATAGGCTGAATAAAAGTTCCTGGAGGCAGGAAGAACAGAATAAGGCAAACGTCACCGTAGTGAAGGAGTTAATACCAACATTTCACCTCAGACCATCCCGCATGAACTTAACCTGATCATCCTAATGTCCGTTAGATTTGACGGACCCACGACAACACCTTATCATTAAGTTAGATATTTCCACGTGCATTGTGTATGAACGTATAAATATGTGTATGTACTTATGTCTGTTTGTCTGTCTGTGTTTCTGTAGGTATTTTATGCATACTTGTATGTATGCTGACGACCTAGGCAAGTGAGAAACGTAAGACTCTTAAGTAAATTTGTGAAAAATGAAAAACAGATGTTTCATTACTTCTTTTACTGAGGTATTATATACAATAAACATACTGCTGGCAGCACTGCCAAGTCACCTGTTATATATCTTGGTATCAAGATTTGGTGAGTGACCTTAAAATATACGTTAACCTAAGCTAAATTTACTGTAATTTTTTTTACATGTATGTTCCTTTTGCTAACACTGTCATGCTTTCAGTGCACTAATGCTTCAGATTACATAAATATGCTGTCACGTAATGTTCCTAAAAGTACTGGAAATGAAGTACACATTACAACAAACAAATAGCAAACTATCCATGGCCAGCACTAAGCATAAGTGATATCATACTAATAGTGTTCATTTGATATTACTTAGTAACGCCAAACTACTGTACGAGTTTATTCGTATCTAAGCAAAACTTTGTGACGAAAATCAGTGAGTTATTTCAATATAATTTACGAACATACATAAATGGAGACAACTACAATAATAACTTAGCCCATGCCAGGCAGCTCCTATAAAAGTAATAAAATAGCAAATTCAAAAGTTCTGGATTGATACGGAACTTTGAAGGCCGTGAAATCAGGCGTTGCTGATGTCTGCGGGAGTGAAGCACCTTGCCCACGTAAAACCGCAGGGAATTACTGACTCCTGATAGACATATTAAGATGAATCAAAACACTGTGAACAAAAGTATGTATCTTAAGTACCACAATACATGTCAACATTCCTACAGCCAGCTTTATGCAGACTCAGAAACTTACTTCATACCAACAGATTAGAGATTTCAATTGGATAAAGCATGATAGACTAAAAATTCAGAAGTCAATAACTGTTAACAACAATAAGCACCGTAGGAAACACGATACACGTCAACTTTCCGACAGCCAACTTTAACTCAGAAACTCACTACTTAGCATCAGGTAATAGGTTATCGCTGTGTGGTGAGGAGTCAGTGCCTCGGCTGAGTTGCTATCATCCTTAGGCGACTGACTGTTACCGTGGTTTGGGGAGGTATTATTAGCCTCCCATGGTTGGGTGTCTGAAAATAGTTGAGGGATTGTTACTGCCTCGGAGTAGTGGGTTAGGGGGTTACCGCTGATTGACGGATTGTCGTCTTGATACCATGGGCCGTTTCCAAGTGCTTGTTAAGTCGTCCGCGGCGACTGTACGCAGAGGTACAATAATCACACTTGTAGCGGCGGCCTGAACCATGAGTTTCCAAATGCCGTTGTAAATGCCCCGAGGATGGGTATGTTGCTTGGCACTTGGGGCATGTAGCCTGACGATGGGGCGCCCAGAATCTGTTGCGTATTGGGCCAACGGTAGCTGAGGTGTCAGATGGCTTGAGACAACGACCATTATCACTTCGATTCAGTGGCGAGATACCTATTTCGTATGATCCACCATGGTTTTGATAGTGAGGATGACTTGAGGCAAATGCAGAGATGGGAGGCAGATGAAGAGGAGGTATACTGGCGTGGCTTGTGGTTGAAGGCGACTGGTGATGATTTATGGGAACATAACTGGAAACTCCATGTGGTATATAAGGGGGAACAATTGAGCTTTCGGCGTAAGGCTGAGCATCAGGAAGATGGTGCAAATCTTGTGGACGCAAAAAATTATGTGCTTGGGAAGAATGGTGAGCAGGGGATGTATTTTGTGTTTGGTTCTGTGAATGTTCCTCTGAAAAACTGCATGACGGAAAGATGGGCTCATGATTCGAATCTATACTGGAAACAGTAGAAATCACCGAGTCGGACGGAGAACACTGTGGCTGCGTCGCTTGTAAAATTTGCAATGAATCGTAGATCTGGTACCCGTAGCCTAGCTGGTCTTGAGGGGACGGTACCCGACTGTACATGACATTCCCGTTGCGGTGCTGGGCTGTGTCTGTGTGAGGCATGGTGGTTATGTTGTAGGTACCGGGCACTGGAAGAGAAAAAGCAGTTTATTACCATTAAAAAAATCGTGTTAATGCAAAGACATTACAGGCAAACAGACATGGAAGAATGCAAAGGCAAAACTGAAAGAGACATATAACACAAAGGCAGCATTCACAAAAGAAACAGGATAATATAAAGGTACTGTGTACAAAAGGAATATGTGATAAAGCCAGTGAAGACAGCAGGACAGATGAAAACACAGAGAAATATAGAAAAAGGTAATCAAACAAAGGGGTATGGTTGTGAGAGTGAGCGTGTGCAGGACTGAGTGGAAACATAAAGTAAGCTTTTCTGTGTGAGTGAAAGAGCGCATTGGACGGATCAGTGAAATAGAAAGACTTGTAAGGTGATAGCTTATGAGAGAGAGAGAGAGAGAGGGGGGGGGGAAGGGGAAGACCAGAGAGAGGAAGAAAAAGAAAGAAAACAGAGAGAGAGAGAGAGGGAGAGAGAGAGAGAGAGAGAGAGAGAGAGAGAGAGAGAGAGAGAGAGAGAGAGAGAGAGAGAGAGAAGCAGACAGACAGGAAATGAGGCTGGGAAAGAACAAAGACAGAGAAATAAAGAAATCCGAGACAGACAGACAGACAGAGAATGAGGGGTGGGAGAACAGAGACACAAAAATAAACGAGAGAGAGAGAGAGAGAGAGAGAGAGAGAGAGAGAGAGAGAGAGAGAGAGAGAGAGAGAGAGGAAGACCAGAGATGGACAAAAAGAAAGAAAACAGAGAGAGAGAGAGAAAGAGAGAGAGAAATGAGGGGAATACCAGAGAAAGAAAAAGAAAGAAAACCCAGACAGACACAGTGCTTCCTTCGTCTCACTACGTCATTACATGTATATCGGTATCCATATAACAAAATCACTCTTTCACACATATTAACGACTACTGCTGTTTTACTATAATATTATTGACAGTGATAAACATCAGACTGATCTTGATAAATTTATTTCTTTGGGAAATGACCTTTGAAAATAAAAATATGAAGGGCTTACCATGAGGCGGGTTCATTGCAGCGATGGGTTCATTCTGTCGTTCTTTCAGCCGTTCATCTTGCGGTACCACTGGAGTTGTCAACTCCAGGCAGTTGTGCTGCTGCCCCAGTGAATCTTTTAGCAATGCAACCTCCTCAGGCCGAATATGTCAGTGCAGTCAATTGTTTGCGCCATATCCATAGCAGCACGTTGAATCTATGACGAACTTACAGCCTGCAGGGATGAAGAAGGACTGAGTGAGTGTCATCTTCAGGCCTAAATTATATTACCTGACCATATCTGACCCATACAATCCCTCCCTCCACCCCCCACCTTTTTGACGCACCACCCCCAAGCCCTCCCGCGTGTGTTCCCATTGGCCCAGACCACCATCACAGGCACACACCGAGGCAACCGCCCACCCCAAACGCTGTCCTCCCCCCTCATTGGCTTGTCATATTTAAAGTCTGGTTTGGAAGGTCAGGTTGGACGAGACCTGATCTAACTTACTTGACACTCTTAAGTGTTATGCAACAATTCAGCCGCAGAAGTATATCTGGCAATCTGAATGATTATCTGCACGATTGAGTTTGACACTGACAAACTAATATATTCGTATGATGCCAGTTTGATAATAGATAATGCGTACAAACACCACCGCACACACATTTTATTAGACAATTTACACAAATATATTTATACTTCCACGTGCACATGTTTACCACTCTGCACACCTATACTTGCAGATTCTTACTACAGTTATCTATCTACCATTGCAAACCATGGAAATTGCTGATTGTATAAACACACAAACAGTACACGCAGCGTTGTATCTCAGCATTGGTATGGTATATACACAGTTGTGGGGACCCATATAACTACACACACACACACACACACACACACACACACACACACACACACACACACACACACACACACACACACACAGGCGCGCGCGCGCAGACACTGAAAAAAAGCGTGGTAAATGAGTGGGTGTGAGAACATAAATCCACAGATAAATGTCACCGATTATTCCTGATGACGTCATTCACTACGGATCAGGTATAGTTAGTCTACCATCCTGGGGAATGAGTTTTACCAACTGCCTCTAGTTCTCCTGTTAATATAACCATGGAGACCGTGAAATTCGTCAGTAACTGAAATTATATTTAGCAAATAAGACCTCCCGTTTCATAAAACAAAAATCGTCCCGACACTGAAAATGTAGGTGCATCACATAGGCACGAAGGAGAAATTACAATGGAAATTATATTGAAAAATACCAAGGTAAGGAAAGAAACACATTACCTATCTGCGTAGTCACATTCTGAATGAAATTTTCATATCAAACTACGCCTCACCAAACCACACCCCACAACTCTATGACGTATTAACACACCACCACATCAGACACCTTCCTTTCTTCCCTCACTAAGCTACACTGTATTATAGTGACGCAATGTGCTACAACCTCCTATTCACACTACAGCGCACCGTATCACGCCAAGCACCGCTTCAGTGCATCACGCAGCATGACATCTGTACTCTCTTCCACATGACAGGCTTCTGGTGCACAGTAACACAAGTTTTCCTGTCGACCAGTCCTGTAAAAGTTACTTCAGTTTTTCTGTAGTGTGGTGTTCCTTCTCAATTTATTCCTGAAAATTCTGGCTGCAGGGTATGGTGAGCGGGGAAAAAAACTTTTTTTCTCTAACTATTCTTGCCTTACTTTAGTAAAGTCACAATTTTACAGGAACTGCCTAGCACTGACCTACTAGCTTACCGCATTTGTTGCTCTCTTTTCATTTTTTTTTATGTTTACATCACAACGCAATACACCACACCACAGTACTCAGCACTGCAATGCACCACGCAGCCTTACTCGTTCATCATATGGGTCCACACTT
The DNA here is from genome assembly GCF_032717465.1 of Coenobita brevimanus. Classification (NCBI taxonomy): domain Eukaryota; kingdom Metazoa; phylum Arthropoda; class Malacostraca; order Decapoda; family Coenobitidae; genus Coenobita; species Coenobita brevimanus. The sequence continues at coordinate 16,815,817 of NC_136976.1, forward strand.
CTGTCTTCCCCACGACACAGCCACACCGCCATAATGTATGCGAAACCGAATTAAGCTATACATCAACATATACCACACCTCACTATGCATCACTCTGGTTACCAGTGGCATATTCTCCAAGTTTTTCTCCGAGTTACACTAAGAAAAAATTAATTTATCATACTACAACACAAGACTAAACCAAACCATAATCTAACTCAATACACATCTCTTCAGTCCTCGTGTGTGTGTGTGTGTGTGTGTGTGTGTGTGTGTGTGTGTGTGTGTGTGTGTGTGTGTGTGTGTGTGTGTGTGTGTGTGTGTGTGTGTGTGTGTGTGTGTGTGTGTGTGTGTGTGTGTGTGTGTGTGTGTGTGTGTGTGTGTGTGTGTGTGTGTGTGTGTGTGTGTGTGTGTGTGTGTGTGTGTGTGTGTGTGTGTGTGTGTGTGTGTGTGTGTGTGTGTGTGTGTGTGTGTGTGTGTGTGTGTGTGTGTGTGTGTGTGTGTGTGTGTGTGTGTGTGTGTGTGTGTGTGTGTGTGTGTGTGTGTGTGTGTGTGTGTGTGTGTGTGTGTGTGTGTGTGTGTGTGTGTGTGTGTGTGTGTGTGTGTGTGTGTGTGTGTGTGTGTGTGTGTGTGTGTGTGTGTGTGTGTGTGTGTGTGTGTGTGTGTGTGTGTGTGTGTGTGTGTGTGTGTGTGTGTGTGTGTGTGTGTGTGTGTGTGTGTGTGTGTGTGTGTGTGTGTGTGTGTGTGTGTGTGTGTGTGTGTGTGTGTGTGTGTGTGTGTGTGTGTGTGTGTGTGTGTGTGTGTGTGTGTGTGTGTGTGTGTGTGTGTGTGTGTGTGTGTGTGTGTGTGTGTGTGTGTGTGTGTGTGTGTGTGTGTGTGTGTGTGTGTGTGTGTGTGTGTGTGTGTGTGTGTGTGTGTGTGTGTGTGTGTGTGTGTGTGTGTGTGTGTGTGTGTGTGTGTGTGTGTGTGTGTGTGTGTGTGTGTGTGTGTGTGTGTGTGTGTGTGTGTGTGTGTGTGTGTGTGTGTGTGTGTGTGTGTGTGTGTGTGTGTGTGTGTGTGTGTGTGTGTGTGTGTGTGTGTGTGTGTGTGTGTGTGTGTGTGTGTGTGTGTGTGTGTGTGTGTGTGTGTGTGTGTGTGTGTGTGTGTGTGTGTGTGTGTGTGTGTGTGTGTGAGGCGAGCACGTGTTTTGCGAACTCACTCTCCCCCTTCTGTTTGTCCTTCACCCCACCTTGCTGGTCACGTCAACACCATACACTTCACCCTCATTACACGACCTCCAACCCACCCCCAACCCTGCCGTCCACTCCCTCCACTGTGTCGGGGTATATCTCCAAGCATTTTGAAGGCAAGTGTCATGCACTAACGATGGACCTGTGCAATCACTCGATCTTCCTACGCCGAAGGCGGATCCATCTGGGCGCAAAAATTGATCAAATTGTGCTGACGATGAATCGTTAAGATTTCCACCAATTTACAAATGGCTTTCATGTATGATTCTCCACAAAATATCACCAATGACTGTCCACCATCAAAGATTTTCTTCTTTATTATAACTGTCCTTCAGCGCTATCCGATTATTTTTATCATGTTACGTTGTACCAGTACCGTCATATTTTGATACGTCATATAATTACTGTTGTCATGCTACGTCATACCAATGGTGTGATATGTCATCTTAGTGCCGCCATGTCACGACCACCTACCGCCGTCATGTCAAGTCAGTGCTCTGATATCATGATGTTATAAAGGGAACACAAGAACATAATAAGAGACCATTAGGGCAGTCGTCCATTTATAGGCAACTCTTATAAGAGTTACCAAACTACTAGAATAAGAGAAGGATAGCAATGAAGATGGCTTTCCTTGGCCTAAAAAAGAGCTACAGCCGAAGCCGGCAGGGAAAGAAAATGAAAAGGAAGAAAATGTAGTACTGAAAAACCAACGTGGACATTTTATAGGAAAATGCGAAAGGGGAAAAAGGACTGGCTGAAACATGAGACAGACAGACAGACAGACAGACGGGGGTGGGAGGAGTCAGGCAACTGGTTTAGGGAGAGAGAAAAGTATAGTGTGATGGGACAGAGAGGGTGAAAAGCAAAGCACACAGTGTTGTTAGTAATTGCATGATTAATTATAATTATAGGTTGGTGCACTGTTATGAGATCAGTAAAGGTAAAAAGCTATCTGGGGAGAGGGGAAAATACATACCATTGGTGTTAATGATAGAGGCCAGTGGAGAGGATTACCCCCACCTCTCTCTCTCTCTCTCTCTGTTTTCTTTTTCTGTCTGTCAGTGGTCTTTCCCTTCTCTCCTCTCTCTCTCTCTCTCTCTCTCTCTCTCTCTCTCTCTCTCTCTCTCTCTCTCTCTCCCTCTCTCTCTCTCTCTCTCTCTCTCTCTCACCGCAACTAAGCCGTGCCATAATCCCTTCACCTGACCCCACTTTCTCCCGACCTGAGCTTCCTATTCAAGGCCAAGTAACACAGGTCGTTCGATGTGTAGGTCCCTAGGGAGATGGAGGAGGTCATAACGTCACTCTCGCCACTCGCGAGGCTGAGTGTATCCCTCTCTCACTTGTATCCAGGCAAAGAACTGTGGGGGTACTCCTATCTTATGTTACTTTTCGTCTGTGTCTTATGTTCAATTAATCCGTAAAAAAATGCCAAATAATTTTTTTAAATGGTACTTCTTAACACCACACCTTAAAGGAAAGGTACAGAAATTCAGTACAATATTTTAGTATTCCGAGAGAAAAAACAGGTTACACTATGATAGTCTGTTTTCATCCTTTCACTCTTTCCTATAAAATGTCCACATCAGTTTTTCTATACTACGTGGTTTTCTTTCTGACATTTTCCTGCCGGCTTCGGTTGGATTGTATGGAGGGCGGGGGAGAGCTTCTTTGCTATCCTTATCTCATTCTAGTATTTCAGTTACTCTTTCAGGAGATGCCTAGCATGGGCCAACCGTCCTACTGCAGTTATCCACGCTTCTTATGTTCTTGTACAGAGAGAAGTGTATTAATGCTTGTCATCGTGCAGAAAATATGAATCAGTACAGTGCTGTGATATGCTTTATACTCGTAACTGAAAATGATTTCGTAGATGACATGAAACATCAATGACTTGGTATTGAAAGGTCGTGAATCCAAAGAGCACTGACGAAGAAAGATGTCGGATTTCGCTTTTTGCCAGATGGTTAGTTTCCTTAATACAACTAGTCTACAGTACTGTATGTTTTCATTTCACCTGTGTATGATGGTAGAGAGGTGTGTGTGTGTGTGTGTGTGTGTGTGTGTGTGTGTGTATGCGAGCACGTGCTGTATGAGCCCACCCATCGACCCTCTGTAAGACCCTGCTTGCCTGTCACGTCAACACGTTACACGTCACCCCCATTGACACGACCTCTTATCCACCCCCAACTCTACCGTCCACTCCCTTCTCTGTGCCGGGGTATATCAGCAAACATTTTGAATGTAAGTGCTATGCACTTCCGATGGATCTGTGCTATCACTCTATCTCACTACACCAGAGTCGCATACATCAAGAGTGCAAAATGAAGAGAAACTTGTACTGTACTTTAAACAGGAAGTCATCCAATATTGATGTTACCACAATGCCGGGAATCGAACCCGGGTCGTGGTGTAGTGGATTGCTGTCTGGCTCTCACATGAGAGTCCCAGGTTCTATTCCCGACATAGCGGTAATATACTGGATGAAAGTACAAAAATTGATCAATTTCTGTGCTGACGATGGACCGTTAAGATTTTCACCAACTTACAAATGGTTCTCCTGTCTGATTCTCCACAAAATATCATCAGTGAATGTCCACCAACAAGGATTTTTTTTTCTTTATTACCCCCGCCAAGATGATTATGTTTTCATCCCTGTCCGTTTGTTTCTTTGTTTGTTGGTTGGTTTATGAGCATGACTACACAAAAACTACTGGACGGATTTCCACGAATCCTGGTAGAAGAATAGACCTTGGCCCAGAATAGACTCCATTAAATTTTGGTGCGGATCCAGATAAAGGTACGGATCCAGGATTTTTTTTTTTCACTTTCATTATCATTGCGAGATAGTTTTTATTTTTCGACATTTTCGTAAATTTTTCCGTGAATATTGCATGGATCTTGATGAAAAAAAAAAATCAAGCATATTTAGGATGTTGGTATCTACGAATGTCTACAATTTGGCGCGGCTTCATTAAAAATCCGGATCTAGCGGATTTAAATATGCTTTTATAGGAACTTCATGTTAGCCCTTGGCGGAGGTATGCGCTCTACCGAATGCCATTCTAGTTATAACTGTATTTTAACGCCACCCGATTAGTTCTGTCATGTTATGTTATACCATTGATGTCATATCTTGATAGCTACGTCATGTCATTGCTGTTTTCATGCTACGTCATGTCACTGTGTGATATGTCATTTTAGTGCCGTAATGTCATGACCAGCTACTGCCGTCATGTCAAGCCAGTGCTCTCATGACATGTTATAATAAGGGGAACATAGAGGCCTAATAAGAGAAGATTAGGGCAGTCGGCCATTTGACCCGTGCTAGGCAGCTCTTACAGGAGTGACCGACCAAACTACTAGAATAAGAGAAGGATAGTAAAGAAGACGACTCTGTCCCGAGCAAAAAGAGCCAAAGCCGAAGCCGGGGGACAAAAAGAAAAAAAAAAAAGGAATGTAATGCAGTACTGAAATACTGACGTGGACATTTAATAGGAAAGTCCGAAAGGGGAAATGAGACTAGCTGAAACATGAGAGACAGACAGACAGACAGACCGGGAGGGGAGGAGTCAGGCATCAGGGTTAGGGAGTGTGTAGTATAGTGTGTTGGGACAGAGAGGGTGAGAAGCAAAGCACACAGTGTTCTTAGTAATTGTAAGATTAAGTGTGATTATAGGTTCCTCCACAATAATGGGATCAGTAAGGTGAACAACTATTAAGGGTTAGGGGGAAAGTAGATACTATTGGTGTTAATGACAGGCCAGTGGCGAGGATCTCTCTCTCTCTCTCTCTCTCTCTCTCTCTCCACAGTAATTAACCTTTGCCATAATCCCTTTACCTGACCTTGTGTCACCTGAATCCACTTTTCACCTGACCTGGTATTATTACTCAAGGCCAAGTAAAACAGGTCATTCGATGCGCTGGTCCCTAGGAAGAAGGAGATCCTGACACTCTCGCCACTCCCGTGGCTGAGTATATCCCTTCTCACTTGTATCCAGGCAAAGAACTGTGGGTGTACGCTTATGTTACTTCTCGTCTGTGTCTTATGTTCATGTAATCCATAAAAATATGCTAAATAAGTTTTTATATGATTCTTTTAACACCATACCTTAAACAAAAGGTACAGAAATTCAGTACATTATATCAGTGTACCAGGGCCCGCAGCCTACTTATAAAACACTAAGACTGCATCATAAGGCGAAAGTCTATCCTAAACTCATGGGAGCGAGTCGTAAGTCCTTATGTTCAACCTAAACTGAGTCATAGCTTAAGACACCCCCCGAGTTGGTATAGCGGTTTGGACGTGGCATGACTCGATCATAACGGTAAACATGACCACTGCACCACAACAATAAATTCGCCACCGTCAACCAAGACGTTCTCGTGACAGGAAAGATGTCCTTAATAAGTTAAGTGATGCAGAACTGGTAAAGAGATACCGCTTGGACCGTGCAGGCATAATTTTCGAGACAGATTTGGTGCGGAGGACCCTAACAAGACCAACGGCAAGAACAAGGCTCTCAAGCCAGAAATGAAAATTACCTTAATGCTGCGTTACCTTGCAACTGGAAAAATGCAACCCTGAAGTGGTGACGACCACTTGTGCGCTTCTCTATCGTACTATTGGAGTTCTCCATGCTGCTGGTGGCGGTATTGGTGTTTACAGGATGGTGCGGTGATGCAACATGTCCTCGTTCACAGTGAAACAAAGCGGTAAATAAATAATTCCTAAAACTTGACATTAATCAGTTGACTTTTCGCCGAAAACGTTAAGAAAATATGGAATTGATTTTAGTTTTTCTCACGTCTTTTCTCTGCTTTTTTTTTTTCCATCAATTTTCAAAACTCGCAATTGCAACATATAGCAAATGCTATCTCAGATGCTTATGATTTCGACCGAACAAAGTCTCAACTTTGTTATGATGAACTGCTCCTTAAGTCTCACATTTCTGACTTTCACCTAACTATGATGTAGGTTTTCTAAGTACGGCCCCAGGAGAAAAAACACAGAGAGAGAAGTGTATAAATGCTTATCGTCGTGCAGAAAGAGTGAATCAGTACAATGCAGTCTTATGCTTTATACATGTCACTGAAAACGATTTCGTACATGACACTAAAAGGTCGATAATTCAAAGAGCACTGAAGAAGAAAGCTGTCCGATTTCTCTTTTTGCCAGGTGGTTAATTTCCTTAACATACAACCATTTTACAGCAAATAATGATTTCACCTGTGTGTGATACTGATGATTGGTGTGTGTGTGAGAGAGAGAGAGAGAGAGAGGGTAGAGCAATATGTAGTTAGGAAGATCTGTGTATTTGTGACTGCGGCCTTATATGTGAATGTTTGGCAACAGAGTTGTGTGTATGTGAGGGTAGAGCCAATATGTAACGGGGCAGATCTGTTTGTGTGTGTGTGTGTGTGTGTGTGTGTGTGTGTGTGTGTGTGTGTGTGTGTGTGTGTGTGTGTGTGTGTGTGTGTGTAAGGGTGCAGCATTATTTGTTAAGGAACAGCAGTATAGGTGTGTGTATGTGAGGACAGAGCAATTTGTAATTGGCGGATCTGTGTATGTGATGGTGCAGCATTGTATGTGAAGGTACGGCAATAGAGGTGTGTGTATGTGAGGAGGGAGCAATGTGTAGTAAGGCAGCGCTGTGTGTGTGAGGCCTGCAGCATTAGCTGTGAAGGCACAGCCTTATGTGTATGGGTATGGCATTTTTTGTGAAGGTATAGCGGTACAGGTGTGTTTATGTGAGGCAGAGCTGTGTGTGTGAGGTTGCAGCAAAATTTGTGAAGGTGCAGCATTGTGTGCTGTTATGGCATTATTTATTCGGCCACATAATTATTTGTAAAGGTATAGCTATGTATGTGTGTATATTGCATTATTTGGTTGGTACAACATTATTTGACTGATGCAGTGTCATTGTAATTGAAGAGACCATTATTAATTGTATGGAACGGCATGAAAAGGCTTAATAAATGACGCAATGTTGCATTTGTCATTGTTTCAGCAACCAAAGTAACGGAGGAGTTGAATGGGAGAGCAGATAAATAAGAAATGAAGAGAACATTAACAAAAATGTCAAACAGCTTTTGTACCGAAGTAGATAACTGCCCAAGAGGAAACAAAAATGAAAAGAATCTGTATCACAACATACAAGAAGAAATAAATCAGAAATAAGACAGAAGAAGAAAACCATCATGTTGGGGAAGAAAATCATTCACTAGGTTCTTAAATTATATCCAATGTGTGTGTGTGTGTGTGTGTGTGTGTGTGTGTGTGTGTGTGTGTGTGTGTGTGTGTGTGTGTGTGTGTGTGTGTGTGTGTAAGAACATTAGAAATATGGACAACTGTAGTTGAGCGATTAGCCATTGTAAGAGTGAATAGACTCCTTGAACTATAGACAAGGATGGTAAAGGAAATAGTTCTCTTCGTCCACCAGATCCTCCAGCGATTGGGATCAGGAATAAGTGAGACGGAACACCATACAGCGAAAAAAATGAAAAAAAAGTTTGGAGTTTGTAGAAAAGGAGGAAAGGAAATTATATATTATCGAAAGGAAGCATAAAAAATTAACTCGTGACCGCCTTGATTTATGCCTCATACTTGTTTTATACATTTCTAGTTTATTCTTGTAACTCTCATAGCTGAGAATGTGCAATTCAAGGTGAGCATGGTCAAGTCGTCAAAATCTCGTCAGTGAGTTTGGGACTAGCCGGCAGTATTCAGTAGGGAATATGGTTCTTGTGACCGAAGCCTTACCATTAGCCTTTTCCCTATGGACTCTTCCCCCTCCGAATTTATCTTACCTGATACTCATACACCTGGGCTGAGTTGCTTTCACTCGTTCTGGTTGATTTGTGACAGCATATATTTCATTTTTAATAACTAACAGTCGGTACATTCCATTCAGCATTTGCTAGATGAAGCATTGCTCTCTGATAACTAAATGATAAACATTTCGTTTTAAACATAGTGTGACCCTTCTAATATAGGATAAATGCTGGCAGACCACTTGTCGTTTTAAGTATTCTAGTAGCTGTTCTGCAGCATTCTGCTTAGTAAATCATGTATAGAAATCTAGTATAATAACTAGTGATTACAGTTTTGAATAATTTATGTTCTGGTCATCGCCGAAACTCATGGAAGGCATTTTAGAAAATATGTACAGTAGCTCCCAAAAGTATCTTTTAAAAAAAGTACTATACATTCTGACACAATGGACGATGTATCTGATACGTGTTGCGTGACGTGGCAACAAAACTGGCAGCCCTGCATGCTGGGGAGTGGTTGCCATACACCTGTATCTGACCTGGGATTGTATATACCGTTTTCTAACTGACGTAATACTAATCACTTTGTCATATGAAGATATATTTGATGTTATTATGATGACAAAGACTAGTTTTAACATAGGCACGGTTAATCTTTCTATGGTTCATCAGTAATTCTTTCACGAGTACCAGCACAAGGCTATCATCACTCTAGATAACTATTATACAAGCTTTCTCAGAACTGATATATTTTGAGAAAGTGTTTATATAATATCTGTGATTATGACTCGGAGATATATGACACCCAGTATAATGTGAACGGCACAAAAATATTAGAGAGACAGGTAGAGGTAAACGAAATTTAAAGACAGTAAATTAACCTAAATGAAACTAATCCCCAGAGCAGCGAATAAACCCATTTGTCACTGATACACCAGCCGTATTGTGGAGGTGACATGTGAGATTCAGTCTTATATTGGACATTATATGTAAAATAACTACAAGGTAAGGTTAAACACATTCTGGGGGCTCCTTTTTTTCATCTGATAACCAGTGTATCCACCGCCTGCATCCAGACCTCTGTTCAATCGACGCGACATCTACTATGAAGCTGTGCCATTCACATAACGAAACACACCACAATACCTTCCGAAACAGGGATGTCGCCACATTCGGGCAGTATGTATAATAATGATGTGTAGTTAAAATTGTCCTACATGCAGACCCTATAGACTATTATTAACCTCTGCATCGTTAATCTATTTGTAGTTGTGATAACGAAAGAACTGTGATGGGTATTTTCCTCATGCTGTTTAATGATCTGAGTTTCACTGGGTGACTCAGTGGTGGCGTGCATAGCTCAAGACCGTGAGGTAGTGAGTTCGCGCCCCACCCGAGTAGCTACTCAGCTGAAAGTTAGCGCTCTCATCACCCTATCAGGGCTATATGGTCTAATATAGGCCTAGCTCGGAGAATTCATTCCTTGACTTATATTTGAACATGACAACTCAGTCCATCATGGTCAGTATTCGAACATGGCAACTCTTCCCGTCGCAGTTACTATTTTTCCCAAGATGCATTTATCACAACATAACGTGTGTAATGGGTTATATTCTTTAACACTGAACTGTTACCATTTACAAGTCGATGGGTGTTTGCAGTCACATAGTGGCGTTGATGTGTTTATTAGCAATACCACCCACGATACCTAACCACGCGTACCAACCGCACCGAGACGACAAGTGGCCGGGAATAATGGTTCATTCCGTTCATTTTGCCATTCTTCGCACCACACTTTAAAGATACTTTTGGGAGCTACTTCCTGTGAGAGCCAGGAGTAGGTGAACGATTTCCTAACTAAATTTCCCAGTGATAACTGGCAGTTTCTCAGTTTGTGAACGCTCCAATTGGCGTCGAGCTGTCATATATCAAACAAAATAAGTGAATGCAACGCAGCCCAGATGTGTCAGGTAAGATAAACTCACAGGGGACAATCCATGGGGAACAGACTAATGGTGAGGCTTCGGTCACACGGATCGAATACTGCCGGCAACACTAACTCGCTCCAAACTCGACTATACTGACGAGATTTTGACGTGACCATGCTCGCCTTTCACAGGTATTGTCGACTCTCGGCGATGAGAAATATAAGAATAGACTATATATATGACAAGTATGAGGTATAAAATCTCGATGGTCATTCATTTTTTTTTATTTTTTAACCTCCTCTTTGATTAGCCTGTATATGATATCCTGTACTCTTTCATCTCCAAACTTTCGACTTTTTTTCTTTCATTATCGTCTGAGGATTTGGTGGATGAGGGAGAAATATTTTCATTGATGATATTGCTTGTTTTTTGAATTCATCAAAGTTGCCGTGTCTATCTCTGTCTATCTATCTGTGTGTTAGTGCATGAGAGAGAGAGAGAGAGAGAGAGAGAGAGACGGAGTTGGGGGGGGAGCATCTGGGTGCGGGAGTGAGAAAAGTGTATAGTTTGAAGGGAAAGAGAGGGTGAGAACAAGGGAACACAGCGTTCTTCGTAATACTAGCATTAACTATACATCCTCGCACAATCATGGGATCAGTAAGGTGAACAGCTCTCTCTCTCTCTCTCTCTCTCTCTCTCTCTCAGTTCAATAGTCTCTTTTCTCCTTTTGCACTTTCCTATAAAATTTCCTCGTCAGTTTTTCTATACTGCATTTTGTTCCTTCTCACTCTCTGCAGCCGGATTCGGCTGTAGGTTTTTTTTTTAGGCAGGAGAGAACATTATTCTCTGCTATCCTTCTCTTATTCTACTAGTTTAGTCACTCTTGTAGAAGCTGCCCATCATGAGCCAAGTGGCCTTCTGCACTACTCCTCTCTTATTATTCTCCCATAACAACATGGCATGGGAGTACTGACTTGACATGACGGCAGATGCTGGACGTAGCATGACGGCACTAAGAAGACATATCACACCACTAACATGACATACCAAGATATGACAGCAGCGACATAGCACTACTAATAAAGTAGTGCTGAAAGACGGATATAATAAAAGTGAATGTTTGTAGGTGAACATTCATTGGTAACATTTTGTGAAAACCCTACATGAAAGCCATTTGTGTATTTTTGGAAATCTTAACGATTCATCGTCAACTCTGGGAAAAGGTATCCATCGTCAGAACAGAAATTGATCACTTTTTGTGCTCTCCATGGATCCTTCTCTGGAGCAGCGCGATCAAGCGATAGCCCAGGTCCATAGTTAGTGCATGACACTTACATTAAAAATATTTGTTGATATACCCCGACACAGTGGAGGGAATGGAAGGGAGGGTGACGGGGAAAGTCGTGTAAATTGGGGTGAGGCATGGAAACAGGAAAGAGGTGGAGTCGGGATGGCTCGCTAATCCCGGGGAGTGAGGTGCAGCCACTTATCTGTCATCCAGACGCCTTTAATATGGCGGATACCCAGGTAACAGAGTGACCTGACTATTCCCTTTGGCAAACACCTGCCATAACCTTCATAGTATTCCTAATCAAAGCGGTTGCTGAGACCTATTTACTGGTGAGGTATTCCTATGCAGGAAAACAGTTTACAGCAAGAAGCACTGCTCTAAAAGCTGTTGAAAATAGAAATACTATGAATAAGTTAGTGCTTTTTAGTGGCATATAAATATGTGAGTAAAGAAATATCAGTGAACTGGTGGTAGCTTAAATAAAGCTTGTAATGTCTCTAAATTGTTTTCTGTATCTTTTTAGTATGCAGAAGAATATAAGTAAAATATTACTTATTTACGAAATAAATCTACAGCACCAGTAAGTGTAATCAATAAACAATACCATCGTTATGGGCAAGGAGTGGGCTGTCATCTGGGTATTCGCCATATTGAAGGCGTCTGGATGACAAATCAGCGGCTTCACAGTCAGGTCATGAGGTCGTCTCCCCCTCTTTCCTACCTCATTGGGATGAGGTGTGAGAGTGAGGTCGTGTAAATTGGTGTGAGGTGTAAGGGTGTTAATGTGACGGGCAAGATGGGGTGATGGACTTAAGGAAGGTGGTAGGGGTGGACTCACACACAACGTGGTCTGACACACACACACACACACACACACACACACACACACACACACACACACACACACACACACACACACACACACACACACACACACACACACACACACACACACACACACATACATACATACATACACATACATACAGTACATACATACACACATACATACATACACACACATACATACACACACATACATACATACATACATACACATACATACACACACATACACACACACATATATATGTACATACACACACACACACACACACACACACACACACACACACACACACACACACACACACACACACACACAAGAGGATTAGAGATGTGAATTGCTTTAGTTTATGGTGTGGTACAGTCTCTTGTCCTTGTATGTTTTCTTTTTTTGTGTGTGTGTGTGTGTGGAACGCTGAGAGAAAATGTGAGGATATGCCAGTAGTACCCACGGAGAGATGTGGTATGGTATGTTGTAATGTTAGCGTAATTTGGTTTGACACACATTGGAATGGTGTGTTTGTGCCATGGGGAAGATAGAGAAGAGGACCCATATGACGTAAGGTTGCGTGGTGCGTTGCAGTGCTGAGTGGTGTGGTGTTGTGTATTGCGTTGTGATGTAACCATTACAAATGAAGAGAGAGTGAATGCAGTATGTGAGTAGGTCCATGACAGGCAGGTCCAGTAAAACTGTTATTAAACTGAGACAAGGATATTTAAAAAAAAAAAAAAAAATCTTCCTCGCTCACCATACCTTGTGGCCAGGATTTTCAGGAAAAAATTGAGACGGAACACCACGCTATAGAAAAATCGATTAAATTTTGCAGGAATGAACGACAGGAAAGCGTGTGTCACTGAGCAATGGCCTGTCATGTGAAAGACAAGAGTACAGGTGCTGCGTGATGCACAGATGCACAGAAGTGGTGCTGTGAAGATGAGGGTGTTGCAAACTGCGTTACTATAGTACAGTGTAGCTTAGTGACAGGACTAGAATGTGTCTGATGCGGCACTGTATTAATACGTCATTGTGTTGTGGGGTTTGATATGGTGTGGTATAGTTTTCTATGATGTATTTAATTCAGAATGTGATTAGTGTACTACTACACAGATAGGTAATGCTTTCTCTGTCCATCCCTAATTATTTTTTAATATAATTTCCATTGTTGTTTCTGATTCGTGCCTTTGGTAAATCAACATATATACTACCGAATCCATTTTTATTATATAAAATGAAAGTCTTCCTCAAAGAACGTACCTTCAGTTACAGAGAAATTTCATGGTCTCCATAGGTATATTAAGAAGAGACCTGGAGGTGATGGGTAAAACTCATTTCCCCTGAGGCTACGGTCAACTGTACCTGACGCGTTGTGAATGACGTCATCAGGTATTACGGTGACTTATACCTGTGGATTTAGACTCTCACAGTCACTCCATTCCCACGACAGTCTCAACAGTGTGTGTGTGTGTGTGTGTGTGTGTGTGTGTAATTCACCGGGTCGGTCAGGATCACTTGATGGTCGTGATCGTCAGCATTTTACCCTCCCGGAAGGGAGCTGAGAGCTCATATAGTCCGATCTAAGGGCAAGGCTGTGACCCTCACACACCCACACACCCGTCCCCTTGCTCTAGGGAGACAGTAACCACCCACTTCGTCAGTGAAACTTTTCGCAACCTGAGCGAGGCGCGAACTCCCGTCTACCAGATGGCAAGCGAGAACGTTACCACTGCGCCAGCGAGCGGTGTGTGTGTGTGTGTGTTTGTGTGTGTAATTCACCGGGTCGGTCAGGATCACTTGATGGACGTGATTGTCAGCTTTTACCCTCCCGGAAGGGAGCTGAAAGCTCATGTAGTCCGATCTAAGGGCAAGGCTGTGACCTTCACACACCCACACACCCGTCCCCTTGCTCAAGGGGGACAGTAACCACCCACTTCGTCAGTGAAACTTTTCGCAACCTGAGCGAGGCGCGAACTCCCGTCCACCAGTTGGCAAGCGGGAACGTTACCACTGCACCAGCTCTTTCTCTTCTCTCACGCAGTGTTGGTAACTTCAGTTTTTCCAGTCTCTCCTTGTGTGTGTGTTCTTACCTAATTGTTCTTACCTAATTGTATCTTTACAGGAATGAGTCAAGCTCGTACTGTCCCGTGTCTTAAACCATATTTATCGTACATATCCTTAAATTTGTGAATTGTTTTGGCACACTATTTCATTCGGTAGTGCATTCCATTGATCAATTGCTCTGTTTGGGAAACTGAATTTCCTTACGTCTCTATCACCTCTCTTCTTATGCAGTTTTTTGCAGTGTCCTCTTGCTGATGCTTCTCCATATGTTAAGTAATCATTTATGTCTATTTTCTCCTTTCCTGATATGCATTTATATAGCATTATCATGTCACCTCTTTTCCTTCTCTCCTGTAGTGTTGGTAGATTCAGTTTATTTAGTCTTTCTTCGTAGCTTAGGTCCCTTAAGCTTGGTATCCATCTTGTAGCGGCCCTTTGAACTTTTTCAATCTTGTCTATATGCTTTTTGAGATGAGGACTCAAGACTACTGATGCATATTCCAGGGTTGGTCTAATGAATGATGTTATTATCCTTCTTAGCATGTCTTCATTTATGTATGTGAATGCTATTCTCATATTTGCAAGCAGTGTATTCATGTTCCGTACCTTCTCGCTGATGTGGTCAGCCGGAGATAGTCTGTTATTGATAATCACACCTAGGTCTTTTCTCTTTCTGATGTGTATAGGGTTTTATTTCCTAACTTATAATCCCAATCAGGTCTTTTTCCACTTTTACCAAACTTGATTACATGACACTTGTCCACATTGAATTCCATTTGCCATGTACTACTCCATTCATGAAGTTTATTTAATTCTTCTTGTAGCTCTTTACAAGAGTCTGTGTTAGTAATTCTCCTTTGTATTTTTGCATCATCTGCAAACATATTCAGATAGCTCTCATTTCCAGTGTTACTGTTTATATCATTTATATACACTAAAAACATGATTGGTGCCAGCACTGAACCCTGCGGTACTCCACTAGTCACTTCTTTCCATGATGAGTAGTTTCCTCTTAGTACTGTCCTCATTTCTCTTTTTATGAGAAAGTCTTGCATCCAACAAAACAGTTTGCCTCGAATTCCTCCTTGATGGTACAGTTTCCATAAAAGTCTTTGGTGTGGTACTGTGTCAAAAGCTTTCTTGAAATCTAAATAGATACTGTCCACCCATCCTTCCCTTTCCTGTATTGTGTTTGTTACTCTGTCATAGTAGCTCAACAGATTAGTAACACATGATTTTCCTTTTCTGAAACCAAACTGTCTTTCTGTTATCATACTGTGTTCTTCTAGATGATTTACCCAAGCTTTTCTTATAAGTTTTTCTAATACCTTGCTTACAACACTGGTCAGTGATACTGGTCGGTAGTTGAGTGGATTTTGTCTATTTCCTTTCTTGAATAAGGGGACAATATTTGCTTTTTTCCAAATATCAGGTAGTTTACCTTGACTCAAGGATTTCTTGAAAATTTAAAATAATGGTTTACATAACTCCTTTGCACATTCTCGTAATACCCAACATGAAATTTCATCAGGACCACTTGCTTTTCCTCTGTCTAATCTACTTAACTCCTCCTGTATTACTTTTTCTGCTATTTGTATATCTGGTAGTATGTGTGTGTGTGTGTGTGTGTGTGTGTGTGTGTGTGTGTGTGTGTGTGTGTGTGTGTTTGCCTGCAGTTATAGGAGCGTCTACATACCTGTACAAACTATTTATGTTCCGTACCAATGTTGAGATACAACATTGAGTATACTATTGGTGTTCTTATACAAACAGTAATTTCCATGGCTTGCAAGGGAAGGTGTACTCTAGTAAGAATCTGCAAGTACAAGTGTGCAGAGTGGTAAAAATGTGCAGTTGTAAAGACAAACATATTTAAGTTAACTAATAAAATGTTTTGTGATGGTATGTGTGCCCATTATCATTTAATTTTCAAACTGGCATCATACGAATATATTAGTATGTCAGTGCCAAACTCAGTCTTATGGATAGCCATTCAGACTGCAAGCTATATTTATGCGGCTGAATTGTTGCATAAAACTTCAGAGTGTCAAGTATTATAGTTCAGTTCTCTCGCAATCTGACCTTCCAACCTAGTGTCTGTATATGAGAGCCCCAGGAAGGAGGAGGGAAGAGTTTTTGGTGTGTGTGTGCTTGTGTTGGTGATCTGAACCAATAGGGCATTACAGTAAATCTGACAAGCGAAGGAGGGGGGAGGAAAGCGATTGGGATCGGTGTGTACCAGTGATCGTGGTCTGGGCCAATTGGAAGCCACGGATGGAGGGTATGGGGGCGGGGAGTCAAAGAGGCGGGGATATGATTGGCTGCGTCAGACATCTATCTATCTACAGTATATACCTAGGCTGCTTCCCCCAAGGAAAGGGAGGTAGCCGAGACAGGACGACACACTTCCCATTTACTCATCCATTCAAACACATTCATTCGCATCTTAGCCCCAAAGGGGAGAACGGACAGATCCTCACCGCACCACACCGCACAAGGGTCAACTGCGCAATGCAATCAGTGACATCCGCAGCAGGGCCCAACAGCAGAACTGGTTTACCCCTGCCACATCATAACAGACCCATCCCCTTACCCGCACCTGACCTGACTAACTGATCAGACCAAATGTGGGAGAATATCCCCTCAGGGCTGCGTCATCACTTATTCATTCATAATTTCTCTCCACTTATTTCTGTCACGCACAGCCACTCTTCCATGCTCAACAGATATCCCTCTCGCATCCAGCGTTCTCTTTACACTGTCCATCCATCCTATTCGTGGTCTTCCTCTCAGCCTTACACCTCTCACATCAGATCTAGTTATCTTTTTCACCAATCGCTCATTATCCATTCTCTCCATATGCCCAAACCATCGCAACACCCTCTGCTCAACTCTACCAGCCATCTCCCGAACAACTCCAGTTCTCCTTCGCACTTCATTTCGCACCCGATCCATACGCGTCACTCCACACATACTCCTCAGACACCTCATCTCCATTACATTCAAACTTTTCCTCTCTGCTACACCCATATTCCATGTTTCAGCCCCATATAATGCAGTCGGTACCACAACACCCTCATACAGCCTTCTCTTTACAGACATAGCCAGGTAATATAACTTGGGCCGGAAGAGGACACTCACTCAGTTCCGTCTGATCCCCGCTCCTTGTAAGCCATAGATTCAACGTGCTGCTAAGGATATGGCCGAAATACCTCCTTCCGCTGGTCTCTCTGGCATAGAGCAGGTTGCAATGCTTATCCTAAACCTTCAGGATTATATGAGGCAGCAGCAGAACAGCCTACAGTCGACGACTCCAGAGGCACCGCAAAATGACCCGCCGAAAGGACGACATAATGAACCTAAAGCCGCAGAGAACCTGTCTCATGGTAAGCACATTATGCTTTTACTTTTGTCATTTCCCAAGTACATATTTGATGAAGGTCAGTTTTATGTTTATCACTGTAAATAGATTTGGCAGTAAATGACCAGTAGTCGTTAAAATGTGTGAAATAGTGATTTTGTTTTATGTTCAGTTCATGGTTACCGATGGTGCAATATAAATACTTGATGAGACAACAGAAGAAATATGAGTCTCTCTCTCTCTCTCTCTCTCTCTCTCTCTCTCTCTCTCTCTCTCAAGATATCGTCTTACAAGTCTTTCGATTTTCCTGATTTATAGCTTTCTTATATACTCACTTGATTTCACTGATTATATCTGTCTTATATACTTACTCACATATGAATGTCATTTTCATATGCTTCCACTCAGGCTCGCACGCGTTTACTTTCACAACCATACCCCGTCGTCTGTTTATTTTTTTTCACATTGCCTTTCTGTTCGCATCTCTTCAGTTGTCTACTTTGCCTTTGTATCATCATATATTCCTTATGTCGGCAGTGCCTGTATAATTATCTTAGATTTCTACTGTCTATGCTGCTTTTGTG
>NC_136976.1:16833967-16836467 GCF_032717465.1 Coenobita brevimanus
TAAAAATTTAAGAAAACAAAACAATAAAAGAAAGACCATACATTATCACCCCAATCTCTTGGTGTTTTAAGAAAAAAAATTCATTACTGGTTTACAAGACCAGAGTTTTTATTTAAACTATTAAAACTAATGTTAACTAAAAATACCTTGTTCTTACTTATTGCATTTATTATAATTTTTAGAGGACTATGAGCTTTCGCTTCAAACCGAAAACACAATCTGCCTTCATTTGCATTCCATTTGAAATTGCTTTTTGAACCTTCTTTTTCTTCCTTCTTTATTCATGTTTGTATTCAATTTCAGGGCGACCTTTTGTGCAGTCTTACCTTCCGATGGTGCGTCTTTTCTTGCTTTCTCTCCTCTGTCTGGCATTACCCTGATATCTCACATCCTTCATATTCTATTTTTCGTTCGTCTTTTGTGTAAACAGGAGTTGTTTTTGGTTCCCTTTATATGAATTGTTTTATTATTATTATTATTATTATTATTATTATTATCGTTGTTGTTGTTGTTCTTGTGGTTGTGGTTGTTTATATTATTAGTTATTAGTATTGTTATCATTTTATTATTATTATTATTATTTTATTATTATTATTATTATTATTATTATTATTGTTATTACTGTTATTATATTATTATTGTTATTTTGTTTTTATTATTATTATTATCATTATTACTATTACCATTTTACTGCAGTTCTGTAATGTGTGCCTCCCTCTCAAAAAAAGGTAAAAAAAAAAAAATAATAAAAGTATCCGCACTCATCCACTGTCATACATTATCGAACAGGATGAAGAATTCTGACAAGTACCGTGGCCTTGAGTCCTGGGGAAGTCGGTGGTGCAGTGGTAGCATATCCAGCTCACAGTTAGAAGACTACGACTTCGATCCTCGGGCCGGTCAGACAGCTGGATAAAGTTCTTTTCCCACGTATCCCTGTTCGTCCAGCCAAAGTGTGAACCCGGAAGTAAATTTGGCTGTCGCGGTCTTATTTACGGGAAAATTATAACTTAATTTAAATAGATTATCGCCTTTAAGACCCTAGTGCAATCCATCAATCCTATTTTTGCTTCTTCTTTGGATCCTGACTCATGCAGATATCCCCTTGTTTATACACGTTTAGTGATAGTGTTTTTAAGATTCATGTAATATACGTAAGACTAAAATATCTAGAAATAACCAGGAGGGTGTAAATGAGGTACAAAAAGATGAGGAAGAGGGAGACCGAGGATGAAGAGTTATGTGAATGAGGCTGATGTGAGACGAAGGAAGAGCAGTCTGATGACGGAGGAGAGGGCAACGTGGTGACAGATTCTTCGTGGCCACGGCCTCCGGGATTAAGGCGTATGCTTTAGATAGATATTCCTGTCACAGTGACATCAAATCGTCTTATGGTGAAATGTTTTATTCTTTGGCACGCCCAGCAGGCAGGCAGGTTCAGTTACTTATGCCATACTTTTGTAATTCGATAGTGGATGTCTACGCAGTGTTTGACGTCGACAAATTTTGCCCTTTTTTACTGTTGTCCCCGTCTAAAATACTGTAGACGTAAACCTGTTGCACTGAAGGCAGTACAGTATCCCCTTTCGATGTCTGTACTATAGAACATATATAAATTAGGTAGAAAATATAGAGAAAAATGACGAAAATGAGACACAATATCCGGAATCTTTCATATGAAGACATACTGAAGAGACTAAGTCTGAACTCACTAGAAAGGCGTAGGGCAAGACGAAATATAGATGAGGTGCTTAAGTGGATAAGGAAATAAGTGAGGGAGATATAAACAAGATACAAAGTGACCATACAGGATAGATCTTGAACTCATGATTTCAAACTAAAATTCAGTTTCAGTATGGAGGTGCGTAGGAACTGAAGTGGAAATAGAGTAGTGAACGAATGAAATATGTTGCTAAGTGATATAGTTGATGTCCCTTCCAATGAGAGTTTCAAGCATAGGTTAGATGTGCACTGACAGCTAAGCGTAGAATATAAAAAATCTAATCACCAGTTCATTTTTTTTTTTTTTTTTTTTTTTTTTTTTTTAGGTTTCACAACGACAATCTCCTTTCTTATTTCGCACATTCCAATACATTTTCAACCTTAGTTTTTCTGTACCGCATTGTGTTCCTTCCCACTTTTTCCTGCCGGTTTCAACTGAGGGCGTTCGATACAGCCATAAGTAGCGGATTGGGTATAGATGGCCTTAGAGTAAAACAAAATATGGAGGACGCGCGAGTAAAGTAAAATATTACCTTCAGTGACGTGAAAGGAATCTCTATTTCTTTATTTCATGTTTAATTGTTTTCCACAACAGTTTTACCCTGGTTCATCATACAGTTTTACATTTTTTATTCATTTTAATTGTATTTATTTTTTATTCTGCGTCAAACTATGATTTTTACCTTAACTTTTCAGTACATATAATTTGCACAGTTTTTTCGTCTAATCCGAAAAATGTAAATGAGTTTATTTTTCTTCGTTACATTGGATGATAGTA
>NC_136976.1:16838967-17004774 GCF_032717465.1 Coenobita brevimanus
TATCGAATTTGTGATGCCTTGTACATAAATAGCTTCCGTTTCACATCGCAAGTTGAGGAAACGTGGCACCATTGTAAACAGGTGCGAGCCACACCACAGGCGCTTACGGGCGCAAGGCCGACTATAGTCACTCTGATGTACTCTTTATTTTTACTCCATATTCTTTTCTCAGTATGATGACAAAAACTGACAGCAATGCTCCTGGAGTGGGCATACCAACGAATTGTACAAAGTTAGGATGAAATTCTTTTATCGGAATTGAATTTCTCTCCATATGAATCCTACTACACTAATAGCTTTTTTTTTTCTGTCTCATCACTGTCGACTGGGTTGCACATCACTATGGTTATTCATATTTTTTATACCTGTACTTTGCATTCATAAGTCAACCATTATTCAATTAAATCTCTTTGATGGTAAATGCACGTCATACAGTTTCAGACATTTTTAGAAATAACATCAGAGGCTCCACAAAACAGCCCAGTTGCACCATTAGAAATTTGTTAATTCAAAATATTTCCTAAAGGAAACAACTCTCACATGAAGAATAGCGTTAGTACTCTACGAGTATAACGTGAACATTTATATATGAAATGCATGCATTATGTTTAGCAGAGTATTTTCCATCTTTTTAGTATTTCTTTGGAAGTTGCGATGTCCAAGATAGCCAGCAGACATCATACTTGGTATCTATCTATCTATCTATCTATCTATCGATCGATCGATAGATAGATAGATAGATATGTAGATAGATAGATAGATATCAGACTTTCCTTGTACATCATCGTACAGTATTATTTCAGCGTGTTCTCTTCCTGGCTTCATCACCATTACATTTTCTGTCAATTAACAGGATAATTAGCACTCATGATCCTATGGCTCACTCTTAGGTGAATATGACTAGTGTGGCATTAGCTGGAATAAAATAAGGAGCTGGTATGAGAGTTCTAAATGCATTTTTTTTATTTTAAAGTTCCTTATATAATTCCCAATTTCTCTCACTCGCTTCCTCCTAATCTTTGTCTTCTTGCACTTATTGTTTGTTTCTCTTCTTTCCGTCCATCCTCCTCTTGCTACTGCGTCTGTCGCTCTCTCTCTCGGTGTTACCAAATTTATATTCTCCCCGAGCGCCTGTTTCCCTGTGACTTTACCTCCTAGCTTGGAGATTTTTCACGTCTCACTCTTTTCTTTTCTGCTCGACTACTTTTAGCCTTAACTAACCTTCCTTCCTCCCTTCCGCCTCCTCCAATGCTTCCTCTTCTTCTGTTCTCTCTTACAGCTCGCGGAAATTACAGCAACAACGCAGTATTGTACAGTACAGCAGTTAATGTTTTTCTTCTTAGATGTTTAGATAACGTAGAACATATTCCTCCATCCGTCCTCTCCTATGAAATGTTCATATGACCTTCACTTTGTTGCAGGGTGGTGGCCCTCATTCTTTCCTGCCTGATTCGGAAGGAGGGATTAGAGAGCTGGAGGAGCTTTCTTGCCCTTCTTATCAATATCTTCAACTCTTTGAATCGGATACCAGTCATAGTTTTCGCTGTGAGAGAGCCTGATAATAATCATTATACGTTTGTTGTTGTTTACTTCCCTTTGTACTCATTTGTACCCTCCAGTATCCTTTCTTCCCTCTCTCCTGTACCGTACTATCCACCATACTATTTTCCTGAAATCCTTCCGTCCCCTTTCCGTACCCTTACTTCCTGGCCCACATTCTGGATCCCCCTACTTTTTCTCTGCCACTCACTAATTCTCCTTCTCCCCTTTTCTCTTAGCGTTCGTCTGCCATTTTCTTTCATTCTTCGTCCTCTCCCTACATGTATCTTCAAGTTCATTATTACTTTTTTACTCTTTCTTCACTTTCTCCCTCTCTCCCTACATCCATTCTTCCATTTTCTTCCTTCTCTGTCTTTTTTCTTTCTCCTGACCTTTCATTCCCTTTAACTTTTCGCAATCCTTTAATACTCTTAGGTTACCATGACTAACTTTCACCTGAATAAAATGATCTTGCTTTAGCTGGAGAGATGTCCCGACCACCAGCAGGCCAATGGTAAATGATTTTGCATACTCAGCCTCCTTTGATTACCTTTCACCTGAGCACATCTTCTAACGTTAGCCTGAAGAGAATACTTTCAGTTGTCCCGACCATGAGAGCGGTAAGTTATTCCTGTTCCATGAGATCGTTACTAGTGTTTTACGCTAGAATTTTTTACTTACTTTCCAGTGCCATCATCCTTCCCTCTCACACTCGATCCGTCCTTCTTTTCCCTAACATTGCTTCTTTCTCTTACTCTTCTTTTCATCGTGTTTTATTCCCTTACTTCCTCCCATGTTACATGAGTGTTTCCCTGGATCTAAATTTGCCCATTATACTAAAATAGATAACAGAAGAGACACAGCATTGTAGAAGCAGGCAATTCAGAGAGATCTTGATTAACTGTTCTATTGGGCCCCACGGAGCGAATCAATTTCAGTATCAATAAATGTTAGTGCAAAACATTGGCTGTAAATGCGTAAGACTCAGTTAAATTATGAACAACGTTCAGTTTGATAAAGCACACCATTAAAGATAACTTAGGAGTTACAAGACTAAGTGGTCTGAATCCAAGTCAACAGTGTAAAGAGACAAAAAAAATAATAATAAAGACGAATCGGAAAATACCGTCCACTCCAGGCATATTTCCTAGTACGCCCACACTTGCAGTACTGCTTCTAGTTCAGGTCACCTTACTATAAAAAAGAAATGGAGAAACGAATGAGTACAGTGAAAGGTGACAGAAGTGATTCCTAGGTAAAAAAAATGTCGCATACAAGGAATGCTTAGAAGCCCTGAATCTTTTTTGCCCTATCTATGTACAGACTAGTGGGGATTTAATCCAAGTATAGGAAATCTTCAAAGGACATTGTATTATGGCTGTCAAAAAGTATTTCGCAGAAGATCAGTAGAATTATGCTAGAAAATATGAACATAAAATCGTTGCATTTTCACTCACATGAAACTCAACACTACTTCGGTAGAGTTGTAAATATATGGCACAAGTAACCTCCTAATGTGGTAAACTGCGGTACACTGCTAACATTTAAAAACCGCTTTGATAAGTATTCTACTTTTAATCTCCAGTTAACCATGTTCACAACTATATAATACATTTATGATTTAGGATATCTTAAAGTTTAGAACGTAGAAGGTGTAGCAGTAAAAAAAAAAAATTGTTCCTTGTACCGTGCAGAATAAATTAGAATATGCTTTCATTTCATCCTTTCCACTGAAATATCCATCGCAACATTTTTATGCAACATGGTGTTTCATTTCGCAGTTGGTGGGTGGGGGGGGGGGAGCCTTCCTGTTTTCCTATCTTATTCTTTGAAAGACAGAACAGTTACGTTAGAGATATCTTGTAACAAAGAATCTCGAAAGGACCAAAAGATCTGCTGCTGTTTGCTTTCCTTTGCACTTGTTTGTCCTCCCTTGTTTCCTCACTCGTCCCACTCTCCCTGTTTATCTCCTCTCCATACATCCTATCCTCTCTCTCCAACATTCTTCATTCCCTCCCTCTTCCCCCCTCCCCCATTGATTGGCTACCTTCCTCTCTCCCTCTGTTTCTCTTCCTCTCTCCCATCCCCTATTTCATCCTTCTACATCCCCTCTCTCACCCTATCTCTTTCCCCGCCTCCTGTCTTCCCCTTATTATAGTTAATTAGTCCTTCGAGGAGAAACTTGGCTGGAGACTTTACAGTGCTTATTAGTAATTTTCTCCCCAGGCGGTTCAGCTTCTCCCTCAATATACTCCTTTAGACTCCTCATCTCATCTCCCCTTCCACTGCCATTCATTAACCTCCCTTCCACATCTCATTTGTCTCCCTTCTATCTTACCGAGCACTATCCCTTTTGTTCTTTTATCATTCACCGTGAGCATCGTGTGTCCTCACCTCCTCCTTTACCTCCACCCATTCCCTCTCCTACCTTCCCTAAACACCTGCCTCACTTTGACCTTTTTCCCTCCCTTTCCTGCCTTTCACTTTCACCCATTTTTCTCCTACATTCCCTTAACTCCCTCATCCTGATCCTCTCCATTCCATATTCCTTTCATTTCCTCTCTCTGCCTCCTTGAACCTTCCCTCTTCTTTTCTTCCTTACCCAGACCAGTTCCCCTCACCTTCCTTCCCACCACTTCCACCCATTCTACTTCTCTTAAACTTTCCCCTCTTCCTTCGTTTATCTCTCACCCAAATCCTTTCACATCACCATCTGCCTGTCTAGTTACACACATTGTATCTACCCTGAATCTCTCCCTTTCATCACTTCTCTCTGATCCACCATCGTCTCCTTCTCTTCCTTCACATCAAACCAAGTACTCCTTTTTTACCACCTCATCATTCATCATTATCCTTTCCTTTACCCCAATCTCCCCCTCCATTTCCACTCATTCTAACTCCTTTCTAATTCCCCATGATCCCCCACTCTCTCACCTAGAAACTCCACCTTCCCGTTCTCTCCCTCCTATTCTAGCCATCTATACCCCTTCCTCTCCCCTTTTCTCCAATACTCAGATTCTCTTCCCCCTCTCTACCTTCCCTGACCCCCTCCTTGTTTCTCTAGTTCCCATACCCCTCCACCTGCGTCATTCCCAATACATTTTCGACATAACCGATTTAAGTCCTTTAACTGATATAAGTCCTTTTCCTCTGCCTGTGTGTGTGTGTGTGTGTGTGTGTGTGTGTGTGTGTGTGTGTGTGTGTGTGTGTGTGTGTGTGTGTGTGTGTGTGTGTGTGTGTGTGTGTGTGTGTGTGTGTGTGTGTGTGTGTGTGTGTGTGTGTGTGTGTGTGTGTGTGTGTGTGTGTGTGTGTGTGTGTGTGTGTGTGTGTGTGTGTGTGTGTGTGTGTGTGTGTGTGTGTGTGTGTGTGTGTGTGTGTGTGTGTGTGTGTGTGTGTGTGTGTGTGTGTGTGTGTGTGTGTGTGTGTGTGTGTGTGTGTGTGTGTGTGTGTGTGTGTGTGTGTGTGTGTGTGTGTGTGTGTGTGTGTGTGTAACACAGCCGAAACTGGAAAACATGTCAAGATGAAACTTGGCAGGGTGGTAGCAGCTGGGTCACAGATGAGACTATTTCTGATTCATGACGATTGAATTTTCTAAAGGGTTGTTTTTACCCCTTATTGTTGCCATATGTTATATATTACGCGGAAGACGCCAGGGATTTTCAGTGGAGTTTCCTGCGTCGACCCATAAATAGCTGGTTGGGAGCAAAGCGAATCCTGGTCACGAAACGGCTCTCATGTGAGAAAGTGCTGAACGGCCCAATAGGGATGCAAAATGCTTTTACTTGACTAATCTGCGGACCATGCACGTACAAAAGTACTCACAAAAAGATCTTATTAAGTCTGATCATCCGTAACACTCCATCAGTTACAATTACCCAAAATCAACACTATTCTTTTTCCCATACAATGCATGTAAAAATAGATACAAACACATATATCCATAGCTCATCGATAGAGTAACTATGCTGTGTATACAAGTCTCATATAATTTTCCCATATCCCATGCATACAGTGTATACTCACCTTACGCAAGAAATAAAATCCCACACTACCAGCACATACATCCATGGTTACTCATGCTCTGGCCTCACCATGTACAAAATCAGTCCAATATATATATTCCACTAACACTCTCAGACTCCAGTTATTTACTTTCCACTAACTAATTTCGCCTAACATTAACTAAAATTTATTAACTGGAATGTTCCCGATTTTGATAGAATTGAGCTTACGAGCATTAACGTTCTCAGCATCCTATGAGTCATTTTTGGGCGAACAAAATCGTCTTGCCCAGTTAGAATTCAATACTGGAGTTCTCCCGACCAGTAGAGGGCAAGATCCGGTCTCAGACACAAATACTGATTCACTTCGCAATGGCAAACACCGCGACGGTGAACAGTAGCTTTATAAATTCCGTAATGCAACCTTCGAAGTCCAACAAGCTCTTCAGAACATGAACCTAAATATTAATTGCTGTTGGACTACATTCAACAGCAATATTATCTGGGCCATACGCTTCACGAATTATCCTTCCACATACTCCAAAATGCGTAGTAATACTGAACTGTTAAATATCAAGCTGGAGACACATTACCATGCCTAACTAACTGACATGATAGGATATAATATAAGGTTATTCAAACAGGACACGAGACACGGTACTTCAGATATCCTCGTCCTGTGTTTCGATTTGTAAAAAACCGCGGAGTCTCGATGCTTGTTTTAGCTACTGCTCTATCACGAGTCCCCTCCAAACTATGTTCAGCTTTCCATACACGTCTTTCTTCTCTGAACTTCGGAGAATATCATTCCCTCTCCTATTTTTATGTTGTGTCCTTTATACTACCATCACACGGAGTAAGAAATATTTCATGTGACATCTTCCACCCCCACACTGGGCAAAGATTCTTCGGTGAACACTTTTTATTGTGATATTACATGCTTCATATAGACTAAAGTCATTTCCCACATACTGTTTTGCTTTGTACTGTTACGAAAACATTTTGCATATAATATCTCCCTTCGCTACAGCTGGCAGGGGGTGTGGGAAAGCTTTTGATCGTGAGAATACGTACCTTATATACACTAAAGTCACTCAGACCTTCGGGCTTTATATTTCCTCAGTCTCTCCTCAACATGCCCCGAGACCATACACACACGCTGAGAAATAGCTCAAGGGGAATGGCCCAAAAAATGAAGTTAATCAGAAATAACTTTAAGTAAAAGGTAATAAGAAAGTTGTATACGAGGAGTCGAGGAAGCTTTTAATGGCACAGGAGACGATATTATGGTACCAGGGCGGTCTGGAGTGGAAGGCCAGCGTGAAAAGGAATAGAAGGGAAGAAGGAAGAGGAAGAGGTGAGAGGAACGTTAAGGACGAGAGGGAAGACGATGATTATGAGAGTGAGAAAGAGGATGACAGGGGTATAGAGAATTAAAAAAAAAAAAAAAAAAAGCGTAGGATGAAGAAAGAGTGTGATATGGAAAAAGAGATTAAGAGGGAAGAAAAGTTTGGGAGGGGATAAAAGTGTGAGAAGGGAGATGAGTGTAAGAGGGAAGAAAAGAGTGAGAGAGGAGAAAATGGTGAACGGGGAGAAAAGGGAGAGAGGGACGATGGAGACGACAGTTACGAAGAAAGTGAAAGAGATGAAGAGGATGAGAGAAATGAAGAGGATGAGAGGGAAGAGGAGGATGACGGAGCAAGAGGGTGAAATGGAAGTGGAAGGAAAAATAAGGAAAGGGAAGGGAACAAGGAACAAGGGGATGAGAGGGAAGAAAGAAGTGAAATGGAGGGAGACGGTTCGCGGGAAAATGATGATAAGGAGCAAAATGAGCACAGAGGAGTAGGGAGAATATCAAGCAGCAATAGATTTAATTTCTTTTCCAGCATGAGGAGGCTATTAAGAGGGAAGGAAAACAGGATGAGAGGGAAGGGAGGATGAGAAAAAAGAAGAGTGTAAGAAGGAAGACAAATGTCAGGCGGAAGAAGAGGGCAGAAGGGAAAACCTGAGTAGTGGGAATAACCAGGAAGGTGTTTTGAATATATAAGGAAAAGGGAAGACGGGAAAAAGAAGGAGTGAAAGCGCCTGGAAGAGTTTGGAAGGAAGAATCATGGGATGGTTAAGGATGGTGGATCCTGTAAGAGTTAACCCCTTCTACCCGGCGAGGTATATTGTATTATATTATTGCTGCTGTTAGACAAATTTACTTAGATTAGAAGGGAACGCTGAAAAAAGCGAGTAAAAACTGCCTGAACGAAACATTGGAGATGTATCCTTTTCATGGTCCCATGTTCTCTAGTGCCATACAAGTGCTCGTTGGCCCTTCGGGCCCCTCGCACTTGCTCCTGCGGAGGGCTTTCGCGTTAATGTGCTGTTCTAGTGTAACGTTTTCACTTGGATTTTTTGCAGCTAACCAATTGATCGTGTTATTTACAGCTTCGGGAATGGAACCCAAGTTGTCCGAACGCAAGTCCTAAGTACACACACAGACACACGGCTACTGCTACAGTTTATTTTAGTTCTACCTCTGGGCAAAAAATTCTACTGAGATGCTATGCCGGGCTTCGGGAGCATCTTTTTTTGGTCAAAATGTGATCGCTCATTAAATATAGTAAAATTTTTTAAATCGTGATGGGACCAAGTTTTTTTTTCACATCGGCGAATTTTTTGCGATTTTTGTGCCAATTTTGGTGCGATTTGAATGTGTAGTTTCTGCTGCCCAAAACACACACACACACACACACACACGGCTAGTGCTATAGTATATTAGATTCCAGCTATCACCAGACAGTTTCATTGAGCTGAGATGAAGTTCTAGTAGCTCCAGTTTAACACTGCCAACACTAATGCTTTCATGCTCGGGGCGACTCAAGCATTTTATTCCACCCCACGTCAAATGATTTTATCCATCTGAGAGTAGGTCATAATAACCTGAGAATATTAATCCCTTCAGCCCGTTGACGTAATTTCTATTGTACTTTTACTGTTCCTGGACGATTTATTGTTGCGAAGAATAGATGTTTCGAACTCGAGAGACTACAACCTTCACTGACACCATTGCCACTACTCGTACAAAACTTTCATAAGTTTAATAAATCGTCAGAAGGTAGGAAGAATGAAAGAAGCGTCCTCTTTCTGAAGTTGTTAACATCTTTACACTGATGCCGTCTTTTATATTGTATTGTACTTTTATTTTTCAGTTCCCCACATGACACTGTTCACATCACTATATACAGAAAGTGTTTGAAATAATCCCCAACAAATCCTTTAGTACGATTGTCTTTTCTGCTGTTTTTTTCTAGGAAGATGATTTTATTCAACATAGGAGACACCGCCTAGTAGTACATATTTCAAGGAAGAAATAATCTAGTAGAAGTAGATGGAAGGGATTGGGAGGAAGTGAGGAGGTTGGCAGAATGGAGTGACTCTGAAGGTTGCAGATCGTCAACTGGCGGACGTAATAACATATTTTACAAACTGCTTAAGTACTGAGATGATTCCCTGTGACATAACAGACGAAGCATACCGGATCCAGAAAGTAACTGTCACGATATAACGTACAGCACGTGACAAGGGTTGGACATCAAGTTAATGCTGAGAATCCAAGATACTACTTTGCTCCCAGGTGTAAGGGAAAAGATATACAAAGCGAAAAATAATCAACACCCCAGCCCTCATTCCCCTTTAAAATAAATTAGACCCTTTGAACACCAGCCACCCATCATCCAATTCTTTCCTAATTTTATCTGGTATAACCATTTTAATTATTACAGTGTCTTATACAATACCGCAGTTAAATAGTCAAGAATTATATTAAGCAGCTACATATCAGCTGGTAATTTATTATTCTGGAATCAGTTTTCATAAACATTATATTCTCTATAAAGGATCCAGTACTTAAGCCTCATTATCAGATAACATTAGTTTAGAAATAATGGATGTGCACTTCCAGGTGTCTACACAATAGGAATCAGATATGTTATCAGGCATAATGCAAAAATTAAACTTTGCAAGAGCAATGAAAATAACCTGTAGGGAAAGCAGATGTATCAGGATAATTTAAATAAAAAAAAACACGACACATTTTCCTTTAAAGTAACAGTTAACTACTTGATTGTGTTTTTATATAATTATTGTGTGTCTTTGATTAAGGACCTGTCTACTGTAGATCACTATATTTGCCTTCCTCTGTGACATGACAGTGTTATCCAAGGAGCAAATCTACTGTAGGTACTTCCATATGGTATTATTTGCCTGAGGAGAAGCTTTTCAAACTTGAGATGTTAGAACACAGCTTCATTATTGTCTTCACTAGTAAGGGCTTTCCAAAGCTGAATATAATCGGATGGAGGAAGCAAGAATAAAGTGGAGAAAATGTTCTCAAGGTGAAGATGTTATTAACGGGAAACCTTATTAGTTCTTCCAGGGCCATCTTAAGCTAAATAAATCCGTCTGGAGATAACAACAATACAGTGGAGAAAGGCTGTTTGAAGAGGAATCGGCTTAATAAGACCGAGCGTCATCATTCATCCTCGCGTGGAGCCCTGTCGGAAGGAATGCAGGTAACTAATGGGAAAGGAGGTAAAAACTTCTTGCCCCGAGTCTAAATCACCCCGCTGCTGCTGTTGACAGATCAGCATCAGCCATCATTAGTATGGTTTAAGGATCTGGCGGGCGGGATAATGCTGGATTGTCTGGGAGTCCGCGAGCACATAAAGCACGGGATAATCACTTCCAGACGTCCCATTTACTGGTACACAATTTTCATCTTTGGCGTCTATTAACAGTGCTGCCTTATGAAGTGAGCAATAAATTCTGCACGGTTTCTCACTCATCCCTCTGAACCATGCGTCGTAGGGAGAGCAATTACAGCTTGTGTTTTCCTTGAAGATCATATCGTTTTCTATTAGAACCGTGGGGGATGGGAAGGGGAGCCAGATAGTCAGTGTGAGAGTGAAACTAGAATGAAGATGGATGGATGGATGGAGTGAAACTAGAAAGTGAATGTAGTCTGGGGGGAGAACTACAGTAGAACATTCCGCTAAACGTCACACACACACACACACACACACACACACACACACACACACACACACACACACACACACACACACACACACACACAGAAGGATAGATAAATTGATGGATAGATACTTTGATACATACAGAGGGAGAGAGAGAGAGAGAGAGAGAGGAGGGGGGAACATACACACACACACACACACACACACACACACACACACACACACACACACACACACACACACACACACACACACACACGGAGAGATAGAGGTATAGATAGATGAACTGAGCACACACACACACACACACACACACACACACACACACACACACACACACACAAGGAAAAACGCAGCTAAAGTTTTACATACGAACCCCGCAACCCATCCCATTGCTTTTCTCGATGTTGCAATATTCCTGAAATTTGTGGGGAAAAGGAGAAGGAATCTGCCGGGAAGAGGGGATGACGTTTTGAGGGGAGAGGGAAGGAATTTGGAGACAGAAGGGAAAGTTGGGTTTGAAGGTAAGAAAGGAAGGGGGGTTCCAGAGGTAAAATGGGAAGGAGCATGGGATATGAAGGTAGACAAGGGAAGGAAGGATTGTTCAGGAAATATGACGGGAAGGCTTCTTTTGGAGGTAAGACGGAAAGAAAGATGAGCCTAATTTTCTGCATCTGTGTACTTGGAGGGGAGGAATTTGGCTGGCAGACGGGGCAGTAGGTCGGACCTTGTGGAACCTGTGAATTTGAAGGTATGGGTAAGATGGGAAAGCTGCTTCTTATCTTGCGGAACTTGTGAATAAAAGCGGCTTTTTTTTTTTTTTTTTTTTTTTTTAGAGCGGCATATTCATCTTAACCTACCTGTGTATTTGTCCACTTTTCTCTTGCTTTATGCGGATGAGTTGATTCTGCCTAGGGGATAATGCTCAACCAAGAGGATTTAGCAATGGTTCCATCATATTTAACTAAAGGAGTGCTTTCCATGACTGAATAAAATGGTCTGGAGCAGTGGTTCTCAATCTGGGGGCGCGCTCTTCTAGGGGGACGTGAGCAGTTTTTATGACGCTGGGGTGGGGGAGAGGAAGGGGCAGGATCCTTATCAAGAGAATGGCCTGTGTGTGTGTGTGTGTGTGTGTGTGTGTGTGTGTGTGTGTGTGTGACGACGAACCTATCATTGCTATTTTTACTCTTTTAATTTTCTCTGTGCTCCAACAATAGATGGCCTTTTCTTTAATTTTTATATTACTCATGTGTTGGTTTCTATGCCTCTCTGTCACCAGGCCATCTCCTTGATCCCACTCTGGTCTGGTCGTCTGCATAGAAAGATAAAGATCCCCAGAGTTATTATATTAAAAGATGGATCATACTTAGTTGCTGAACTGTGAACATCAAAAACTTTATATCCATTCGTAATCAGTCACATTTTTATTTCCCCGTATTAGTCGCCACGTTTCCAAATAACAAGGTCCTGACACTCACACTTATATTTTTTTGTCATCATGCGAGATATGTTTAATTATATGAACCAGTCAGTCAAAAGAACCACTTCTGTCAATTTCAAGGAGTGCTAATTGGTTCGTTTTTCATAAAAAAATTCTGAAAAATAAACAAGCGGATTATGAACATACTTGTTTATAAATGAGGAATGGAATTTACATCCATGCAGTGCTATTTATACGCATTATAACGTAATTAAAATTCTGACAATATGATAGTACTGATGATAATGTGGCGATGTTTATGACCAAGTGGTGGTGTTATTGAATGTAATGGTATTTATAACCATCAACTCATGGTGCCATTTATGTGCATGACGATGTGATGGAATATCGAACCATTTGGTGATGTTTATGACTATATGGTGATGTTATGGCACCACCATCTGCAGGTGTTTACTACCAGTTTATGGTGATATTGACCAGCTGGTGGTGTTTATTACCGTATCAGTGTGGTGATGTTTATGGCCATATGGTTGTTTTTCATGGCCATAGCCATCCGTTGGTGTTTATGGTCATGAAAATACTGTGTTTAAATGTCCTGGTGCCAGTAATGGTGACCAAGTTGTGGAGTTTATGACCATGTAGGGGTGTTTATAACCATAACCATGTAGTGATGCTTAATACCATATGCTGGTGTTTATGACCATAACCCCATGGTGATTTATATTAACATGTGGTTGCTTTAATGATCATGGGGTGGTGCTTATGGCCATGTGCTGGTGCTTTCGACCCCTTGGTGGTGTTTATAACCATAAGATGGTGATTAGGGCCATGGCCTTACTAAAGAGTTGATGATTACGTGGTTGAGTTTATGATCCCTCATGATCATGTTTTTTTTTTTTTTTTTTTTATAACCCGACGCAGGTCTCAGGCAGCATATTCTATGTTGATCGCTGCCAAAACCAAATAAAACAAACACACTGAACGCTGTGGTCATCTACATTTTGTCGTATATGGAATGTTGTTTGGCAGTCAAGATCAGCAGTAAAGAACCAATACAAAGACTGTAACTAGTAATGCTGCGTACTGCTGTGTTCGTATTACATCTTGTCTTGTTTATGTTAAGCTTCAGTTGAGAAATTAACATTATGTACACATTTTGATTCTTCTGTTAACTTCAGGAAGAAATTTTAGTCATATGATGGGAAAAAACAGTGGGGGAATGGAAGTCTGGGCCAATGACGAAGTGGGGCGCGACCCTAAAATGGCTGCGAACCACTGGTCTAGAGGTAGCAAAAGCCAAATTCAAAACATTAACTTATTTACTAACATGGCGTATTTTGTAATTCATCCCAACCACCAGATTGGTGGTCTTATACCAGCAAATATTAGTTGAATGACCGAATCATAAAATAATATTTAGTATCTCCTGATGGGTAAATGGTAAGCATGAATAAATGTCAAGCTCAAAAATATCACCATTAGCAGCAGGACCTCCACATGTCCACATTATTGGACTATAACGATTGAGTTGCGAACTTGCGCTGTCCACCAGGGAGCGCATGTGAGGCAGTGTATGCATAAAATCCCTACTGAAGACTGGTTATCACAGACATGTGTGATTCACATTTTTAGCATAATTGCATCTAATTTTTTACTTTGTTGCGAGGGAGATTTTCAACGAAAATTATAATTACGTTATGAGGGGGTCCGGCAATCTCTGTTATTTATTACCAGCCTTGAGAAAGCTTACGGCTTGCCTTCTATTAATTTCTGAGGGAGAATATCGCCGCCACGTCTCTACGGGTCTTATAACGAGCGGAAGTAACTGTCATAACGTTAAATATCTATAGGAGAATGTTTCCGCCACTTCCTTCGAAACTTTGCAACGTGAGAAGACATTTGATACAGACGTAATTATTTAATGAGGGATATTACCGCCACTCTCCGAACCTATACATGGGTCAGGTGTCTTGAAAGACCTTCCACAGACATTCGATTAAGGCCTATTATATTATCTTAGGCTCACCAAACTCCAAAAGGGCAGGCGAGTAAAAAGAGAAAAACTGACGAGCAATCACCAAAAGACGGACGAAAAGCCATCAAACACCAAAGCAACAATCCCAACACAGGCAAGAGTTATATTCGACTGCACAGTTAAAATACGGAGAGATTACGATTCGAACGCCCCCCCCCCCTTAATGTTTATTCTGTGATTTTTTTTTGTTTCATAACAATGAGTTACGAATACAGGCAAATTCCGAATAGATGTATTAAGAGCAATCTTCGGTAAATGTCAGCGCGTTTGCTCGGAAATATTGCCTTTCTAGTTTTATTTAATTTTGTTGACCTATTACTTATTTATCTATTTACATATTTACTTATTCCTTCATGTTCAGCGACCGTTTGCAGAAATTCGTTGCACTTATAGCCCACCTTTACATTTTCTTCTTGGAGTTGGGAGTAATTCTTAATGCTGCTGGTAATGTGATGCCTTGGCCAATACTCCACCTTAGGAAGTCAATGGATTTTTTGCCGACAAAGTAATGGTAAAGAAAAGAATAACTGTGCCATTCTTCATCCCCCAAAGCTTTTCTGCCCCTCCTCATAAGCTTTGGCTTCCGTATCATAATCAGAAAAAAAAAGTTGAGAAAAGGGTTGCTTAAGAAATAATGGTAAAGGAAATAATGGTGGAGGATAAGAATACTTCAGACACTGCGTACCCCCCATTGTCAATAATTCTCTAGTTTTGCATTATAATATTAAAAGCAATTGTTGCAAATATAATGGCCGAGAATATAATGGTAGCATAAAAATGGTAAAGAATAACAACAATTAAACCATTGATTATCCACTCTCTCTTGAGGTTTAAGCTTATATCCATTATCCTGGACTTCACCTTCATCATAAGAATATATTGGTAGAGAAAAAAAATATTGGTAAAGAAACATATTAGAAATAAATTATGGTAAAAATTAGAGAAAATTTATCATTTGCTAGCGCTTCTATAAGATATCCCATTACCCTTGGCTCCTCTAGTTCCTCGATCATAAAATGTTAATAAGAGTAAAGAGTGTAATGGTAGGGCAAACTAAGGTAGAGATGATAATGGTAGAAAAAATAACTGCAAAGGGCACGAATACTCCAGCCATTGCTCACTTCTCTTTAAGATTTTCCGCTACCCTCGGTAATCCTGGTTTCCTCCATCTTCTTCGTCATAATGAAAAAAAAAAAAATCTTCACCTACATGGCGGTTGATCCTACAAATATCTTTCACCTTGGTTCTCCATGACTACCATTAATTTTTCGATCGAGTTTCTGAAGCACACAGAACTTCTCCCTCACCTCTCTTCCTTTCATCTCTTCTTCCTTTCCACCGCCTCACCCTTTTCTCCAATCATCTCTCCAGCTTTCCTTGATCCCTCCCTGCACCTCACCGGACCCTTCCTCCTCCACATTTTCTTCCGCTCTTCCAACCTTCGCTTTTCTCCTTCACTCCCTAGTCTCCTACCATGTATTCCCCTCTCATCGTTTGTTCAATTACTCACCTCGTTGTATGTCTCACTTTGTCTCCCTTGATTTTCTCTCAGTTAACTATATCCTTTCGCTCCTTTTTTATCTTCTCCATTATTAATTTTGTCATTCATTGTCCTGCTTTTCCATCGCTTATGCTTCCTCGATCAACTTACATCTCATCATGCCTTCCCCATCCATGTTTATGTCCATCACATCGCTTTTTTACTTTTTCAGTGTGATAAAAAAAAAAAAATCTACCTTCTACATCACTACACTATCTCTTACCCCTTTTTCATCCGCCTCCCTTGTCTATCGTTATCTGCTCCTAGATTCATCACCATTCTGCTCTCCCATGACCAAGGGCGTTCCTAG
Organism: Coenobita brevimanus; assembly: GCF_032717465.1. NCBI lineage: Eukaryota > Metazoa > Arthropoda > Malacostraca > Decapoda > Coenobitidae > Coenobita > Coenobita brevimanus. Next base: position 16,854,858 of record NC_136976.1, read on the forward strand.
AGTATTTGACACCGAGGGCGGACCTATCCACTGGCACCCTCTACCTCTCAGAGTTGAAAAACATATAAATGAAAATTCACTCTAATTGTCTTACGGTAGTTTCAGAATTCAGGTTTAATGAAAATTAAGCAGCACACAATCATTTACTATCGGTCGAGTTTCTGATAGAAATACTAAAAACCTTGAAACAGTGAACTGAAAAAGTTACCAGTCAGCTAAATGGCACTCCTCTATGGCTGTCACCCGGGGCGGACCGGCCCTACCGTCCCCTCCTTAGTACTGTACTCCATTGCCCAATACTATCCACAACAGAAATTTCATGCAGTCCCTGTCTTCGTATCATACCATCACGTTCATCCACTTTCCTCACTCCATACACAACAACACACATTTTCTGGTATAACTTTAGAAGTAACCAACGTTACTGATTTTCATTATATTACGTCCCTGAACTATTCTAACCAAGACTTACCTTTTAAGGCTAGTTTGAGTTGGGAGAGCTAATTTTGTAGGGGTCGTCATATAGTGGCTTAGGTTAGGCTATCTCTCAGTAGCGGATGAATGTCGCGCCATATTGGCTGGTGCAGGAATGTGCACTCGGTCTATGTCAGGCCCTAGGTTAGGTTAGGTTAGGTTAGGTTAGTTTGGGTTAGTGCAGAATAGTGTGTTTTCAATTAATTTTGATCTTGATTTGGGGGGATAAACCCACTTTTGGAAATCTTACTCAAAATTACAAAAGGGGGATTTTCCCCCCAAAATGAAGGTCAAAACTAATTAAAACACGGTAATTTGCATTGGAAACCATAAAAATAATAATAAAAGAAAACGTTGGTTACTTCTAAAAATTTACCCATTTTCTTTTTCTCCATGCAAAACTATTCTCTTTTTATCACACACAGACCTTATTTCCATCCAGTCCCTGCCTTCTTATCATCACCTTCATTCATTTCTCAGCACGCATGATCTCTCCCTCCATTATTCATTATTCTGCTTTCCCAGTACTCTTCCACAAAACCCTGTCATCTATCCAGCTCATGACTTATCTCATCGTCACATTCATCCGCTTATTAAGACACATTATCTGTCTCTTCATAGATCACTACTTTCGTCTTCCAGTACCATCCACAAACCCCATTTTCTGTCAGTTCCCTCCCTGCTTGTCTCGCCATCACTTTCGTCCACTTACCTCATTCCACACATTTCTTGAACACATTGTCATCAGCCCCAGTATTTTAAGACTTTTCCTACCTAGCTTCTCCCTCAGTCCCCATTTTCTCATCCTCACTCCTTCCTTCTTGCCCTTCATTTTTTTTTTCCCACCACCTTCATCACCATTACCTTCGCCCCATCTCAACCTGCATAAAGGTGGGGAGGAGAGTACGCAATTTCTCGGACCCTCACTCTCCTCACTCCTCTCCCTTCATCTCTCCCTCCGCCTCCATCATCTTCTCCGACATTGCTGGCCTCCTTCCATCACCTCTATAAACCTTTATCGTCTTCCTGATGTATATGGAAGTACCGGTCGCTAATGGGGCGTGGTGAGGATAAGCTTGATTTATCTTTTTTTCCAGCATTTATATCCCCGTTCCCAAGCACTTTGACCTGTTCTCATCGCTTTCCTTAATTCACCCATTATGCCACTTTGGTGAATGGTTTGTGTTACAGGGTCCAGTCTTTTATATACTCAGTTGTGTATCTCGTCCTTTTGTATAATTTTTGGTACTGTTTCTCATTTTCTTATGTAAGTCTTTCCCTTAATTCAATCTGTTCTTTGTCCTTATATAAGTCTTTCCCTTAATTCAATCTGTTCTTTGTCCTTATATAAGTCTTTCCCTTAATTCAATCTGTTCTTTGTCCTTATATAAGTCTTTCCCTTAATTCAATCTGTTTTTTGTAAAAGGTCACTTTTTTTTTTTTTTGTGAGAGATGTCTTTAGATTTTGTTGTCTTGGAGTTACAATGCAACTTTTTGAGGCACGTTCACTGTAAGTGTCAGCTATATTTGAATCATCACAACTATGATTTTCTATAACCAATAATACTGGTCATACAAGCGTTCATGTAATGATTACCACCACCAACGTAGTTGGAGGAGGATATGTATTCACCGAGGTTTGTCTGTTTGTCCACATGATATCTCCAAAAGTTTTCAATTAATCTCAATGAAATTTTGTGGAAGGGTGGGCCATGAGCCAAGAAAGAATTGATTAAATTTTTGTAAGGATCCGGATTTGGATCCGGATCCTATGTATCCCACACAATATCTCTAAAGCCTCAATGAATTTCAATAAAATTTTGTGGAACAGTGGGCCATGGATCAAGGAACAATTAATTCAAGTTTGGGGCGGATCCGGATCCTATGGATTCCACACAATATCTCCGCGGATACGGATCTGGATCCTTTTTAATAGCAATGGCGTTGGCAGAGGAATGTGTTCTCTGAGTGCTTTCTAGTTTGCATCTGTATCACAGTGTAGAACATACCCTGTGGTAGGCTTTGGTATTAATATTGCATACGTTTTCTTTTGCTTGACGAAACGTGTCATATACGTAACCGTGAAATAACTATGTTCATTGTGCACATCATCCCATAACAGTATGTTATTATAGTACTCGTTTTTAATCATATTTTGCACATTAGTATTTTTTATAACCTTTAATGGACATACATTAGTATACTAACTGGAGACAGCCACTGTGCAGTAGATGTGTACACACACACACACACACACACACACACACACACACACACACACACACACACACACACACACACACACACACACTTCACTCTGTCACATCACACACACAGCCCACAGTCACGTCTCAGAGTGCCACACTTCACAACCATACCTCACATTACCACACCTCACATTACCGTACCTCACACTGCCACAGCACACAGATCAACATCTTGCACTCACCTGACAACCATAATTCATACCGCCACTACTTATATTCATATGTTAGCACTTCATGTTGTCACTACGACACACATGACATTCTTCACATAATCACCGCTCACACTGCCACAGCTAACACACGCTTCACAAAGTCACCTCACTCTACCACACCACGCACCTTAAAACAATACTTCACACTGTTATATCTCACTCATCTCACAACCAAACGTCACACTGCAATACCTCAAACTCACCACACAAGTCACAATTCTGCAAATTAATGATAATAATAATGTTCAAGATTTATTGCTTGTTTCTTGTTAACTTCTATATGCTCTTTTTTTTTTTTTTTGCTGAAATTTTAGTAACATTTACGATTTATCCCCCGATTAGATTCTGAAATCATGCAGCTGAGAAAAATGTAAGCAATTCAGATTCTGGCCTAAGTCTCACGGGGTAGCATAGCCAGTTTCTTTTATTAAAATACAGATATAAACGTGAATCTGTTACTATTATTTGCCTTATAACTGGATTGAATATTAACTTCTGTAGGTCAGAAAGAGGTCTGGAAGAGGAAACAAAGAACTATGCCAGCTTAAATTAGCCTCAGTACCGTTCGGACGTACAGAAAGTGCGAAAACATCTGTTGTTTGGCTCCCCCGCAGCAAACAAGCGTGAGTTTATGAACGAATCAGTCACATCCTACAGCCTTTGTAAGGTAGGCCTTGATTGGCTGGCGCGTTGAGCAAAGGAAAAATGTATGTCCCCTCTATACACATGCAGTGTTAATAAGGTTAAAAATAATGGGCATATCACTAATACAATAAGACATTTACGTAGCAAATCAATGTGATGAAGAAGCCATGTAAATGGATATATATTACCAGTCATTATTTAAATAACTGGCATCGCTGTATGTGGAAGGAAAGCGACGGTAACTCGAGTAATTTCGTATCATCTTGACCGAGACAGCAGGGCATCATATAATGTTATATTATTAGCTTGGTTTACGATCAGGAAATCGCATGGTTTGACATAAACAAGTATTATTAATAATAATTTGCCATTATGGGACATTAAAGGCATTGTAATTAACGACAGAATAATGAATATGTATTAATCGTGAACAGCTAATGTGTCTGAATCACGAGCACAAACAATACGAATATCCTGACTTTGCCATCATGAAATAGAGGTAGGAGGAGAACCAAAGAAATATACCTATTGTGAAGAGATTAATCTAGTTTCTGAGCTACCTAGACATTACACTTATCCTAGAATTGTTTTTATTATTTATTTCACTGCGCCGTGGAATACAACTATTAGTGTGTGTGTGTGTGTGTGTGTGTGTGTGTGTGTGTGTGTGTGTGTGTGTGTGTGTGTGTGTGTGTGTGTGTGTGTGTGTGTGTGTGTGTGTGTGTGTGTGATGGGAAGGGTGGGACAAGGGTTAGTCAAACAAGAAATAGAAATGATTAAATGGAGAAAATGTTGTCCTAATCAAGGGTTAAATTTTTTTCAGAGAAAGGAAATCACCACTGAGTTATGGAAAAAAGCTTCTTTTCATGTGGTGTCATGAGAATCGGAGGAACAGCAATAACAGAATGACGAAATTCTCGTCTGCCACCTCGCTAAACAAGTATGGAAGGCATTTCTCATTTTCTGATCAGTTACAGCAGCTATAAAGTATGTCCCCAAAACAATGTGACAATCTTCAGGAGGTTAATGGTGGGCTAATTTTGAGTATAAAAATATCATTATAATACATTTGTCTAATTTTCAGCGTTAAGGAGCTACTGTTGTCCTTGTGGGTGAATTATTAAGGGGACTATCTTGGCCCATAAGGTCATTAGCAAGTGTAGCTCTTTAGCGGCCGAGATATAGACGCAAGACGATATTGCATCTATTACGCAAAGTTAACACAAAATAATGCCCTGATGTTTGGCGCAATCCGGTGAAGCCCTGTATATTTTAACCACTTTAGTTTGGTGAGCTATTTTATATTCTGTTATTGCCACCCCATTTCATTCAGCTTAGTTTAGGCTTTTCGAGCTGGAGTAATCTGATATAAGCTTCATTAATCCCTTTAGTGCTGTAGTTCTATCCATCTGTTCAAAGGTAAAGGAAATAATGTAGTGATAGGAAGAATAAAACAATAAATTAATCCTTGGAATGAAGGGGACATGCCTGGTCTCAAAACAGCAGTATGTATATTCGTTCAAGTTCCATGTCAAAAAATCTGCACTGAATTACTATTTATGGTGGTCATCACTGGATCAGGAACATCGGGTCTGAAGCCTCGTGATAAGACTGGTGACAAATCTGGGTCGCTTAATTTGGGGAGCTAATCTTAAAGAGGAGTATATATATCTGAGGCGATGTTGGCAGCGGTGAGGTGGAAGGAAAGATAAGAATATTATTCAGCTAAGGAAGACTCGTCTTTCTGGGGAGAGAGAGAGAGAGAGAGGGAGAGGTTAGTGTTTGTTAGCTAAGTTTGTCAGTAAAGCATTTGTCAGTTAGGGTTTTATCAGTAAAGTTTTTTTATATTGAAGCATTTATGAGTTAAGAATATGTTAGTTACTTCTTTTTTTTTTTGACATGGGTTTGTTAGGTAAGGGTTAGTTATATGCTAGTAAAAAAAAATTGATAGTCAAGACTTTGTCAGGCAAGAATGTTTCAGTTACGGTATCTCAGAGTTTGTTAATAGTTTGTTGGATATATGTGTTTTGTAATTGTGGGTTTCTTAGTTAAGGTTTGTTTATGGTGATTTATTATTTAACCAATAACGATGCATTTGCTATTAAGGATTCGTTCGACATGACTCAGAGAAGTTGTTTAGTTAAGGCTTTGTAGTGGCGAGCTTGATAGTTATGGTTAATTTTGTTTACTTGTTAAGCGTCAGTTAATAATCTATTAGCTAAGAATTAATTATACTGTTGGTTAAATGTTTGACAGAGTGCTAAATGGATCTGTCATGCTCATAATAGTTGAGAAAAAAATCTATATATAATTATAGTTTAAGGTAGGTAAAAACGAATGGAAGAACTGAAAATCCATCTCCTAAGCACTTAAATGATTCCAAGTGGCATTAGCTGCTGAAGAAAAGAAGAAAAAAATAGATGTTAAGAGCTAAATAAAAACTTTAACCTGACGATATCCCAGTTTTTAAAGTGTGTGTGTGTGTGACTGTTTGGGTTGACCGATAATTGGTTTGCTGATTATTTAAGCAAATTACGGTATCTTATGCATTTTGCAGCTCGATGAAGCATTTACGATTTAGTCCCCTCCAGTAAGCCAGGTGACGGAAAATTCCAGCAGTACACAGAGGTCATTAGTCTTCCCTGACCCCAAACCAAGAGATGTCTTTATTCCCACGGTGCTCTCAGTCCTACATGTCGAAAATTAGGCCTCGTCACAGGCGGGGCGTCGGGGAAGGTGTAGGGAGAAGGTTTAGGGATAAAGCATGGTGGAAAGGAAGTAGAAATTCTGAGGTTAATCTCTTAGGGAAAGACTTAGTACGAAGACAGGTAGGTTTTCTTTGGCGATCTGGTGTATCATAGCTGGTTGTTGGTGGAAGGGTATAGAAGAAAGGCAGAAATAAACATGGATATTAGGTGTCAGAAGTAATCGCTGGTAGGGTGTGGTTGGCAGGGTATGGGAGAAAGGCAGGTAGATATTTTGAGCTTAGTCTGCTTGCGTAAGCCGTAGGTGGGTTGCTGGGGAGAAGGTGGCAGACTAATAGAAATTATGGGGTAAAGCTTTTTGGATAGGCCACAGGGGAGGGTGTGCTGGAGGGACAGTTTTGGAGGTAAGAGACATGTGGGTAGAAGTTATGGGAGCAAGCGTCCCTCTTACGTCACAACGTTGGATATCAAGGGCTGGAAAAGGGAGACTTAGGGGATGGCAGGTAGGTGTCGGATCAGATGAGATGTGGAAGAAGGTGTTGGGGGAAGAAAGTTGTCATAATAAAAGTGTTAGGTGAGGTTTCATCGTAAAATCGCAGGCTGAGAGAAAAGGGATAGGGAAAGTGATGGCTGGGGAAGGATGGTATAAACTGTGGGACTTACGTTTCTTGAGTAAGGCACTGGTGAAGCGAAGAGGAAGATGTAGGGGAAAGAATATAGGCAAGTTAATATTGTGAGGTGAGATTTAGCAAGTATATCACAGGTGGGGTGTGGTGGGCAAAAAGCAGCAGATAATAACTTTCAGGGTGGAAGGTGAAGTGCTAAAACTTGTTTGGGGAATGAGGCAATAATAGTCTGGTGGGAGGAAGATGCAGAGACAATTGTATGGGGGAAGGGAGGGGAGAGGGGAAAAGAGGGAGCAGAGGGTAGGTGGGTAAATAGTCAAGCAGAAAGTCTGTGGGGTGAGGAAGGAGGCAAGCGTTTCAAAGGCGCAGGCAGATGGGAAAACAGGTAGAGAGTCCGAGGAGATGGGTGGAGACAACTATATGGGAGAGATGGGTATGTCAAGAAGAATTTAGAGAATCGGGGAAACGTGGGGCAAGGATGGGGTATAAGAGTGGATAGATAGTTTGGCAATTTAAAAAATCTGAGCGAGAGGACATGAGCGTGAAAAAGATAGGTTGAAGGGTGGGCAGAAATTATTAGTTTGCTGGTAACTGTGGAGAAAGAGGAAGGTGGGAGGTTAGACAGAAATTCGCGTGGAAGAAGGGAAGAGAGGGGGGAAAGAAGTAAATAGGTTGGTTAGGTAGGTAGGCAGCTAGGTAATATTTCTGATAAAGGGGTAATTGTGAGGAGAGAGGAAGATGGAAAGGTAGGCGGAATTTCACGGGAGAGAAGAGAAAAGTGAGAGACAGAAGTAGGTAAGTAAGTAAGGTAACTAAGTAGGTAGGTAGGTATTAATTCTGATCAAGGGGTAAGAATGAGGAAAGAGGTTGTTGGAAAGGTAGACAGAAATTCGCAGGGAAGATGGGAAGAGTAGGAGAAAAATGTAGGTAAGTAGGTTATGTAGGTAGGTAGGCAATTAGTAGGTACTTAGTAACTCTGATGAAGGAGTAAATGAGAGGAAAGTGGTAGGTGGGAGAGCAGGTAGAAATTTATCTTGGGTGGATGACAAGTATGGGAGAATAAGGCAGATATGAGAGTATGAAGGCAGCAATTCTGTGTGGATGACATGTGAGCGAATGATGTGCATTAGGCAGGTAGGCAGGTATGAATTCGGTGTAGGAGCAAGTGAGAGAAAGGTAGGGAGGTGAACAGGTTTTAAAGTAAATAAAAATTTTGTATGTAATCACAGGAATCTTGTTAGAAAGGGGCACTTAAGTGGGTACAAATTCTGCAAGGGGATGCCATGGGAGAAGTAAGTTTGTAGGTAAGTAGGCAGTTAGGTAGGTAGGTAGGTTAGATCTTTGACAGGTAGGTAAACAGCTAAAAATACCGTGAGGAGGCCAAATGTGGGAGAAATAGCCATGCCGGGAAGGTAGATAAGCAACAGACAGGCAGAGATTCGAGGTTGAGTTCTTCCATCGAAAAATCAGTTGGTTCTTGTCCTGTGCATCCCCGGGAGGTCTTAGGATGGTGAATAATGAATAGTCACATTAAAGGAGAGGGTCGACGTCTTCAACTGGGGTACACATAATAGCCGGGGCAATTATAACATCAAATGTTAAGGAGAAGCGTAAAGCAGTCTTTGGATCGTTGTGGTGTTTTCTTCTCTCTCTCTCTCTCTCTCTCTCAAATCCCCCACATCCTCCTCACAGTGAGCCTCTGTCTATTTGTTTTTCCTCGATTTTCTTAACCCTCTTCCTTCCTCCTGTCTCTGCGGGTTTCCTTTCTCTCTTCTTTTTTCTCTCTTTCTCCCCCTCCTCCTCTTCGCTTCCTCCTCCTCTTTCCTCCCACTCGTTTTTCTTTTCCTTTCGTCTTGTCATTCTTTTGTTTTCTTTCCTGTCTTCCATCGTTCTATCTTTCATCTTTTATTCCCTCTTTTTTTCTCTCTTTCGTTCCTTCCTACCTTCATTCCTAACTTTTTTCCCTGCCTTCTTCCTTACTTCCTTCTTTCCATCCTTCCTTCTTTCCTTTGTTCCTGGCTTTGTCCATCTGCCTGTCCTTCTCCTCTTGTTATGGATAAGCCTTGATACATTTAGACGGTATTATTACCTCCGCCAAGGAGGTTATGTTTTACCCGCTTTGGTTTGTGTGTTTGGTTGTCTGTTTGTTTACAGGATTACTCAATAAGTTATGAACGGATTTTGATGAGAGTTTGTGGAAGGGTGGGCCATGGGCCAAGGAAGAAATGATAAAATTTTGGGCTGATCCGGATCCAATATCCACGGATCCGGATTCGGATCCTTTTTAATAGCAATGACATTCGCAGATGTATGCACTCTTTGAGCTCTTTCTAGTTTAACTCATTTATTCATACCACGGTTGATCTTACTCCTTTATGTATGGTGAAATTTAATTTAGTTTACATTTATATTCTCAAGTCGGGTGTATGTTGTATAAGAAAAAAACCTATCGTACTGAATGGATAAATGAATGCCATATCCAACTCCCTACACCTTAAAATGTAACTCGTAATTAAGAAAAATGCGGCTGGGAGTCGCAAGAATACAATAGGAAAGATGTAAGCATAGTGAAATAGTTAATTTCTTAATTACTCACGGTTCTTCATGAGCTTAATCATAATCGTCTAGTAGTAGTAAAAATAAAATGAGGAAATCGTCGTCGTGGTGAAGGGTACAGTGAGCTTGCTTTTAAACCTTTCATGCGAGAGGTTCTTCCTGAGGTTTAAAAAAAATGTCTGATGTTCTTATAAATAAAAGTACAGTAATTAATCGTCATCATAGTAAAGGGGATGGATGGAGACTGCGTTTATGCCACTCACTACAATGGGTCTTCCCTAAGCTTGAGAAAAATTGTATAATGACGAGAATGAATGATAAATGTGAACAAACGATAGATAGGGATTTAGAGCCTATAATTTTGGGAAGAGAGTAAGAGATGCGGAAGTTCTGGTCTCCGTACGAGGAACAGATGGATAAAAAAAAAAAATGGTCGGTGAAGGACCTAACAAGTCACTAATGATCAGTTACTAGCCGGAAAGAGACATCCAGGCAACCAGGAAACATCCCTTCGTACGCCAGTCCACTTATTTTTTCCCTCACAATTTCTCCTACCATTTTTTTCTACCTTTCCCTTTGTATATATTTCCAGTTACCTGTTTTATTTTCTTCCTCCTCCTCCTCCTCTCACATTCATCTACTTCATCTCATTTCTCCTCAGTTTTTCTTCGTACATCTTGCTAACTGACTTTCGTCATTAATTAGGGTTCGCTCTTTCAGTTACTCATCAAATCTACTTCCTGTTTCCTTCTTTTTCCTGTTTCGTTTCAGTCTTACAATAATCTCCCTCCTTCTCTTTCCTCTCCCCACTTCCTGCTTCTCAGTCTTCATGTTTTCTTCTGCTTCCTTCGAATCCCTCTCCACTTATCCTTCCAAATCCTCTTCTCGTCCTACTTTCACTTTCATCTTACTTGTTTCTGTCTGTCTGTCTGTCTCTGTCTCTGTCTCTGTCTGTCTGTCTGTCTCTGTCTCTGTCTGTCTGTCTGTCTGTCTCTGTCTCTGTCTGTGTCTGTCTGTCTGTCTTTCTCTCTCTCTCTCTCTCTCTCTCTCTCTCTCTCTCTCTCTCTCATGGCGTTTGTCCTGTGCTTCTTTCTCCCCTCACCCTTCTTATTCTTCTTCCATTATTTCTTTCAAGTGTCCTCCTTCACCTCTTTCTCTTAATTTAATTTTTGCTCTGTCCTCCGCACATCTCTTACTATTTCCGTTCCAGGTTATTCTATTTCCCTCTCAGAACTTCCTCCTTCTCCTCCTCTTCCTCCTCCTCCTCCTCTTCCTCCTCCTCCTTCTCTTTCTCCATCTCCTCCTCCTCTCATCAAAAACTTCATTTGTCTTTCTTCGTCCTTTTCTCATTTCTTTTTCTTCTTTCTATCCCTCTCTGATACCTTTCCTGTTCTTTTCTTCTCTTCCTTCTTCGATATTCTCTTTTATTCTGTCCTTGCTTCTCATCTTATTTCCTTTCTTTTACCCTTGAGAATCCTTCATCCTGTTTCCCTTTCATTTTCATTTTTATTTTTTTATCATCACGTTCATTTTCTTTCCCCTTTCCAGATCTCTTGAATTCTTTCCCTATATTTTATTCTTATTCCTACTCTTACGTTACTACGTGGTCTTCTTTATTTGTTAGTTTATCTTTCATTACACTTCTCTTCCAAGTTTTTTTTTTCTTTGTTTCTAAATTCCTTGACCTTCCATTTTCCTTTACTTCATTTCTGATTTCCTTTCCTTTTTTTATACTTTTCGGACTCTCTCTCTCTCTCTCTCTCTCTCTCTCTCTCTCTCTCTCTCTCTCTCATTCTTCTGACATATTTTCCTCCTTCCTTCTGAAGTACAGTCAGCATTTTTCGAGTGTAACACCTCAAAATATATATTGTAATTCGTTCCGCTGCGTTTTTTTTTTTTTTTTTTTTTCATCCTCGCTAAGTCAACTGAATTTTTTCCTGTTTTCCCTCTGAATTCTTTTTATGACTCTTCTTCCTCCAATTTTGTCTTGGAATTTTCTTCTCTTTTGTTGGAATGTGCGTTTCTTCTATTTCTCCCTTAGTTCCGCATTTCTCTGACCTCCCCTCGGAACCCCGCCTTTTCTTCTACATATTTTCCCTCGCTTTTGCTCGATTTTCTCCTGTCAACTTCTGTGCTGTCCTTTTGTATTTCCTTCCTTTTAGTGCGTTTTGTGTTTCTCTCTTGCTGGAGAAACATATCCGTAATTTACCTTGAGTCCACCAAATCACACATTACTATTTACTTATTTTTTGGCTTTGTGTGTATTGTTTCTTGTTGTTGCTCAGTTTTTATGGTTTTCTCTCTTTCCATCTCCGCTTGTCACCATTTCTCTTCTAAATCTTAAGTTAACACAATTCCCTTCTTCCTCCTTCTCTTGTCCTCTTTCTTCATTATCGATATCATTTTACATCCGTTACTCAGCATCACCCAAGGAGCTGACCTATTGTCTCTCTCAAAAATAGGTCACAGGTCAAGATCATGTGACAAGGTTAACTTAACGTTTTTATACGATTTAGATCATATTTTGTGGAAGAGTTCATGTTAAGGCAATGATAAAGTGATAAGATATTACTCAGCCATGTCAAGGTTATGAAGAAATGCCACCGTTCATGGTCCCAAGGCAGTGTGCTCAAACAGTTCTGATCGAATTTGAACTAAACTTGGTGGAAGAGTTAAAGATTAAGCAAGAACGATGCAATTCCATTTTTAGATCAATCAGCCGAAGGAAATGCCACACGGGTAAGTCAATCATCAGGCCTTTAGACCACATGATGGACGGGAATGTTGCATTCTTTGAGTTCACGTTCTTGTTAACTATTTCATGTCCTTTGACGTTCCTTTTTTGCTCTCTCTCTCTCTCTCTCTCTCTCTGTTTCCTTATCTTAGTCCATAGTTCCTTGTCTTGTGACTTTCTTTCTTGTTCTCATTTGTTTTGTTGCTTCATTTCACCGTATGCCATCCTCTCATTTCTTTTTCTTTGCCATTCTTCTGCTTTCTATTTTCCGCCTATTCATCTTTCATTCCCTCACTCTGTTTCTTCTTTTCCTTATCATTTCCCTTGTGCCAATCTTTATAGGGTTATCTTTCTTTTAGACTGTGCCTACCTTCTCTCCCTGCCTTTCCCTTCCTCTCTGTTCCTTTGTTTGTTCCCCCTTGGATCCTTCCATGCCTCACGGGAGGGTGCAAGCATGTCTCCCGTGATGATCATAAAGTGTGTGTGTGTGTGTGTGTGTGTGTGTGTGTGTGTGTGTGTGTGTGTGTGTGTGTGTGTGTGTGTGTGTGTGTGTGTGTGTGTGTGTGTGTGTGTGTGTGTGTCCCTCCTTCCCCTCGAAAATTTGCTTATTTTAATACACGTAAAGCCAGACAAGTTTTTACTTCTGCATTAGAATGACATACTGTAGGTAGACATTTCATGTTATTGCCTTTTATTAGGTGATTTTCTTAAGCACTGAAGAAACTTCCTGAACTTGTAAAGCCAAAAATAGTCTGTAAAACCAGTGACCACTAAAGCCTAGTTCTAAACTGAAGTAATGCTGAGGATGGTAAAAATAAAAATCAATGTTGCTTCATAGTACTGACGGATTTAAAGGAAGATAGAACCCTCAATATAAAGGAGTTAGAGACAATCTTCATTAACCTCTTCAGCCCGAGGACGTATTTAGGTATTTCATTCTGGCTCACCATCACACCACAACCTCTATCACTACAGCCAATATCACCACAGCCACTATCACCACCATCGTCACAACAAGTACACCGATTATCAGTAAAATACCACCACAACAGCCACTACAACCATCATTGCCACAACAACTACTACTGTTATCACTGCAGGCACCACCACCACTACTACCATTAATAAAAGCACAACCATCACTATCTCAAAAGCCACTACCACCACTTTCGCCAGAGTAACTACCAACACTACCTGCACAGCAACTACCGCATCTATCACTGCAACTAGTACTGTCATCATGACTGCAGCCACTAACACTGCTCCCACAACAAGTCTACCATATCACCACCACTACCAACACATTCACCACAACCACTACCATTGTATTCAGCTTAGGCAAGGCCCCTCATGGTTAAGAGGTCCGTGTTACATCTGTTTACAGGATTTGCTAACTGGTGGCAAATCGTACTCATACTCTAAGAAGAAAATACCAGTAAAGTGAGCTTTGTGGGCGCGTGACGAGCGAGCGGACAAATTATCACAGTTTCCCTCTGATATAAGAATATAGGCGGAATCTCCGATATTTAATTGCTAGAGCTGATGCAAAAAAAACAGTATTACGACGGAAAATCTTTTTTAATTGGATTTCATCATTGAGGCTTTCACCGATTACAGCCGAACACTCCCTTGGGAAACTCGAGATTCCAAGGAGTTCCTACGCCTTTCTGGGAGAGTTTTTAGTTGATAACAAAATTTACTGAATCAATATATCACATGCAGAAAGCATTTCAACTCGCTTTGCATAGGAGTAAAGTTACTATAGTCGCGGCGCACGACTCTGAGGTTGTCATTATCGTACCCTGGCAACCTATCATTCAAACGTGCGTCTGATTTCGTATCATATTATACAGGAATCGTACTAATATGCACGAATATAATATACACAAATATTATTATACACGAACATATTATACACTAATCACATGCGTCTCACATTATGCATGAAATCAGACGCACTTTTGAATGGTAGGTTGCCAGGGCACGATAATAACAACCTCAGAGTCGAGCGCCGCGACTATAGCTTCTGCATAGCATGACGGTCAGATCGGGCCTAGCAGAGTCGGGCCGGGACTCTCATTTCCAAACTTAACTGAGAGTAAACATCTCTCGCTCTCTCGTAATCAACGGGATTTGTAAACTGGTCCCCTATTATGATCATTAACTAATGCGATGAAGTCCCCAGTGACAGTGAGGAAAAAAATGTTCTCTGATTCTGTATTTTAAAATAAGACGTAATCATCCTTAGTGACAAGGAGACAATTAATGCTCTCTACTCATCCACTTTTTTTGTGTGAAGTTAAAGCAATATATTCCAAATGATAATGAAAAACGAAGGTTCTTTGGTACTTTTTTTCATACAGTAAGGATAACAAAACCTTGGTGGAAGTGCAGCGGAAAACAAAAAGAAATCGTTGGTGAAAATGAGAAAGTATATGTTCTGTGCTCATGTATGAATGAGGCCCTGAGACATCGCTCAACAGCCAGACACTGAGGTCACATTCTAAGTGGCGTAGAAGATTTTGTAGGTTCTCTTCCTAAGTGGCGTATTTTCCTAAGCGGAGTATTTTCTTACCATAAATGATGTAATTGGGTGAATCACACAACATAATGTACAATAAGTCGTAAATGCTTTAGTTATGAGGTAGGAATGCGTTTCCTCACTAAATCGACCTTACAAGATAACTACACCTGGTCATTAACAGAGCTGAGAAGTGCAGAAAATATTTGCCGAATTGTGTAAAAATCAACGCTCCAATTTGATTACACTTTGTCATCGGCTGAACTGACGGGGTTATGGATCTTCGTCAGGTCAGAAAAACTCATCAAACTATCCTTCTTTTAGCCAGTGATCCATAACAAGTCCCTTCTCCAAGTTATACTCCCTTGTGTCTGTACAATTTCTTCGATATTTCATCATCATAAACCCAAGTTGCATCATAAGTCAAGCGACACACAACATCTCTTATCGTTTTTTCTCAGTTTCTCGCCTTCACACATCTTCATTTTCCTCTTACACACAAACAATATCCAGCATGTTGCCAAGTTTTCTTTTACCACTTCACTGGTGATGGTGGCATTTTGTTACTCATTCCTGCTTATGGCCTTCAGTGATATCGTTCCCCTCTTGTAGAAACTTCGTAGCTTCCTGTAGTGTGTTTTGTAAATCAGTTATACATATATTAGACTAGTGGGCGAGTGGTTGTTATATGTGAGTACATGCAATGACGGGAGAGGTAAAGATTAGTATGGGATTACTTTTATTTGTCCCGGAAATATTCACAAAGTCTCTCACACACGAGCGAAGTATAGAGTCCCGCTGTTACCTCCCCACTGTCTCACTCTATCTCTCTCTGCCACCCTCTCGCCCCTGTTGCTAGCCTCCTTCTCCCCACTACCTGTCGGTTCTATGGCTAGCCCCTTTCTGATCTCTGATTCTTACATTCTCGTTTGGCAGGGGTCGTGTCACGTGGGCTATACTGTCGTGGAAATGTTCTAGAAGCGTGTGTGTGTGTATGTGTGCGTATGGTCACGAGGCACTGTTCGTGGTCTATTGTGCTGGTGTGAGGCATTCTGAAGCAGTGCTAACGTCGCTTCCTTTGGCCCCTAGGTTTGACATTGACCTAACCTCTAGACTATATTATGTATGTTGCTGGTTATTATGTATTAAGATATTTTACAGTCCTGACATCGCTCGGTCACGCCAGCTGGCTGTCCTCCGACAGCAGTCATCATTGACATATGCTAATCTATTAATACATAATATTGATTATAATATTGTATAGACATAATACTCATGATAATATTGTACTGGCCTAATAATATTCTAGAAAAAATACATTTTAAATAAATTGTATACATAATTGAACAAATGCACTATAGTTAAATTGATCATAGACTATTGTATAACATATTGTAAAATGTGTATGTATACCAGACATACGCATATTACTGCTAGGTCATTACATTACATAAGGAGTTATCCCTTTAGTAATGTCTAATATTTCACCTAACTTGTGTGGTGATTCTGGTAATACAGAATTGTAGTCATTGTATGAATTGTTACACAATAATTGTTTTGTACATAATTGTATTTTAACTGTTACATATCATTTGTAGTTATATAACTGTACCAAAAGTAACATAATTCTAGTAACACTGCAGTAATATTGGAGTAACATTGTAGTAATACATAACTGTAACATTGTATGAAGTGTTACACAATCATATTGTTACAATAATTGTATTGTAATTGTTACATATCGTTTGTAGTTACATAACTGTAGCAAGTGTAACATAAGTCTAGTAATACTGCAGTAATATTGTAGTAACATTGTAGTAATACATAACAGTAACATTGTATGAATTGTTACATAATTGTATTGTAATTGTTACATATCATAATGTAGTTACATAACTGTAGCAAGTATAACATAATTCTAGTAACACCGCAGTAATATTATAGTAACATTGTAGTAATACATAACCGTAACATTGTATGAATTGCTACATAATTGTATTGTAATTGTTACATATCGTTTGTAGTTGCATAACTGAAGCAAGTGTAACGTAATGCAATCGTTTGTCGTTATAAAATTGTAGTAATTGCAGTAATATTGTAGTAACTACAGTCCTGACATCGTTAATCCGGTCATGCTGCGGTCGATGTTAGTGATGATGTGTCCTGTCACTGGCTCGTGGAGAACAACAATTTGCTTTTTGTTTCACTTAAACAAGGAGTTTATGTGGTATTTTGGCATTTGTAGTAACACACTTATTTTCATTTGTTTGTTATGCGATCTTACTGTTTTTTTTTCTTGTAACTGTTTTTCTATAGTTTGTTTTTCTTCGTTTGTCTACGCTTTTTCGGCGTCGTGAGAGGTTGCATAATTGCTGGCTAATTCCTTTGGGACCCTTTCCTAAAGTTTAGTTTATATTTCACATATATTACTGAAAATGATATTATATAGTCCCATATTTTGTTATTTTATATAAAAAATACATATACACTATATACAGTATTAACTATATACACTGACTTGTTCACTTGTGCCTATCGTGGGCAATATATGTGTCAGCACTGTGTGGAAATCTTTGTCTTCACGATTGTGTGGAAGATGTTGTTCATTCTTGCTAACGTCATTTGTGTTGGCCATTTTTTTTTCTGTAGCTTTAATTAATAAATGTTTAATACAGTTCTTTTAATCGCTCACTGAGTTACTGTGATAGTATATTTTCTTTACTACTCTGTAGATGTAATAATGTATATTTGTATGTATGAAACACGTATATTTTGTAGGTATAAATGGTAACGCTCGTTGGTAGTAAATAAATGCTATAGTAAATGAATGAATATATACAGTGTAGAATATATATTGTTGGTGCAAGTATTTAGTGATTTAATTATGCAGATAACTGAAGCAGATATTTGTACATAAGTTGTAACTATACAGCACGTTTTATATGTTTGTGCAGAAGTTTTTGTCTACCACTGTGTATAAATGAAGTAACTGTTACTCACTAGTTTTTACCGTGGTGGGAATGTTGTGAATGGTGGTGAATGGTGGTGTCATACACGAGTTGATTGACGTGGCGTCGTCTCAGCAAACACGTACAGTGACGTCGATTTCTCACCCTCTGGTAGCTGTGGTGAGTAAATGAGTGAAGAAAGGTGAGTAAGATGAGTTGTGAATATGGGCTAATTATTTGCCTGGCACTCGTACTGAATGGTAAGTATATGATCTAAATAAATTTATAAAATGTTTGTTTTATAACATGTTTAAGATAAAGACGCGTCGCACTGTTTGATTTTTAATTCTGTGGACCATTAAGATATATGGGACAGAGACTTTTTGATGTCCACAGGCCATTGTTATCCCTTTCAGTAAGATGATGTCATTTTCATTTTAGATAGACTACCATCAGACTATTTTCCCCAATTTTTGTTCAGCTTCGACGGTGACGAGGCTTAAGAACACTATATCTAACTCATCCATTTGGAAAATTACTTCTAAAGCTGAATAACATCGTGTGAAGGTAACAAGATAGAATAGAGATGACGACCTCCAGTTAAAGGGATCAAGGACCCCTAAGACAGACTGATTAATGCTAGAAATATCCCACTTCTTCACATCTGTTACAAGACATAATTTCTTCTCAGTCATTTACACCTAAGCTTTTTTTCCTCCACTTAGAGCGCATGTGGCCCGGAGCTATACTACTTACTCAAGAAATTTCAGGAGATAGTGACCAGATGCAACCCTTGAACAATATCACGAGAGCAATAAGGCCCATCCAACCTTTAAATGTAATCGTATACCAGGACGGGGAGCATCTTGTTGGAAAGACTTAACCCATTAATCCACAAGGCGTTCATTTAGTTATATGGCTACCGTCAAACATACTAAAAGAATTTCTATACTACAAGAATACATTTGGCTTGCCGCTTAGTGTAGTTACAGAAGGTAGCTTTAGTTCAAGTAAGCTGATGTTGGGAGCCTTTACGTATCAGTTATTACACCGACGCAGGTGGGTATTTTGCATCACTAGGCTTGTGTGTGTGTGTGTGTGTGTGTGTGTGTGTGTGTGTGTGTGTGTGTGTGTGTGTGTGTGTGTGTGTGTGTGTGTGTGTGTGTGTGTGTGTGTGTGTGTGTGTGTGTGTGTGTGTGTGTGTGTGTGTGTGTGTGTGTGTGTGTGTGTGTGTGTGTGTGTGTGTGTGTGTGTGTGTGTGTGAGAGAGAGAGAACAATGTACTCAAATAGTTTTGACCCAATTTAGGCCAAACGTAGTGGAAGGTTTGAGGTTCTCCCATGCATAGATGTCCAACAATTTTGATGTAACTGGAACAAACTTGGCGGATGGGTTTAGGGACAGCCAGGAGGTTGAACTTTTCTTTTTTTTCTTTTCTTTTTTTCTAAAAGGTCAAAAGTCAAGAACATTGGACAAGATCACCTCAACAGTTTTAACCTAAGGTAAGCGGAATGTTGAGAGGATTGACAGTCCGAGAGTGATGAAGTGTATCGACTTTGAGAGCAGTTGGTCAGAATCAAGGCCACATGGCAAGGTCGAAGATTTGAACCAAAACTCTTTTTAGCACGATTCTTACTAAATTTGGTGACAGGATTTAGGATGAAAGCATAATGAATGGATTCTGTGTTGACAACAATACGTCTAAGGACAAGGTCAACTGAAACAGTTCTGATACAATTAGACGAAACTTGGCGGAAGTGTTGAGGGTCAGCCAAATATTAAATAATCACATTTTAAGAACAACTGGTCAAAGGTCAGGCTCAAAGACTGGGTCCTTAATGTAACTTTAGGGCTGAGGCGGTACACTCTGAGCACTTCTTCGTGTTTATTTCTTCATCTCTAAAAATGAAGGCATACAGTATGAACGTCTAACACACAAAGAAGGAATGAAAGGCAGACGCGGTGCATTTTATACATTACTGATATCCATAATTTCCTTTCCTTGGATTTTTATTTCTTCTTCTCCTTTATTCACCTCCTTTCGCAAAATTACTTTCCCCTCTTGCGGTAATTCAGTACATCATTGCCTCCATTTCTCACAAGTATACTTCAGCCGTCTCCACTCCTTCATTTCATTTCCTCTTGCTCGCCATTACATCTTTCTTACATTTGTCGTTTGAAATTCTGCCTCTTTCATCCTCTTCCTCCTCCGTTCTTCTTATACTCTTGATTATCCTTGCTTTCTTCTTCTCCTCCGCTTCCTCATCCTCTTCCTCCTTTCAGTTTTCCTCCTTCCTTCAGTTACTGCTCTTGCCTCAAAAAGTTCCTCATTCGCCCTACTTTCTACTTCTTCTTCTACTTCTCCTCCTCCTCGTCCTCGTCCTCCTCCTCGTCCTCCTCCTCCTCCTCCTTATTCTTTTCTTCTTCTTCTTCTTCTTCTTCTGATGATGATGATGATGATAGTAATTATTATTATTATTATTATTATTATTATTGTTGTTGTTATTGTTATTATTATTATTAATAATATTATTATTATTATTAATATTATTATTATTATTATCATTATTATTATTATTATTATTATTATTATTATTATTATTATTATTATCATTATTATTATTATTATTATTATTATTATTATTATTATTATTATTATTATCTCTTCTCTTCTTTTTCTTCGTCTTCTACCTCTTCTCCTGCTCCTTCTCTTCCTGCTCCTTCTGCTTCTCCTGATCCTTCTCATCCTCTTGCCTGCTACATTATATATTCATTAAGGCTGCTATGCACTATGTCGCTCATTTTGTGTACACGATTAAATAGACAATGAATCACACACACATCCGCTTTATAAACATCTCTCTCTCTCTCTCTCTCTCTCTCTCTCTCTCTCTCTCTCTCTCTCTCTCTCTCTCTCTCTCTCTCTCTCTCTCTCTCTCTCTCATCGCTGCTCCATTTCTTTCATTAGCACATTCTCTCTCTTTTTCTTTCATTTTGTAATTAACAGCAACTCTGGCTACGTGTTTTTCATTAGCAAGAAATAAATACTTCGTGCTTCATCTCGTGTGCTGAAGTGAGAATCTGTTTATTCTCTCTCTCTCTCTCTCTCTCTCTCTCTCTCTCTCTCTCTCTCCTACGCAGTTTTTCACTATTCCTCTCATCCCATTTCTCTCTTAACCTTTTTCCTTTCCTTTAGCTTCCTGAGGCAGCTCATTCCCTCTTTACATCCTCTCTTTCCCATCCTTCCCTTTACCTGTCTCACCTTCCCACCTTCTCTCACAATTTAATACCCTTGCTTTCTCTTATCTCAGTCTTCAATCTTCTCACTCACCTCTCTAGTTAACATCTTTTCCAATTTCTTTAACATTAGATGGGTGTGAAAGAAATATGTGCGTGTGAGTGTATGTATGTATGTATGTATGTATGTGTGTGTGTGTGTGTGTGTGTGTGTGAGAGAGAGAGAGAGAGAGACCCACGCACATGAACAAGCTCTAATACGCCCTTCAACCTTAATGTTCAACAGGGATTAGTACGCCATATAAATAATTCAACCATAAGAGGCTAAAACGATACACAACCCTTACACAACACAATGAGGCCTAAATAAACAAACCTAATCTAACCATCCTAAGTGGCACATCCAACCAATCGGCCCCTCAGCTCCCACCAAAACAAAGTAGGCCGTTATAGTCCACAGGGAGACCATTGCGGGGAGGGAGATTGTACCAAGGAGGAAAAGCGAAGGGAAGAGAAACAGGGATGACCGAATAAGAAGCACGAAAAAAAAAAAAAAAAGGAGGGCCGGGGAGAGAGAGAGAGAGAGAGAGAGAGAGAGGGTACTACTGCAGAGGACCAACGGCAATCGTAACATAAACATCATAAACATGAAGATAAACTTACACAGTGAACAGATCAGAGAAGGTAAAAGAAATAAGGACCGCATAGTAGAAACATAAAAAACGAACTAGAAAAGAAAGAGAAAGGCGGGAATGAATGTCAAAGGAACAGTGGCAATCAGAACACGACTACCACAGACAGGAAGCACGAAGTGTTTTAGCAAGGTAGGCGTTGATATTCAAAGGGATCGTAAAAAAGACTGCGTCGTATTATAAGGAGTTCTGAAGATTTCGTTTCTCCCTTTTCATAGCAATTTGTTATCTCTGCTACACCAGGATGTTCCCATCTCTGTTGCTGATATAGTTTAGTAAGGTACCTAAAAATTTCTATCACTAACATACATGAGGATACTGATGTGTAATGCACCGAGTAAATCACAAAAGAAGAGGTATTATGAAATCGCCAAAGTCACAAAACTTGCTAACCCATGGCTCATGATTATGTAGCCTATGACCTTGGGCAAATACGCACTGGACACACGCGTCAGATGGGTGTGTGTTTATGCTTTCTACGAACATGCACAGTACACTGATGATCTTGACCCATTGAATTCGGTGACGTATTTTTTTGTTTATGATTTTCACTTTCAGCGTCAAGAGTGAGAGCAGTGGATATGAGTTATCTGAGAGGTGCATGTGGAGTTACATGAAGAGACAGACTGACAAATGATGAAGTGAAGGAGCGTTGTGGTGTGGATGTGGATGTGATAGAAAACGTTAGGAGAAAATTAATACACTGAGGTGGTTTGGCCATGTGGAGAAGATGGCGAACGAGAGACTAACGAGGAGAGTGAATGTGAGTGAGGTGGACAGGGGGAAAGGGAGAGGGAGGCCGTGGTTGAGGTGGAGGGATGGAATGGAGAAGTAAATGAGAGGCGGGGTATGAGCTGAGGGAGGGCAGTGAACTGGTGGGGACAGGGCGACATGGAGGAGATTTGTTTGTGGCCACCCCTTACGGGATTTAGGAGTCTGGCAGTAGATAGACAGGTAGATAGATAGATTAACTTATTTATTATTTCTGTTATTATTATTATTATTAATTATTATTATTATTATTATTATTATTATTATTATTATTATCATCATCATTATTATCATTATTATTAAATAAATTGATAGAGTACTATTAGCAGTTCTTGGCAGCTAAGCCTTTGATCAATAGCTTGCAATTTCAACATTTCAGATAAATTAATCTTAACATCTTCAGGAATATAGAATATTATCTATCGTGATTTCAATATGTTTATTTTAATAGACACTTTTACACTCTTCAGGTACGGCAGCGGTATAAAATAGCCCTAAAAACATGCATGTAACCTAACAATCAGTCTATCTGTCAGTCTCTATCTATCTATTTATCTGTATGTATATATATGATGGACTATGTGGTTGTGTCTAGGAATGTAATAGGAAGATTGTTGGATGTAAGAGTTCTGAGAGGGGAGGGTGGAGGTATGTCTGACCACTACCTGGTGGAGGGAAAGTTAAGAGTAGGTAAGAGATGGGTGAGAGCTAGGAGGGTTAGGTGTGGCAGGGAGGTTTTGAAAGTGAGTGAGTTGGATAAAAGAGAGAAAAAGATAGAGTATCAGGAGAAATTGAAAGATGAGTGGAACGCAGTGAAAGATCAGGAAAATGGCAGTGTGGAGGAGGAATGGCAGTTGTTTAAGAGTGCTGTGGTGGGGCATGCAGAAGAGGTGTGTGGTGTGAGAAGTGTGGGTGGTGGTGTAAGAAAAGGAAGTGAATGGTGGTGCGAGGAAGTATGGCTGTGGCTGAGAAGAGACGTGCATATGAAGTGTGGCTGCAGAGGAAGGATGAGATATCATATGAAAGGTATAAGGAAAAGAGGAATAGAGCGAGAAGGGCTATGCATGATGCTAAAGTGGCAGCAGATGAGAGGTGGGGTAGGCGGCTGACAGAGAATTTTCAGCAGAATAAGAAAATGTTTTGGAAGGAGGTGAAAAGGGTGCGAAAGGGAGAGTCTGGGAAGGAAGAACGAGTAAAATCAGAGGATGGAAAGATGTTAATTGAAATGGATGCAGTAAGAAAGAGATGGGCAGAGTATTTTGAAAGATTGTTAAATGTAGAGGAGGAAAGGGAGGCTGAGATTGTGGCGGATAGAAGGGTGCAAGGAATAAATGTGCTGAGAGAGTTAAATGATTCTTTGATCACGAAGGAGGAAGTGGAGAAGGCAGTAAAGGAGATGAAAACAGGGAAAGCTGCAGGTATGGATGGGTGTGCTGTGGAATGCCTGAAGGGTGGTGGAGTGACTATTGTTGACTGGTTAGTAAGATGTTGAATTTGTGCTTTGAGAAAGGTATGGTGCCAATTAGCTGGGCAAGAGCTTGTGTGGTCCCATTGTGTAAAGGCAAGGGTGATAAGTATGAATGTACTAGCTTTAGGGGTATAAGTCTGTTGAGTGTTGTAGGTAAGGTGTATGGGAGAGTGTTAATTATGAGAGTTAGAGAGGGTACAGAGGGAGTGATTGGTGATGAGCAGTGTGGCTTTAGGAGAGGGAGGGGATGCGTTGATCAGGTGTTTGCTGTGAGACAAGTGTGTGAAAAGTATTTAGCGAAAGGCAAGGATGTGTTTTGGGCATTTATGGATTTAGGGAAAGCGTATGATAGAATTGATAGGGAGGCTTTGTGGACTGTTTTAAGATTGTATGGACTTGATGGTAGGTTACTAAAGGGGTGAAAAGTTTTTATGTAACTAGTAGAGCGTGTGTAAGAGTGGGAAATGCTGTGAGTGATTGGTTTCCCGTGAGAGTGGGGTTGCGACAGGGATGTGTGATGTCGCCTTGGTTGTTTAATATTTACATGGATGGTGTTGTAAGGGAGGTGAATGCAAGAGTTTTAGGTGGAGGTCTGAGTCTGGTGAATGTTGATGGTGGAGAGTGGAATCTGAAGCAGCTGCTGTTTGCAGATGATACTGCACTGGTGACTGATTCAGAGGAGAGATTGAGACAGTTGGTAGAGGAGTTCGGAAGGGTGTGTGAAAGGAGGAAATTGAAAGTAAATGAGAATAAGAGTAAAGTGATGAAGTGTACGAGGTTGATAGATGGTAGGGGGATGAATATAGTTTTGAATGGTGAGTTGCTTGAGGAGGTAGATTGTTTTTATTATCTAGGGTCACATGTTGCTGTGGATGGAAGAATAGATGCAGAAGTGAAGTTTAGAATAAATGAAGTAGGAAAGGTGCTGGGAGAAATGAAAAAAGTGTTTAAATGTCGTTCGCTTAGAATGGATGTAAAGAGAAGGCTGTATGAGGGTGTTGTGGTACCGACTGCGTTATATGGGGCTGAAACATGGAATATGGGCGTAGCGGAGAGGAAAAGTTTGAATGTAATGGAGATGAGGTGTCTGAGGAGTATGTGTGGAGTGACGCGTATGGATCGGGTGCGAAATGATGAAGTGCGAAGGAGAACTGGAGTTGTTCGGGAGATGGCTGGTAGAGATGAGCAGAGGGTGTTGCGATGGTTTGGGCATATGGAGAGAATGGATAATCAGTGATTGGTGAGAAAGATAACTAAATCTGATGTGAGAGGTGTAAGGCTGAGAGGAAGACCACGAATAGGATGGATGGACAGTGTGAAGAGAGCGTTGGATGTGAGAAGGATGTCTGTTGAGCAAGGAAGAGTGGCTGTGCGTGACAGAAATAAATGGAGAGAAATTGTGAATGAATAAGTGATGACGAAGCCCTGAGGGGATATTCTCCCGCATTTGGTCTGATCAGCTAGTCAGGTCAGGTGCGGGTAAGGGGATGGGTCTGTTATGATGTGGCAGGGGTAAACCAGTTCTGCTTTCAGGCCCTGCTGCGGATGTCACTGATTGCATTGCGCAGTTGACCCTTGTGCGGTGTGGTGCGGTGAGGATCTGTCCGTTCTCCCCTTTGGGGCTAAGATGCGAATGAATGTGTTTGAATGGATGAGTAAGTGGGGAGTGTGTCGTCCTGTCTCGGCTACCTCCCTTTCCTTGGGGGAAGCAGCCTAGGTATATAGATAGATAGATAGATATATATCATCATCATCCGGAGTTCCTTTCCCACCCTAGGGCAGGGTGAGGAGCAGCAGTGTCCAGACAGCCCAAGTTTGCCCAGTCCAATGGGTCACGCTTTCATTCACTCATCATTCAAGCCCTCGGAATCCTGGCTCTTTATGATATGCCCAAAACATTCACGATATATATATATATATATATATATATATATATATATATATATATATATATATACCGTATATAATGTGGTAGGTGGGGGCTCTCACCATCCACTCACTCTATGTAATGCTGCTCTCGGGTGTCTGCCCTTTCCTTTCCATCCTTCTTTCCTTCCATTCTCTTCTGTCTTTCCTTCATTCTTTCCTTGTCCTTCTGCCTACGGGTGACTTTACACTCCCTCTTCTGTCTTTCTTTCCTTCAATCTTTCCTCTTCCTTCAGCCTGTGGGTGACTCTACACTGAGTGACAAGCCAAATGGTTTCCTGTACACCAGGAAAGCATTTACTACGCTGGGTGGTAACCATATAACCAGATTTTGGCGCCTGGTGGTTTAGTGGGTAATATCGCTCCAATCGGATTGAGCCGGTGAAGCTTTATATCCAAGGGGTGGTTGGGGTTGATTGCTTATGTAATGCCACTCAAGGATGAGTGAGGCTGGTCACTCTAATCTTAAATGTCGGGACCAACTGCCTAGCCCCGTGCTCCTACGCTCCTCATGGGGCAATGTAGGATTGGATGATGGATGGATATATATATATATATATATATATATATATATATATATATATATATATATATATATATATATATATATATATATATATATATATATATATATATATATATGACAAGAAGGCCAAGGCCAATAAAGCCAATAATATAAAGATGATGACTTCGATGACCGGTAGAGAGGATGCGATTCCAAGGCTGAGGATGACAGTAGGCCTACGGTTTATTTATAAGAAAATAAGTCCCAAATTACTTTATAATCACCGTTTTCTTATCCATATATGACCATCATACATTTCAGATATATGATACCAATAATAATTTTGTAATACCGTACAGTTGTCGCAGAAAATAAAAAAGACGGGGAGTGGCGGATCCACATTTTTTAGAACCCTGCCTTTCCCTCTGGATCCCTCACTGACCGACCTGAATGACTGGGGGGTTGGGGGGAGCGGTAAGCCCTGGGTTGCAGCAGTAAACATGGTCGGGGAGGAAGCCCAGAGTGGGGCACCAGGGACCAACAAATATGATACCTTATGCTAGTAGTTATATAAATAAGTATTCACGTCTCCCTGCTGGTTGCCGCCGATATTATATTATGAAAGGAGAGGAGAGGAGAGAGAAAAGGGAAGGAGTGAGGAGAACAGCAGAGGAGCGGAGAGAGCAGGATATGATAGGGAAAGAAAGGAGAGGACAGGACAGTAGGGGAGAGGAAAACGGAACAGAGAAGAGTAGAGATGGGAGGACAGGATAGGAGACGGCACGTGAGGGGAGGGGAGGAGAGGAGGGGAGAGTGCAGTAGAGACGGCAAGGTTGCGCCATATGGAGAGAAGAGGAAAGTGACGGGAAGGAGATTAGAGGGAAGGATAAGAGAAGAAATGAGAGAAGAGAGGATAGGAGAGGGGAGGACTGAAGAGTGTGGGAGAACTGGGGTGAAAAGAAGGCAGGGGATGGGAAAAGAGGAGCGGACAGGGGAAGAGAGCGGAGAAGGCAGGAGATTGGTGGAGGAGAGAGGAAGAGTGATGATGAAAGGCGAGGCCAGGAGAGGAGAGGATAGCCAAGCCTTGTTTCCATGGATATTAATAAATGGTTATGAATATTTACGACTGTTGTGGACGTCACTGGGGGAAAAATTTATGCATTTTGTTTACGTGTATATTGTTACCTACTTCTGCTGACATATACAGTATATTTATAAAACAAGAAGCAGGGTTTGGGGAGGGGAATCTAATATAGGCTACTATAGCAGTAGGCGTGTCTGTGTGTGTGTCTGTGTGTGTGTGTGTATTTTGGGCAGCTGAAACTACACATTCAAATGGCACCAAAATGGGCACAAAAATCGCAAAAACTTCGCTGATGTGAAAAAAATTGGTCCCATCACGATTGAAAAACATTTACTGTATTTAATGAGCGATCACATTTTGACCAAAAAACACCACTCCCGGCGCCCGGCATACAGTAGTATCACCGTAGAATTTTTGGTCCTACTATAACTAAAATATATTATAGCAGCGCGAGAGCCCTCCGCAGGAGCAAGTGCGAGGGGCCCGAAGGGCCCACGAGCACTTGTATTCCTCTATGTAGTCTAGCAAACGTCAAATTATTAGACGATACTGTGTTCTTACCGAGTAATAATCATTTCCCACGACACACCACATTCCCCCGTGTATTTCACTCTCGCACATTTCCTTCATCCGTTTATCACTCTTTTTTTTCCACTGACGTGGCTCAGTAACCTCCGCTACATTATTATTAGTGTTTCAAATAATCGCTTTGCGGTTTCATTGTTGAATCAACTTTAATATCTGGTTCCAGCCATCGCCAGTTTTCAGACAGCTAAAGACCCATGGCCAGCTGTTAATGTGCTTATTGGTACCAATAATAGCCTCATGGCCGAGGGTACTCTAAGATTCTGTTCAGGCAAACGAGAGTCGATTTTATTCAGCTGAGAATGAATCAGAGGAGTCTGAGAATATTCCTCTCTCACTCCCAACTTGGTCCATGTGGTCAAATCACCATTTACTTATTACCAGTAGCGTCTAGTCGTTCTGCATTCTTCTTGAGTCGGATTACGGCCATACACTTGACGGTCCATATCCTGAGGAACAGCAAACTCCTCTATGTCGGCATAACGGCACTAATACACACTGCTGGGCAGAACAGTCTTGATGTCGTTTCAATTGTCTGAAAGTACACAAACACAAGTAACGGAACTGGTGGAACTAGGATCGTATTTGTACTTAATTAATAGGTAAATTTTGTTATTATCTAATGCATATCTGATTTTTTGAGTTATTGTTTTTTTTCAAACTTTCTCGAGTTGTTGGGGTGGAAATAGGGGACTACAACAGTCTCCTTCCTTCCTCCTTCCCTCTCTCTGTGTATGTGTATGTGTATATACTGTATATATATATATATATATATATATATATATATATATATATATATATATGTATACAGTATACTGTATCTATCTATCTATCTGTCTATCTATCTATCTATATCTATATCTATCTATCTATGTATATACATACATATACTGTATACAGTATATACAGTATATATATATGTCCCAGGACCAGGCTATCTAGATTTTGACAGACTGTGTGCGATGACGTTTATTTATTCTTGTTTCAGTCATACTGTTTTCTTCAGCTTAGGGGAGACCTCTTTAAAAGAAGGTATAAAAAACAATTTCTAGCAGTTGCTACAGAATTTTGACCAACTTATTCTTCTTCTTGCGTCACGGAGAAAAGTCAAACATTAAGTTCTCAGACAATTTGTAGGGTGCGGGTGTTACTCTCGCTGAGTGCTCATTCCTGTTCTTCTTGCATTTGAATTATATACCGTTTCGTACCAGATGGGCTAAGGATTGGCTGCGTAACTTCATTCAATAAACTTAAAATTATTTTGTTCGCTATGGTAACTTTATACCTGATTTTTTGTACGTCCGGACTACTTCATTCAACTTAGGAAAGAAGTCTCAGTGTGAAGGTGTAACTGAAGGCTATATATCTAACCTTCGCATTTCAGAAAGTCTCTCTTTGCCGAATAAGTTTGGTTGGAGAGAAAGAAAAAAAAAACGTTACAATATCATTGCAGTGAATGGGTTAAAAAGAAATCCTAAGACGGTTGCTAAAAATCTCCAGTTCGTTGACAGTAATTCTATGCATTTAAAGATGTCCCACATATCCTCCTGGACGTTTTCTATATCTTTTTGATATTCTATATAGTTTCCTATTTTTGTCAGCTTTCTATACATTTCAGGATGTTCTATATAGCCAGTTTTTTGTACACTTCAGGTTATCACACACACACATTATATATATATATATATATATATATATATATATATATATCATCTCATCAGCCGTTTGAGTGTCCCCTGCAGGACCGGCCTATCCTAACCAAAGTCGTGATGATACAGCCAATGTATCTCTACCAAGTGGCTTAGGCTGTCTGGTAGAGATTGTATGTAGGGTGAGAAGTGCTTGTAAGTGTATTGTAGTGTTGGAGTGGCTTTGGATGTGCGTGTAGTCTGTGAACCAAGTGTAATCGGCCCGCGCAGGGCGACTGGGTGCAAGCATACTTTACCAGTATGCGACACTGGTTCAACCACAGCACCCCTGATGTCCGCCAAGCAGTACGTGGCCAGAAGAACGCTCCCAAAGTGTATTACCCTGGCGGGGCGCGAACCCTCGTTCTTCAGTGTACGAAAACGCACACTTTACCACTGAGGCTCCATATATATATATATATATATATATATATATATATATATATATATATATATATATATATATATATATACATACATACATACACACACAAACACACACACACACCAATAATCACCGTTTCAGTCCTCCAACACAGGAGTCCATCATTAGAAACTGAATCAGTATTTGCGCTGCTCTTCCGACCCACTAATAAAGTATCCCAAGGAGCCTCATTACTTCCGGCTCGTGGTATCATCCTACTTGTTGGAGCTCAGGCCAGGAAAAAGGCATAATATTGAGTCATTAAGAGGGGATAGAGAGCAGCAATAGCCCTCTTACCTTTCTGTAATATGCGAAAGTATTAAAATGTACGACACAATCCCTCTTGTTTCCAGGCCTTTGACCTTCCTCACCCTTATATTCTCTCGTGTGTTCCCATGTGCTTACACTTTTTTTTTTTTTTTTTTTAATGACCAAATTGGTGTTTGTGTGCATGTATGTGAACTATTCATGTTTATGCCTCCAAACTTTTGCACATACCTATACAACAAGTTTACTCATGCATTGTTAATGAATGTGAATATTCACTAATTCAAGATATATATATATATATATATATATATATATATATATATATATATATATATATACTTAAGCTGCTTCCCTCAAGGAAAGGGAGGTAGCCGAGACAGGACGACACACTCCCCATTTACTCATCCGTTCAAACACATTCATTCGCATCTTAGCCCCAAAGGGGAGAACGGACAGATCCTCACCGCATCACACCGCACAAGGATCAACTACGCAATACAATCAGTGACATCCGCAGCAGGGCCCGACAGCAGAACTGGTTTACCCCTGCCACATCATAATAGACCCATCCCCTTACCCGCACCTGACCTGACTAGCTGATCAGACCAAATGCGGGAGAATATCCCCTCAGGGATGTGTCATCATTTATTCATTCACAATTTCTCTCCATTTATTTCTGTCACGCACAGCCACTCTTCCTTGCTCAACAGACATCCCTCTCGCATCCAGAGCTCTCTTCACACTGTCCATCCATCCTATTCGTGGTCTCCCTCTCAGCCTTATATCTCTCACATCAGATCTAGTTATCTTTTTCACCAATCGCTCATTATCCATTCTCTCCATATGCCCAAACCATCGCAACACCCTCTGCTCAACTCTACCAGCCATCTCCTGAACAACTCCAGTTCTCCTTCGCACTTCATCATTTCGCACTCGATCCATACGCGTCACTCCACACATACTCCTCAGACACCTCATCTCCATTACATTCAAACTCTTCCTCTCTGCTACACCCATACTCCATGTTTCAGCCCCATATAACGCAATCGGTACAACACCCTCATACAGCCTTCTCTTTACATCCATTCTAAGCAAATGACATCTAAACACTTTTTTCATTCCTCCCAGCACCTTACCTACTTCACTTCTGCCTCTATTCTTCCATCCACAGCAACATGTGACCCTAAACACTTAAAACACTCTACCTCCTCAAGCAACTCACAATTCAAAACTATATTCATCCCCTTACCATCTACTAACCTCGTACACTTCATCACTTTACTCTTATTCTCATTTACTTTCAAATTCCTAATTTCACACACCCTTCCAAACTCCTCTACCAACTGTCTCAATCTCTCCTCTGAATCAGCCACCAGTGCAGTATTATCTGCAAACAGCAGCTGCTTCAGATTCCACTCTTCACCGTCAACATTCACCAGACTCAGACCTCCACCTAATACTCTTGTATTCACCTCCCTTACAACACCATCCATATAAATATTAAACAACCAAGGCGACATCACACATCCCTGTCGCAGCCCCACTCTCACGGGAAACCAATCACTCACAGCATTTCCCACTCTTACACACGCTCTACTAGTTACATAAAAACTTTTCACCCCTTTTAGTAACCTACCATCAAGTCCATACAATCTAAAAACAGTCCACAAAGCCTCCCTATCAATTCTATCATACGCTTTCTCTAAATCCATGAATGCCCAAAACACATCCCTGCCTTTCGCTAAATACCTTTCACACACTTGTCTCACAGCGAACACCTGATCCACGCATCCCCTCCCTCTCCTAAAGCCACACTGCTCATCACCAATCACTCCCTCTGTACCCTCTCTAACTCTCATAATTAACACTCTACCATACACCTTACATACGCGGGACCACACAAGCACTTGCCCAGTCAATTGGCACCATACCTTTCACAAAGCACACATTCAACAATCTTACTACCGTAACCAGTCAACAATAGTCACTCCACCACCCTTCAGGCATTCCATAGCACACCCATCCATACCTGCAGCTTTCCCTGTTTTCATCTCCTTTACTGCCTTCTCTACTTCCTCCTTCGTGATCAAAAAATCATTCAACTCTCCCAACACATTTATTCCTTGCACCCTTTCATCCGCCACAGTCACAGCCACCCTTTTCCTCCTCTACATTTAACAGTCTTTCAAAATACTCTGCCCATCTCTTCCTTACTGCATCCATCTCATTTAACATCCTTCCATCCTCTGCTTTTACTCGCTCTTCCTTCCCAGACTCTCCCTTTCGCACCCTTTTCACCTCCTTCCAGAACATTTTCTTATTCTGTTGAAAATTCTCAGTCTGTCGCCTACCCCACCTTTCATCTGCTGCCACTTTAGCATCACGCACAGCCCTTCTCGCCCTATTCCTCTTTTCCTTATACCTCTCATATGACACCTCATCCTTCCTCTGCAGCCATACTTCATATGCACGTCTCTTCTCAGCCACAGCCATACTTACTTCCTCGCACCACCATTCACTTCCTTTTCTTACACCACCACCCACACGTCTCACACCACACACCTCTTCTGCATGCCCCACCACAGCACTCTTAAACAACGCCATTCCTCCTCCACACTGCCATTTTCCTGATCTTTCACTGCGTTCCACTCATCTTTCAATTTCTCCTGATACTCTATCATTTTCTCTCTTTTATCCAACTCACTCACTTTCAAAACCTCCCTGCCACACCTAACCCTCCTAGCTCTCACCCATCTCTTACCTACTCTTAACTTTCCCTCCACCAGGTAGTGGTCAGACATACCTCCACCCTCCCGTCTCAGAACTCTCACATCCAACAATCTTCCTATTACATTCCTAGACACAATCACATAGTCCATCAAGGCTTTATCCACAACCATTCCACCCTCCTGTCTCAGCCATGTATACTTATAAATATCTTTCTTCTCAAACAGCGGATTTCCAATCACCATCTCTCGCTCAACACACATCCTTATCATTCGTTCCCCATTTTCATTTCTTCCAGGCACACCATGCATACCAACTACACCTTCAACTGCTACATTTCCAACTCTAGCATTCAGATCTCCCATCATTACCACATTCACATTCGCTCCAAAACTCTGCAGACACTCATCAACATCATTCCAGAAAGACTCCCTCTCTTCTTCATCCCTTTCACTACCAGGCCCATATGCACTCACAAACACCCACAACTCACGTTCAAATTTCGCTTTCACCCACATCAGTCTCGATGACACTTCCTTCCATTCAATCACACACTGCTGTACTTCTGGACTCACTAACAAGGCCACACCTTCTCTTGCCCTTCCTCTATCAACACCTGACAATCTTCCATTCACACTTCCAAACATAGACTCACTCTTCCCTTTCATCTTCGCTTCACTCAAAGCTAACACATCCAACTTTCTTCTCACAAACATTCTCCCAATCTCCTCCTTTTTAGCCTCAATCGTACTACATCCACGCACATTCATAGACCCAATCTTCAGGGTATGGGGATAACTCAATCCCCCATCCCTTTCTTTGGCCTGTCTCTTTTTAGGAACTAAATTTGGCTAGAAATATAACCTTTTACTTAAGGGAAGTAACATTTTTCATCTTTTCTTAATATTTATCTAGCTCCTGTTGAGGCAGGTGCCTGGTGAAGTTTATAAAAAATTCAAAATTTATTATTTTTGCCTGCCTTCATGTTCGCTATGGAAGAAGCAATCTGAGCCACACCAGTACTAAATCAAAATTTAATGCAAAGCCATAAATTTCATACTGTTTTTACGTTAAAAATATGAAAGGACACATGAAGGTTGTGCAAAGAAAAAAGAGGTTGGGGGACGTTTAGTTAAAAAGTCTGGGAACCAATGGTCCACACAGAGCAGTTTTAAGCCATTCACGAGCAGGCCCCGTTGATTTATGGTTTAATGCAGCCGTTTCATTATTTTCCTGTTATAGATCCTTGACTGCAAGTCATCCCACTATACAAGTTATATTTCTTAATTGCAATATTCCTCACACGCTTCTCAACCTCGTGGATGCTGAGATTCAAAATTTCCTTTCAATATCCTCCCACCGTTTGTTAGGCCACCCAATTCTCCTTGTTCTTTCTGATCTATATACATTGTTTATTTCTCATCACTCATTGTCTCCAGATATGGCCATACCAATTTAACATGTCATGGTCCACGATTTCCATAATAATACACTGCTTTCCTCTCTCTTACTTTTTTACTTCTCTTCCTGCCAGACCATCTCATATCATATACTGAGCTCAAACACTTCACCTCCAGAACTTCCACCCTTCACTGAATATGGGTTTTTAAAATTTACATAGCATTGACCTCGTTCGTCATTTTAAATATACTAGCACAGATACCCATCCCCTGCGACGTGGACCTATTTTCACCCCTGGCCCTATTATCTTCCTTGGGACTTTTTTCCCTCTATTGACCTATTATCCTTCAAATGACTTAGGTTCCACACTGACCTATTTTCTGTCCAAGAACCTACTTTCGACTTGGATCTATTTTGCCCTATGGACCTAGTTTCTCTCCATGGGGACATATCAAATCACCACATGTACCTATTATCTCACACTGTCCATTTTATCTACGGATCTTTTTACCCATTAGACCTTTTTCCAACTGGGTCCGTTTCTTACAAGGACATATCACTCATGGAGCCATTTTTCCACTCGGACTTATTCCAGACATGAACAAAATTTACCCCATAGGTCAATACACCGTGGACATGTCTTCCCCTATCCACCCACCAAAATACCTACGCACTCACCCAGTTAATTAGTCCGTCTACTGGCTTCGTCTCCAGGAGGCCACACATCCGGTCACCCATCCAAAACGCCCATCCGCTAATCCCAAATACGCAGTCACAAAGCCAACCCACAAAGCCCAAACACCGATCCACAGAGTTCGCTCATCCCACCCACATACCCAGCCAAGGCCGTCTTGATATCCTTGCCTTGGCTCAACCCACCCAACCACCCCATACCGCCCACCCATCCTACACCGGCATGCTACCCCTATTTCCCACCCCACCCCGTCCACCCACCAACCCATCCCACATCAGCCTGCTACCCACTTTTTCCCACCCCACCCCTCCCTCCCACCCCACCTTGCCTGCCTACCAGCCGCATCTTACCTCCTCATCCCAGACACTCACATCACCCACTTCGACCATCCCACCATTCCACCCCACCTACATTGCCCACTCAGCTCACTTCTCCCGCCACCCCCACCCACCCTACCCCCCTACTCCACCAATCCACTCCATCCATCCCACCTATCCTCCCACTTAGTTCACCACCCCATCCCATCCATCTGCCTACTAACCTACCTACCTTATTACCAAGGTTCGACCACTACAAGATGACTTGAAAGGTCACACACACACACACACACACACACACACACACACACACACACACACACACACACACACACACACACACACACACACACACACACACACACACACACACACACACACACAGTGAGCAGAGGTTACTCTGCTATGAGTGACAAGCTAAACGGCTTCCTGTGTCTCAGGAAACCTTTACTACCTTGGGTGGTAATCATATAACCAAATGACGCCTCTCTCTCTCTCTCTCTCTCTCTCTCTCTCTCTCTCTCTCTCTCCTGGATGTCCTCTTGCCTCCTTCCTTCCTTTCACTTTCTCCCTCTCGCAGTTATCTACACATATGTTTCACTCCTCTCATAGTTGTCACGCTTCTCCTCATATCTCTCCGTCGTCAGTCTGTATATTATATATTACACGACGGCCACCAGTTATCAGCAGTAGTAGTTGTATCAGTTACGGAGTTAACATGACTGATTCGCTATTTATCTGTACTAAGCATGAACAATTTGCCATAGGACTGATTTTATAACTTAAATGCCAAATCGTTCCTAAGCAATAACATTTGTGCGACTATTTTTGAGCAAAGTAATTCAAACGTACAAACTCTATTCTGGTAAAGAACTGTTCCTTTGTTGTGCTAAAAGACAGGTTTCCTCTCCGATGCAATTACAGCAAACAAAAATTATCTCACGGCACATTGCTCTTCTTCGTTACAGACACATGCCGGAACAGACATGTTAACTTCTCAGCAACGACACAACAACTCACCGCTCAAAGTTGACACTGCTTCACAAGGGCTGAGAGTTTGTGCTTGTACCTGGAAATACAATAAGTTTTGAGTTCACCCTCCTATGTACTGCATTCTCATATTTATTCTCCACATATTTGTCTTACCCTTATCCTTTCCTCAGTCTACTCCTTTCCTCTCTCTTTTCACTTCTCTGTACCTTCATTTATATCTCTAATCCTTCCTTATCTCCCCTCCGTTTATCTTCCCGTCAAACACTTCCGTCTCCTTCGCCTCTCTGCCCACCTCTCCTCCTCCCCCCCTCAACCTGCCTCCAGTTCTTACTTGATCCCACCAATCAATTCTCATCCTTCTGAATCCCCTTTCTCGTTCCGTGTTCGCCGGAGCAACGAGAGCTGAAATTAGGTAGGCAAACAGACAGGGTTGAAGGTGATGCAGGGTAGAAAGTGAAGCACGACGCAGGGTAAGGCAGGGTGCATCATGAGAGAGGGTAAGGATCAGACGGGGCGTGGGAAAAGGAAACGAAAGCTGAAGTTAGGGGGACTGACAAAATGGAAGATGAGGCCGGGTAAAAGCTATGTCTGATTGGGTAGGGTGGAGGCCAAGGGAAGAAGGAAAAGCAGGGGAAATATATGCTAAAATGAGTCGGGGAACACGGTGAACGAAGGGACACGAAGGAGAGGTAGGGTGAATGAAAAAGCTGCATAATGAGGGCCATAGTGAAAGGGGAAGGTGCAGGTGAATAAAAAAGGACAGTGAATAATGAGAGATAGGGTGAATAATAAGACAGTGAAAAGGGAGACAGGGTTATTAATTAGAGGCTCGGTTCATAAAAGGTGAGATGAAAAGGAGGCACTGTGACTAATGGGAGGCTGAGTGAATAATATGAGGCGGGGTGAATGACAAGGAGCAGTGTGAATGAGAAAAGGCAGAGTCAATAATAAGAGGCAGGATGAAAGATGAGAGACGGGGTGAGCGAGGAGCGTCGAGTCGATCCGGTAATGTGTCATAAAAAAAACTAGAACAGCCAAGTTGTTTATCGTCGGGCCCCTGACGGCTCTTGGCCTATAAGGAACAAAAAGGCCATAAACTATGATACAAGGGTGATATTATTGATTAAAATTTATTTTAGAATAGAAACTTAAAGCATTTATAAAAATTCTCAACTTAGAGTCTTCGTGAACATGACTGCCCGAAAATTATTGCCTAGCATACTGTTGGACACTGGGATGTTTACTGAAGCCGCTCCAGGCTTTCCAGTCAAGCGAGACACTCGGAGACTAATGCGTTCGTGGGCTGCCCCCTACCGTCAGCAGGGTCCGGCAGTAAGTGGGGATAGAGCATGGTGAGTAAGGAGAGGCAGGGTGAGTGAGGTTGAATGTAAGAAAAGCAGGGGCATGGTGTGGAAACAGTAGACTTAGTGGCAAGGAGACGGGGTGAGTGGGGAGAGACATGATGAGTTAGGACACCCATGGTAATTAGGGGAGACAGAATGAGTATAGTGACAAGAACTGAGGAAAGACAAGATGGGTGAGGGGAAAGAGCGTGATAGAGGAGAGACAGGGTGGATACTGTGGACTGAAAAGACAAGTGGATATCAGATAAAATGGAGAACGATAACATGGAGTCTGCAAGACAATAGTGAAGAGTTTAATATTATCGCTTGGAGGTAAAAATAACATTCAACAGCAAACACTCAAAAAGTGAAACACCAACTCCCTATAATGAGTCAAAAGGCCGAACCAAGGACCTTTTCCTGTGACCTTGTTTTATTTGTCCAATTGTAAAAATAAAACTAGCCGATCCTACGCTAACCCTTAACACTTAAACAAAGTTTGGTCCAATCCGCATTAAAACTGTTTGGGTTGACCTTGCCTTTTGACCGTGACCTTTGACCTATTTTTCTAAATATCGAACAGTGCAATGCATGAGTGACCCTTAACTCATCCACTAAGGTTGGTCTAAATCGGATCGAAGCTGTTTGAGCATATTATTCACACGCACAGACACAAACACACACACACACACACACACACACACACACACACACACACACACACAGGACCAAAAAAAAAAAAAAAATCCCTCGGTATTACAGCGGGTGAGTTTGAAATAAAATAGGCCCCCAGACAGAATGGGCCAAAGTTTTACTCAGACAACAAGAGTGGAGAACGTAACTGAAGGCAAAAACTTTGTGTAACCTTCCTTTCTCAAGCAAAAAAACAACATGCAGTTAGCCCCTTCAACTGGAGTCTTTTTTATTACCTATTTCGCCAGATTGGATTTAAGCACTGGGGAGGACTTTCAAAATAAAGGAGATTAAGTAAGCTTGTCTAATCCCTTCAAAACAAGAGATTTCCCTAACGTCATATGCAGCACGAATATATTCACCACTCTGAAACTCCCGCAAGGTATTATCAGCTAAATGAAATCGTCTGACGCTACTGAAATTCACTACCGTTGTAGTGTAGTTCCGACCATTAGAGGGTTAAAAATACCAGCATTAATGGTACTAGTCTTAGCAACCTCAGGCTCCTATGACACACTGTCGGCTGAGTAAAACCGTCTAGCACAAGCTTGAATGGAATAATAGAGTTGTCCAGACGATGAGCATGTTAAATTTATGTTATAGTGTTAGAAGGTTAAATGTTCCCTATTTCCAAGTCCTCCATTCCCCTCCCATGACATCCTTGGGCTGCTGCTTCCCATTTTCCATCTTTATTTCTTTACCTTTCATCTCCAGCTCCTGTCACTACATCACCGCCGATAATCCTGCTTTCCTCAGCGTTCACTTTCTCATAAAACATTTCCCCAGCTGCAGCCCCGCCTTCTTTTCTGCCTTCTTAAAGTAAGTGTAATTATCTTCTACATTTCTTAAAATAAGCCTCCAACTGCACCCACACCTTCTATGTTTTCTTATAAAATAACTCTCAACTGCATCGTCGTTTCTATCTTTTCTTAAAACAACTCTTATCTCTATCTTCACCATATGCGACGTTCAGAATAATTTCCTACCCTCTCTTCCTTCACAAAGAAAAACTGTCAACTACATTCTAGCATTATGAAGAAACTCCCAACTTTATGCACGCTTTATACCTAGCCTACAAGTGTATCCTTCCTTCATAAGTCCTCAGATGCAGCAGCATCTTCTTTGTACGTCGTTTCATAAAATAAGTCTACCTTCTCCATCTTTTCATAAATTAATTTTTTTCCTGCTTCCCACCTTCTCCATCTTTTCATACACTAACTCTCAGCTTCGTGTTCTCATAAATCTTCATCTTCCTCATCTCATAAAATGCACCCCCATCTACCTCTACTTTAAAAATTACTGCCCTCCTTCTGCGCCTCATAAAAATAACTCATCTGCGATTGTCCTAGCTACCATCTCCTACTTCTTCCCCTGCCCCGTCTTCCTTTAATCAAGGCGGGTCATCTCAGCCTGTAATTTCCTTTTGGTCTCTGCCGTCCGCTGCTGCCGGATTTACATTTCATTAGTCCCACCAACATCCTCCCTTTTAAGCGCGTCCCCGGTTTGCAAAAATTTGGCTACTAAGTCATACCGAACGCCTGCAACCTCTGAAGGCCGTATTTAAAAAGGAACCCTGGATAAATTTATCTTCTCTTATTTACATGTTCTCGTGAACTCAGACGAGGTAGTGGTTGATGCTTAGGGCTGATATTGCCGAGGGGAGGGGGAGAAAAACTGAAATTTTCCGAAAACAGAATAAATTTTCCCGTAGCAGCGCCATTAAAGGACACATATAAGAAATTCTCAGAGGAACTGATTGTACAGCCCACAAAACTGGGTTTACTCAGAACACTGAAGCGATTAAGTAGCTGGAATACAAACAACCATCAAGCTTTATTATTTCCAGTTATATTATTTCACTAACAATACCCACTCATGGTCGCGCCTTCTCTCACAGTAGTGTTTAATTATGCACCTGATTTCATTCTTGTTCGTATTTTTAGTTAGTTGTTTTCCAGGGAGGGACACTAACCCTCCACCAGCCCACTTGTCACGTAGGGAACGCGTGTTGGTTGGTTATAAGTTAACACACAGCGCTGTAAATGCTTTCCTGGTTTACAGGAAATCATTTGGCTTGCCACTGAATGTAGCGCTACACTAAAAGAATAGAGTACCACAACACTAAGTGGGTGGATGATGGGAGTGTGAGCTGGGAGTAGGGCAGTAAAATGGCGGGGGACAGGGCGACATGGAGGCGATTTATTTGTAGCCACCCCTTACGGGATGAATGCGTCTGGCAATAGATAGACATACAGATATATTTCATTCAACTAATGGTAAATCATGGAAGCTTAAAAATGTTAATATTGCTATAATTCATGTTCTCTTCGTCTGGGCAGCTTTTGCAGTCTACATACATATGCATGCACTCACAAATAAAGAAGCACACACACACACACACACACACACACACACACACACACACACACACACACACACACACACATACAACACCCACATGCGCGCTTTTATTACGAAACATTTCTCAACCGCGCAGTTTTACAGCTAGCGGTGCTTCTGTTTCTGACAATATTCCCCCGTTTTCAAACTTTAATAAGTTCGGTGGCTGCAAGTTTTAATAACTTTTGCCTGTCCAGCCATTAGTGTGTGGCTTGGCAGAGTCGTATTTTTTGTCTTTCGTGTATTATTATGTGACTCATTCTTGAAGAGTTATACGTTGTTGGATATTTCTTCTTTACCATTCCAACATTATTGTTTATTTCTGTACTTCCACTTCTCACTGCTTCCTCTGTTATATTTTTCCATTTTCTTCTGAGGGCGCCCACTACCCTCTCCAAGTTACTACACTGACAGGCTAATTGCTTTCCTGTTATGAAGGAAACCATTTACTTCCGTGGGTTGTGACCGTATAAACAAATGGACACCTCGTGGTCTGCTCTGACTGGCTGTGGCCCACATACGGTTTTTATATCTGAGGGATGGTTTGGTTTCATACTCACATAATGCCACTCACGGAACACCAACTAGTCAGTTTTGACAAGTAGCCTAGCTCCGGGATGGTGCATTCCTGACAGGGTAGTGTATGACTGGATAAAAGAAATTAGTCCTCTTTTGCCTTCCGTCGTACGGTATTTTACGCCTTTTTTCTCATATGTTTACTGTTTTCTTCTGTCCTAGTTTATGCTACAGTAGTATCTTCTGTCATACTCTGCGCTATTATTCTCTGTCAGGCATTGCAGATATCTGATCATTATAGTTTCACTCAGTCTTCAGCGTTTCGTTTCAGCAGCTCCAAACTTTACCGGTATTAATTTTACAACTGTCTTACATTACAGTGCACAGCAGTTTAGCTGCACAGTATTTAGTGCATCTCTAGTTCTTTCAACCTGATTACACACTTTTTCATTTTGTTCCTGCGGCAAGCAGACTGTTTTACTTGGCTTCGGAGACCTTTAGAAATAGTGTGGTTACCTACAGTCTTCTGCGCTACAGGAGTTCTCCCCTAAGCTTCATCAAATCATCTGTACTGTAGCAATAATGATTTACAAGTGGCGTCAACGACTTCATTGATCTAACTGAAAGTTCATGGTTACCATTCATTTCAGTTCTATCGCAATTCCTTTACAGTAACAAGGATATAAAGCCCGGGAAATGCCCTGAGTAAAATCAAAGTAAATTCAAAATGAATATTCAGATGATTCCAGCTGTCAGGCTAAGTACATCTGCCAGACTCGAGGTCGTAAGCACAAGGAAAGATAGACTGAGGAAGATTTTCAAATTAATAGTAACGTTTTAGAAACACAAGAACAGTTAATTCACTCAAGATCAGACAAAATCCAGTGCTCCATTTCAGCTGAAAGCTAAGGGTTCTTAGCAAGAGGTTATTTAGGAAGGTTCAAGCGCGCGGTACAGAAGATTGTTTATTACGGTGGCTGGAATCCTGACTACGAGGACAAAAATAGAGGGTCTTGGTAAATGGCAGTTAATTAGAGAGGGGATTACTAACTTCTGGTGTATCTCAGGAATCAGTACTCAGTCGCTTATTTTTTATTAGGGCCTCATATACGCTCAGGCTGCCTGTCCGGCCGACTGTGCAGATCGCCTGAATGCGGCCTGTACTCGTACAGACGACCTCAGCCAAGGATCAGAAACTCAGGACCGTACCCAGGACTTGAAAACAGACGAGGCGAACATAGCCCTACTAGTGGGGTCCGGGGACATGCTCAACCGGAATTTTTTTTTTAGCCATAGCACCAAATAATGCAATTGCAGGTGAATCTGAGCAGATTTAAATTAACTCCGAAAATTTCAAAAATGTTTCTACAGTTGTATGTTTTTATTAATGCCATCTTTAGGAGTTAGGTGCACTGCATTCAGTTATATAAATGTGTTCTGCAATACGACATTTTCATACATGCTAGAAAGTATTATTAGCATCATGTTAAACAGTAATGAAGCAAGTGTTGGTTGCTGCACTGTAATGACTACAGAAACTCAATTAAATTTTACCCTGATGATATTGAAGGCCAGTTGGTCTGTCTCATTACACTTAATATAAATGAAATGTTATCATCTTTGGAAACTGTATGATAAGTTTTTCCAGCAACTGAGAAAAACGTGCTGAATGCAAACACACACAATAAGCTTTCATAGCTTTTAGTAAACTCCATAAAGAACTCTTCAGCTTACATCTCATTTAGAGCATCAGTAATATTATGAATATGATACTGGTATAATGCTTTATGCATGAGTACTAATCCTGATAGAAATTTTTTCAAAGGAAGGTACACCAGCTCTGAGCGGGTGGTGGCCACACGCTATTTGGTAATCCAGCGAACACCGGCAACTTTCAGGAGTTTGTGGGGGCTCCTATTACAGCAGGCTGTAGTAGCCTATATTATTTAGTTACGTTCTGTATGAGACAGCCCTAGCATGTATTCAATATGGACGGTGGGTGTTAGAGCCTAAGTGGTGACATGTAGAGGTGTATGGTATGTAGGAGGACTGCTGGGCCTTGATAGCAGACTGTGATGCCTATGCCCAGAGTCGGCCACATAAAAAAAAAAAATACCTGAAACAAAAACAGACACATCATTAGTAACAATCTCTCTCTCTTTCTCTCTCTCTCTCTCTCTCTCTCTCTCTCTAATATCCCAAGCTCTCCCAGCTTAAGATTACTAATCAGCAGAGGCAAATGGCAAGTAAGTGATGAAATATTTGGTAAACTTTAGTCTCTAACTGTACATGGATGATGATGATGATCATCATCATCATCCATCTTTCTGCACCTCACTTATATGTTCTCTCCTAGTCAGTCTCTGAATCTCAATCTCATATTCACTCCTAGTCAGTCTTATTCTTGATCTCTCTTATGTGTACGTCTAGTCAGTCTCTCATTCTTCACTTCACTCTACAAGGCCAAACCATCTCGGGGTGCTTAGCACTTTCCAGTACTTCCACATCACCACAACGCTCGTTCATTTCCTGATTCTTCTGTCTCTCTCCACAACTCCTCATGCTCCAGCTCATTTCCTCTGTTCTCACGTGTGTCCTTCCAACATACACCACAGCGCCCATTCACTTTCTAATTTCTCTTCATCTCCACTAACTCCACATACTCTTCTCAAATAAGTCATTTCCACTCTCTCATTCCTGACTTGTGTCCCTCCGACAAACTCCAAAGCTCTCCTTCATTTCCTCGTTTCT
Organism: Coenobita brevimanus; assembly: GCF_032717465.1. NCBI lineage: Eukaryota > Metazoa > Arthropoda > Malacostraca > Decapoda > Coenobitidae > Coenobita > Coenobita brevimanus. The sequence goes on from NC_136976.1 coordinate 16,899,030, forward strand.
CATCATCTCCACGTATCTCCACATGCTCCTCGCAGGTAACTCCACGTAACTTCACATAGTTCACTCAAATAACTCGTTTCCACTCTTTTCGCTTTGACTCGTGTCCTTCCAAGAAACTTTAGCCTAGGCACATTGTTATTCATAGCACCTGCCCAGTATGGATCAACAGACCTACTGCAGTTATCTTCTCTTATGCTCTTCCATAGGTTAAAATGGGGATCATAATACTCGTACTATTTGCCCTGTTCCTAATCACTCCCTCGATGTACCATAGTCTTCCTGATTTGTAGTCAAATTTATCCTCTAATCAGACTTCACTTGGCCATCAACTAAGGTGATTGGGGTAATGGATCGATATCAGGTGAACACAGACTACAGTATTAGTATGTGAAGGCACTCAAAGCACCCCATTTCCTGGCCATTCGTCCTCACAATACGTTCCCTTATTCATTCCTAACTACGACAGTAACGACTCTTTTTGTTTCCTATACACAGTCAACGTTGCCCTTCTCTCTCTCTCTCTCTCTCTCTCTCTCTCTCTCTCTCTCTCTCTCGTTTACATTCATCCTCATGCCTGACCATTTTGCTTTTCTCGCACTGGATTCTCATAAGCAAACTTATCCACATAAAAAAATATTTTAGAAACACGATTAAACGGTCTCAGGCTTCTGTGACTGGCTCTCCAATAAAATAAATCGTCTCTCATAGTCCCAGACATGAGAGGGTTAATGGAGAGAGTATTAACAGCCTCACCTTCGTGTTACCCACTCATCTGAATCAGTTCGACAGGTATTAGTCGGAATAAATTATCTAATAAAGAAAACACGACCATAAGTAGGTTAAATGCTCTCAGTTCCTCTTCTTTCATCCAGCACTTTTAATCCTTTCGACAAAGCAGTAGCACCTCGAGCCATCCGTCAGCACTTCGTAGAATCATTAAAGTTTCTCTTAGTGATCAGGATAATTAATGAACTTCAAAGATTTCGTTCCGAGAACCTCTCCCGGTTATTCCACCATCTCAAAATAATCCATTAACTGAAAGCCAAGACGTTAGGAAAACAGGTTGTTGGTGAGGGAATTATAATGTCGAATAAATAAGAGACGCTTGACAAACATTAACTGTTGTTGAGACGAAGTGTATTCTGTGTTATGAAAAACAAGTTTTGCTTTATAATTTATTATTTCTCATTATCATGAAAAGCAGGATGATTGTACTCGAGAATAGCAAGCGCCAAATTTAAAAAGAAAAGTTAATAACACGTGCTTTTTAAGTGACAGCTAATGTTTAGCCCCTAACCTGAAAAATGTCGGCAAACGTTAGATTCAATTACTGTCAGTGAAAGAGACGTCGTCTATATCAGGATGATAATAATAAAAGATTATATGGCACTGTTAGCATTGGAAACGTTTTTTAATGTTATCCGTGCTATACTCTCATTTCCATTCACTCGTGGCATTTTGTCACGTCTCCTGTTTCCCATTTTTTGTTGTATCCTTCTTTTTTTTTTAAGCAATCTTTGATAGCTCCAGCCAATATCTATCTTATAAATAATATATATATATATATATATATATATATATATATATATATATATATATATATATATATACAGGTATATAAAACAGGCCACTCTTCAAAACTTACATATATATAGTGTCACACATTTGATATTCATGTATGTGTTTAGTAGTACTGTAATTTTAAGTTAGGGTGTTACCTAAATATTAGTTTATAAGTTCCTATCCTAAGTAGTAATGCATATATTAATAATTACTGTAGGGCTAACTCTATTTTTATATGTATGTATCTCTGTATCTATGCAGTGGGTGATGTAATTGTGGATGTTGAGCTATGGGAATTCCCCGTATGGTTGAGTAACGAATAACATGCGCGCAACTTTTCTTGTCGTTGTTTGGTACCGAGATTAAACCTTAAACAGAATAATGATGAATATACAATTCTTTCCGTAACCTAGTTCTGAAATGTTTACTAATGAAGTTGTTAGAACCCATATATGTAAGATTAGCAGTCCAAAAGGCCTAAATAATGTCATCTGTGTGAATTTAAAGTCCCGTTTATCTTGGCCGTCACTAGATGGCATGAGCTGCTCTCAGATTCAAATTGAGATAGTGATAGAATCAGTATCTAAATTAAGGAATAAATCCCAAATTTTCCCCAATTCAATCAAAAGTCTTGGCGTCATGGGTACACTGCTAAATAAATTGTAAAGAGAATTGAAACCCACCATATTTCAAAAACACCATCTCATTTGACTAAGCAGTGGCTGCCCAACGTAGTCACTCGAGCCCCAGACGTCGTATCTAATGAACGTTTGTTCAGGTGAGCCGTCCACATTTCTTCTTCCTCCCCCCTCTTTTTCTTTGTTTAATCCTTACTTGGCATGGACTATATGAAGTAATATTGTTAAGAGTTTAACGTAGTCACTCGAGCCCCAGACGTCGTATCTAATGGACGTTTGTTCAGTCCACAGACGCCGGCGACGTCAGTGTGAGCACGACGTTTTTCCCATAGTATTGTCCAAAGACTCGAGCATACACACATTACACTACCCATGAATTACTATATAAACCAAATGTATTAGTATTATTGATCTATCAAGTGAATTTTATTTTGTAAATAAGAAATAGAAATTTGAAAGTGATGTAATCTGGTAACGGAAGAGCGTAATTCAAACCATTAACCGTTTTCTTTCTTGTAACTAAGGAAATTAGGAGTGTGGAAGGGAACTTAGTGACTGTGAACAATGATGTAATTTTGAAATGAACCTCGAGGCTAAACAAGCCCGAGTGATTGTGTATTCTTGGTGATTGTACAATGTTTGAGTAGTGCCTCGAGGCTAGATAAGCCCGAGTGATTACGTATTCTTAGTGATTATATTTCTTTTCTGAATTATTCCTCGAGGCTAGACAAGCCCGAGTGATTATGCATTTCTAGTGACTATATAGCAATGATGATTATGAACTGTAAATAGTACTGAATTGATATTGGATTCTAGAAAATTACATGAGGAGAATATATTATATGGATGAAAAATGAACACAATCATTCTTATTGGTTCGAGGCTATGCCAGCCCGAACAGATAACCCATGCTCGTAAAAAGGTCCCTGACTTGAGGCTATTGTCGAGCCCAAGAATAACTGACAAAAAGAAAGTAAAGTACAATAACCTCATAAATCGTTGGTATGTATCAAATTGTTTCGTCTGGTAATAATGTTAGAGGAATGATCATCCAAACCGTGTTTTAATGTACAATCTTCTCTCATACTAAAAAGGGCCATGTAATTAAAAATGTTTTGTGGAAACTAGCATCAAGTTATTAAAGTAGAGTAAAGTATACATCATTTTCTTTTCTTTATTGGTGTACCTAATCAAGGAAATTATGTCCTCAAGCCAAATTCACTCCCCTTCCAATTCAAGATTCCTTCGCTGAGGGAACGACAACCACCTGTGGTACTGACTAAATCTAAGCTCGGCCAAAAACTACAAACGCTACCACAATTTTATTTTTTCTTAAATATTTACCATCTATACTAAGTCGAGTACCACCTATAGCTTTACACTGATTGAAGAATACCGGTGGGATAAACATTTACAGCTTTACACTGGTGAATACCGGCGGGATAACAATTCATACCATTACACTGGTGACAAAAGCGGTGGGATATTCATCATTCCCAAATTTGTGGCGTTGGTGAGAAAATGAAGGGAAGTGAAAGGTAAAGACAATATTTCAAAATTTAATTTCCTCTTTTTTGTGAGTAAGAATAGTACATTAGTCACCATGTCTCTATATGGACAGTTGTTTGCTCAGACACAGCTGGAAGCTGATCGTCCGTCACAAGTAGGGAGAGATCATGTAACCATTCAATTGGATGAGGCTGAGGAACAGTTCGGTGCTACTAACAGAACGCTGCTTTCACACTCGACCCCTTGTTCACACATTATGAATTCACACCTCACAAAACCGCGCGATATCCCAATTTTGGAATTAAATCAGCTGCAAGGGATAGAAGCTACATCTCGCCTTGAAATGTTTTGTGAGGCGGTGGAACAAACTCATACTAGCAACGCAACTAGAATCCAGGTTGCCAAGAGTCGAATGGGTTCTGAATTGGCCACTTTTATTCATAATTATCAAAAGAAGCATTTTGCACTGTCATGGCCCGAGCTTAAAAAATTCTTGAATGCGGAGTTTGCCATCGAGCTGAGTGTAGATCGAGCTTGGCAAGAGGTAGAGAACATGACCAATGACTGGGAGGAATCACCCCAGGCGTTTGTACATAGGTTCATGTGTAAGCATGCGGCTCTCGAAACAAAGTTCCCGAAAGAAAAGTTTCCCTCGCGAGATAAACGGATCAAGAAGAAACTGTGGTATGGTCTTCCGCTCGAGTCTAGGGAAAAATTGGAAGCTTACCTTGATGACGGATATCCACTCCGTAAATTCATTGAGAGGATCGAAAATGAAAGGCAGCTTCTCGAAGAGAGGTATACCACCAGAGTTAATGCAATGCCGGATAGAGACAATAAAAGTGAAGATCCCTCAGATACCAATGTAGTTGATAATCCACCAAGACCATCCCATGATAACTGTCAATCCGAGTCAGACAAGGAAGTGACTGAATTGAGAGCTCAATTAAGGGATTTGAAAACAAATTTAGAACAACTCAGTCAAAAACAATCTACTCCTGTAACACGGAGGCGAAAGTACTGTAGTCATTGTCTGAAGAGTTCACACACATTGCAAGAATGTTGGGCCAAACCACCACCAGGCCACTGTTTTGATTGCCGTAGGTTGGGATGTCGTAGAGGCAGTAATGATTGCCCAGGGCGCATAAACCGCAGCGCAGCGACGCGGAGCAACAACATAGTTCACCCACCCAGTCCAAATGCGAGGCAGACCGCCACTCAAAGTTCCCCCATCAGGCTATTTGACTAACCACAGGTATAACATCACCCACAATAAGTGTCAGTGTGAATAATAAAATAGTGGAAACTTGTTGACACAGGGAGTGGATATACCTTACTTAAAGAGGCCACCGCGAAGCAGTTAGGAACAGAAATAAACACGAGGAGAAATCCACCGAGATTACAGGGAGTCACAGGAGCGCCACTCCGTATCCTGGGTATGGTCAAAGTAGATATCAGAGTGGGAGATGAGAAAGTTCATCAACAGTGGTGTCCAGTCATTCCGAACGCCTACTTGACTACTGAAATGTTGGGATGTGATGTCCTCGGACAATCTCCGTTGATCTGGAATGGTGCACAACGAGCGCTAATGTGGGGAGGAGCCCCGTACGTCATGAATTATGTTCCGCGGCAAAAAGGAAAAGTTGAGCGAGTCCAGGCCACCCCTATCAGAGCCGTCAGGAACCCTCAACAGTTGAAGCAAATTAATCTTGTAACAGTAGAGAGACTCACCCCATATCAAACCAAATTCATTGCCGTGCCAGTGAGTGAGGAGCCTAAAACCACTTTACTGTTTTATCCACAAGCACGTTTCAGTCATAATAGTCACCCTTACTTATTACAGGTGAATTCAGAGGGCCTAGTCTATTTGCCCCTCAATAATAGAGCCAAACAAGACAAACTGTTTCGGATAGGTACCACTCTAGGCTCATATAAAATCATTGACGACCCTCCTGTAAGTACAGTCAACTCAGTTACCAAAATTCATAATGACCTGATCCCTACCAGTGATCGAACTGATGAAAGTGGAACTCGTGTTCAACGACTCCGAAAGCTAATTGACGAACAAACATGGCCACACTTAGATTCAGCTCAACAAGAAGAATTAGCTAATGTAATTCTGCAACACGATCCCCTCTTCATTTTGGAAAAAGGAGAACTAGGAACCATCAGTGGTCCCCCTGTTCACATTAAAGTAGCAGATCCACAGCCCAGCCGTGGACCGATCTACCGATACCCAGAACAAGCTAAACAGGTGATCGTTGAAGTGTTGCAAGACATGGAAGAGAGAGAAATTATTGAAAGATCAACAGCTGCCTGGTTATCTCCTATTGTATTAGTTAACAAGCCAGACGGCAGCAAGCGTATGTGTTTAGATTATCGCCACGTGAATCAACATCTAGCCACGGATATCTATCCACTGCCCAGACTGGAAGAGTTAGTCGAGCAGGCCGCAGGTCATAATTACTATGTGACTCTTGATATGCGTGAGGCCTATTTTCAAATCATGTTGGACGAGGAAAGTCGTGATTTAACCACATTCAGTGATGGAGTCACACTTTACAGATTTAGGGGCTTACCATTCGGACTAAAATGTTCACCAGCCATATTTTCCCGACGAATGCAGGACATTCTTACTCCATTGTTGAAGCAAGGCTGGGTAAAGAATTATTTAGACGATTTGATAATTTGGGCTGATGACTTCCCCATGTTGAGTCGCTTACAGCAACTATTCACTGTACTTTCACAGAATGGGGCCAAGTTAAATTTAAGCAAATGTACCTTTGGGTTAAAAGAAGTAACCTTTCTTGGCCATAAAATCTCAGCGGCCGGGAGTACACCGGACCCAAAAAACATAAAGGCTATCAACAAAATGAAAAGACCCACCAAAGTAAAAGAAGTCCGGAGATTCCTTGGAATGTGCGGATTCTACCGAAAACATGTACCTTTGTTCGCAAAAATAGCAGCTCCCCTAACTAACTTAACCAGATCCAGAGTAGCATTCGAATGGTCAGATGAGTGTCAATCCGCTTTTGATCAATTGAAGACGAGCTTAGTGAATGCGCCAGTATTGGTAAGAGCCAACGTGACTCGACCATTCATTGTAACCACCGATACGAGCAACACCCATATTGGTGGCGTATTAAGTCAGATCCAACCAGACAACTCCAACTTGCCTATTGGTTACTTTTCCAAAAAGCTCAATCCTTGCGAGAGAAAATATTCCGCAACAGACAAAGAAGCATTGGCAGTTGTTCTCACATGCCGCAACTTTCACCATTACTTGTGGGGTTCCCACTTTACTATCTTGACAGACCATCAACCGCTTACCAGCATTTTTAAGCGAAAAACCAAATCCCCACATATGAACCGATGGATTCTCGAGATGCGTGAGTACGACTACAACGTGCAGTACGTCAAGGGTAAATATAATGTAGTCGCTGATCAGCTTTCTAGACCTGTCAGAGTGATATTCCACCAGTCAGAAACCAACTGGCTTGGATTTAGTCGAGACGAGATGAGAGCTAAGCAAAGAGAAGAACCCATGTGGGATGAGTTAGTTAAGTACTTGCATAGTGAGAAGCTCCCTGCTAAAAGACTACCGAAAGCTATGTTGAGCCAGTTCGCATTGATTGACGAATTATTATATTTTGCCCGTGAAACAAGTGATGGTAGCATCCAATATTGTTTGGTGATTCCTAAGTCAATCAGTAGAGAAGCTATCAAACATGCTCATGAAACCTCAGGACATCTAGGTCAGAAAAAATCTATTAAGAAAGCCGAAGAACTATTCTATTGGCCAAATCTAAAGGTAGATGTATGCGAGTATGTGAAACAGTGTCCCACTTGTCAGAGATTCAAAGGTGAAACTGGGTTGCAGCAACCTTGGAAAGGTTTCCCGCCTGTAAGTAAACCATTGGAACGTATCGGGATTGACTTGACTGACATGGTTGCTGGATCTCAGGGTTACCGCTAAGTCCTTACTGTGATAGATCATTTTAGTAGGTTTGTAAAATATTATCCCCTCAGGGATAAACATACACAACACATCATACACTGTCTTGGGCAATACTTTACCGACTTTGGGACGCCACGAGGTATCGTGCTGGACAACGGCAGAGAGTTCACGAGTGGAGAGTTCAAGAAGTTCTGCCGGAGGAACCAGGTGGACTTGTTCTATGTCACCCCTTATCATCCCCAGGGAAATTCCACCATTGAAAGGATGCATCGGACTATGAAAAGCATCTTAGCATCTCTCTGCAACGGACACCCATTATGTTGGCCTCAGCTGCTCCAATCGTGTCAAACCGTCATAAATCAAGCGGTGCACTCGAGCACAGGACAACAACCTTATTATGCCTTCTCACGCCATCCCCCTCGCCTCATTGGTACCTTATTGCCTTCTGTGGATGCAGAGGAGGACGACCTGGCGATAGCACACACCCTCATAAAGGATATAGACCAACGGATGACTAGGCGATATCGGGAGGTGGCCAACAGGCGGAGGAGAGCCCAGAAGGTTGAAGTCAATAGCTTGGTGTGGGCGAAAAAAGAGACCATACAGCCGGGTACCTGTAGAAAACTGAATGCCAAATGGGACGGCCCGTATAAAGTGATTGAAGTGCGGCTAGATGGAAGTGTTTATATCTTTGAAAATGTATTTAGTGGAAAAAAAATACAAAGGGCTGCTGAAAAGGTAAAACCATATTACGGTACCGAGGAATGGCTCTTAAAACCGTTGCAACAGGAGCTTGCCTCGGAGCCCGAGGATGAGCGGTTGCCGCCGCGAGTGAGGACTGCCCCTCGGAGGCTCATAGAGGGGTGTTAGTTAGAAAAGTAGATAAGTGCATGTGACGAATGTTGTGAAACTTAACTGCTTAATGTTGTGAAACTTAACTGCTTAAAGTTATGTTCCGGGTGGACTCATCCCCGAGGAGAGGGTGTAAAAAGGAAAAGAGATAAGAGTTCCTGTTGGAACCGGGAAGTGCCTTACTTCGAGGGGAGTAGCTAATCCCCTCACCTTTCAGTTAGCACGGTTTGTGAGGTAGTGGAGTCTTCAGGACAGAATGAGCGCTCACCTCTTGCGGGCGGAAAGCTGGAAATGAAAGGACAGAGTGAATGTGATTGTGAATGGAAGAGTGTAAGGAAGCGCCTCCCGTGGTGATCTCAATCTCGAGAGACCCTGTCGAGCTCAGGTGAGCGACAAGCTATCCTCCAAAACCTGAGGCTGACTGGGGCATAAATTCCCTCATAATATCCTGTGTAGGGAGTGGTCATACCTCCTAATGAAGTGAGTAAGCGACCTTCCGAGGTACGCATCAGGTGTTTAATGTGGACCGACAGGTGCCACCGATTGTGGGGAAATGTATTCCAATTCAAAGTGTTCATAGCAGTTATAAGAGTAACAACATTCCATCCATGCACATGTCATAGAAAATTGACTTGGGTAAAATTTGTTTTCCGAACGTGGGAGCCGTATAGTGCCACACATTTGATATTCATGTATGTGTTTAGTAGTACTGTAATTTTAAGTTAGATAGGGTGTAACCTAAATATTAGTTTATAAGTTCCTATCCTAAGTAGTAATTCATATATTAATAATTACTGTAGGGCTAACTCTATTTTTATATGTATGTATCTCTGTATCTATGCAGTGGGTGATGTAATTGTGGATGTTGAGCTATGGGAATTCCCCGTATGGTTGAGTAACGAATAACATGAGCGCAACTTTTCTTGTCGTTGTTTGGCACCGAGATTAAACCTTAAACAGAATAATGATGAATATACAATTCTTTCCGTAACCTAGTTCTGAAATGTTTACTAATGAAGTTGTTAGAACCCATATATGTAAGATTAGCAGTCCAAAAGGCCTAAATAATGTCATCTGTGTGAATTTAAAGTCCCGTTTATCTTGGCCGTCACTAGAGGGCATGAGCTGCTCTCAGATTCAAATTGAGATAGTGATAGAATCAGTATCTAAATTAAGTAAGGAATAAATCCCAAATTTTCCCCAATTCAATCAAAAGTCTTGGCGTCATGGGTACACTGCTAAATAAATTGTAAAGAGAATTGAAACCCACCATATTTCAAAAACACCATCTCATTTGACTAAGCAGTGGCTGCCCAACATAGTCACTCGAGCCCCAGACGTCGTATCTAATGGACGTTTGTTCAGGTGAGCCGTCCACATTTCTTCTTCCTCCCCCCTCTTTTTCTTTGTTTAATCCTTACTTGGCATGGACTATATGAAGTAATATTGTTAAGAGTTTAACGTAGTCACTCGAGCCCCAGACGTCGTATCTAATGGACGTTTGTTCAGTCCACAGACGCCGGCGACGTCAGTGTGAGCACGACGTTTTTCCCATAGTATTGTCCAAAGACTCGAGCATACACACATTACACTACCCATGAATTACTATATAAACCAAATGTATTAGTATTATTGATCTATCAAGTGAATTTTATTTTGTAAATAAGAAATAGAAATTTGAAAGTGATGTAATCTGGTAACGGAAGAGCGTAATTCAAACCATTAACCGTTTTCTTTCTTGTAACTAAGGAAGTTAGGAGTGTGGAAGGGAACTTAGTGACTGTGAACAATGATGTAATTTTGAAATGAACCTCGAGGCTAAACAAGCCCGAGTGATTGTGTATTCTTGGTGATTGTACAATGTTTGAGTAGTGCCTCGAGGCTAGATAAGCCCGAGTGATTACGTATTCTTAGTGATTATATTTCTTTTCTGAATTATTCCTCGAGGCTAGACAAGCCCGAGTGATTATGCATTTCTAGTGACTATATAGCAATGATGATTATGAACTGTAAATAGTACTGAATTGATATTGGATTCTAGAAAATTACATGAGGAGAATATATTATATGGATGAAAAATGAACACAATCATTCTTATTGGTTCGAGGCTATGCCAGCCCGAACAGATAACCCATGCTCGTAAAAAGGTCCCTGACTTGAGGCTATTGTCGAGCCCAAGAATAACTGACAAAAAGAAAGTAAAGTACAATAACCTCATAAATCGTTGGTATGTATCAAATTGTTTCGTCTGGTAATAATGTTAGAGGAATGATCATCCAAACCATGTTTTAATGTACAATCTTCTCTCATACTAAAAAGGGCCATGTAATTAAAAATGTTTTGTGGAAACTAGCATCAAGTTATTAAAGTAGAGTAAAGTATATATCATTTTCTTTTCTTTATTGGTGTACCTAATCAAGGAAATTATGTCCTCAAGCCAAATTCACTCCCCTTCCAATTCAAGATTCCTTCGCTGAGGGAACGACAACCACCTGTGGTACTGACTAAATCTAAGCCCGGCCAAAAACTACAAACGCTACCACAATTCTATTTTTTCTTAAATATTTACCATCTACTATACTAAGTCGAGTACCACCTATAGCTTTACACTGATTGAAGAATACCGGTGGGATAAACATTTACAGCTTTACACTGGTGAATACCGGCGGGATAACAATTCATACCATTACATATATACTTATCCTTATAGGGTTTCCGCTTTCGTATGATTGCTGTTCATTCCTTTTTACTTCGCTCCGGCCGACAGAAAACGGCAGAGCCCCGAGTTTCTCCACCTGGGTGCCCTCTTTAGGCTCGATCTCCCTCTCCCTTAATCCGGGCAGGTAGAGGCAGGCACTGGGTCTGCCTGGAAACACACCAGAGTGAACGCAATAGTCCTGAACGATGTGAGCAGGCCAGTTCGCTTCAACGCATGCCGATAAAAGCAAACCTATTACCACCACTTAACACACCCCCACCTTCTTTTACTTTCTTCAACCTCTTCAGAAGAAAACAAAAAGACAACACTGAAAGGTCGCGTACTTCACCAACGCTTATACCAGATAACTCAGATCACCACCAAAATTTAATCAACTCTTTGTTGCCCCAGGACCATCATATCCAAGAAATTTCATTGAAATACATTAATGACTTTTTTATATATCTTGTGAACAAGCAAAAAAAAAAAAAAAAGTCCTGAACCAGGACTTCAACCCAGATCACCATCCACCTCTTCCTTGACTCATGACTCGCACATTAAAAATATAAAAAAGATAACTGAAACCCTTCAGTAACTTTGTCAGATATCGTGTCGACAAAGAAACAAAGAGGGGTGCGTACATAGTCTTCTCTCAGTATCGTTGGTGGTTGTAACAATCGTCTGGAGGGTATAAGGGTAAATAATAAGTGATCATTTTTGGATATGCTAAGGAAAATTCACTTCTAGCTTTTCCACCATTAGGAATTTCTGTTAAAATGTATCAAGGGAGAACTACAAAGGGCATCATAGCTCTGAATGCATTAACCACAATAGCTGGTTTCCTCTATTCTGCCCTCAGTTTACAGTACTTTTCCTTTGAAGTCATTTAATGATTCATATTCGTGCTCGAAAAAGAGGTTCTGACTGTACGTTCTTCCAACCTTGTAACTTCCACCTACTCCAGTACCAGTATTTCTCCATCCATATGCACATTCATCAGTCTCTTTCCTCTCACCTGCCACTTTGTTCCCTCACATTTAACAGTCAAATCACCCACCTAGAACGACCAGAGTAGTCTATCCATACACCTTTTTTTTTATATACCCAAAATAGTTAAAAATAAATACAATCAGAGTTCAAGAAAGCAGGATATAAGAAGTTATTAGAAAGAAAATCCGAATATAAGCGTTTCAAAGTTTAGGGAACCACTTCAACTTTGGCCAACCGCAAGTTAACAACTGTTCGGGAGGACAACCGCTGGAACTGAAAATCACCTCTGGTATAGCAATAAGTCTGGATTCACTGTCGTCCCTTTCAATACACGCACGATTTTTACCTAAAGTTTTGAGCGAGTTTCACCTCTCCCCTCCAACCCCCTCCTCGATTTCAATCTTTTTCTCCCCTCTACATCTCCTCCCGACCTCTCCTCCCATTCCAACTTCTCTGATTCTCTCTCCTCTCCTCTCCCCTTCTCCTTACCTCTCCTCATGTTCCTCCCTTCCTCCCCTTTCCTTCTCCGATTCTCCCCCTTCCACGCCCCTCTCTCTTTCAGCTCTCTCTCTGCCCCTACCTCTCGTTCCCCTTTTCCGAATTCTTCTCGTCCTCTTATCCCTGCCTCCCACAGTTCCCCCACTCTTCCTCCCTTTCCTTCACTTCCTTACCTTTCCCTAGTTCCTCAGCCCCTTCAGGCCACTCTTGTCTCCTACTGAATCTCCTCTCCTGCCACTCGTTGCCTGTGATCATCTGTCTTCATTCCTCCCCTCCATCGACTTGGGAGTATAATGGAGTACAAAGAAAAGCAAACAGCGACAGGCCTGTTGGTTCCATTGAGCTTGTTTGGTGTAAGGAAGGTCATAACTAAGAAAATTATTCTATAATTCTCTCTCTCTCTCTCAACGTTCCTATCATTCGCTCCTCCCCCTCCTCTACTCTAACTAAACTCTTCACTTCTTTTTTTCTCGACTTCGCTTAACGTTGCTTGCCTCGTCCTCCCCCTCCTCCTCCCAAATGTTTTTCCTTGGTTTTTCCTGTCAGTACCCTTTCTCTCTCTCTTTTTTTTTTTTTAATGCCCTCAACATCTTTTCTCTTAAATGCTTTCCTCCTCCTCCTCCTCTTTTTAAGGCTCTCCATATCTTCTTCCTTAAATGCTCTTATCATCCTCATCCTCATCCTTCTTTAAAACACTCTCATTCTCTAAAGGTTCTTTTCCTCCTCTTAAAAGCTCTCTTTCCCCTTTTCCTCTTAAAAGATGTTTTTTTTTCCACTTAAATGTTGTCCTCTGTCTTTTCCTTTTAAATGCTTTCCTCCACCTCCTCTTGAAAGAGGTTTCTTCCGGCTTCTCATAAATGCTGTATTCCTCCACTTCCTTTTAAATTATTTCTTCCTCTGTCTTCATAGATCCTTTTAAATTATTTCTTCCTCTTTGGATAGAAGTTTTCCTTCTCTTCTGAATTGGAGCCCCCACAAACTGGAAAAAGATGCCACCGCTCGCCAGATAACTTAATGTAAAATGCAAAAGCGGGGTCAACTTGAATTACCCTCTGAAATACAATTTTTGTGTTTCTTTACTGAAAATAGGATATTTTTATTTACATATAATACTGGAGAAAAAATGGCTTCTTTATCAAAATATAATAGAAATGAAAGGTTGCGTCCATCTCAGTTTAGGGACAGTCTACATGCGATTATTATACTGCCTGAGTATTGATCACAGTAATTTTTGTAGTTGGTGAATGTACATCTGTAAGGAAAAATTGTATTTTGAGTATAAAGAAATTGTATCTTACACAAGAAATGAAGGAAATATGGTACTTAAAGTATCGAAGATCGTATGAACCCACTGAACTCATATGGAGGCGCATTCTAATGGGTAGCGTAACGCAGTTTGTGCGGCCGCCGCCAGGGGTCCAGGGTGGCGCTGATGGTGTGTATACACCCCACCTAACTCCCACGCCTTTTGAAATTACCCGATGATTCCGGAAAATATAGTGTCACGGTCCACTGTGCAGGTAAAATATATGTGGAAAAATAGACTGTAGCAGAACTGAGACGTTTTCTCAAAGCAAGAGGAATATCATGCCTTTAAAAATTCGGGTCGGCTGATCTCGGCCCGGTAAGATATCGGTCGTACAGTTCTTACTATTATTAAGTGTATAATGGATAGAATCATGTCAGGATTTGCCAGATGAAAGATTACGATCTTTGGAAACTGTATGATATATTTTTCCAACAAATGAGATTCATAACACTTGGTAAAAATGTGCCGAATGCAAAAACCCACAATAAGCTTTCATGCTTTTTAGTAAACTCCATTGAGAGTTTTTCAGCGCAAATCTCATGTAAAGCATCAGTAAAATTTCTACGATGAATATAATACTGGTATAATGCTTTATGCATGAGTAATAATCCCGATAGAATTTTTCTTAAGGAGGGTATACCAGCTCTGAGTGGGTAGTGACCCTACGCAGATTAGTGATCCGGCGAACACTGGCAACTTTCAAGAGTTTGTGGAGGCTTAGTTGCATACTTCCTTTCCCTCTTTTAAAAATTCTCTTCCTCCCCTTCCTTCTTCCTCCGCCTCTTGTTCCTCTTTTTAAATGCTTCCTTCCTCCTCTTCTTTATTTTTCCCCTTTTTCAGAGAACCGGAAAAGTTTAAGATAAAAGTTTGTATACGAGAGTTCTGTTACAGTTCTCAACATACTTCAAAGGATTTCTGAATTGTGTTGAGTGTATCAGAACATAACCAAGACAAAATATGTGTTCCTAGGGCTAACAGTGACTAGCCACTTGCTCACTTTCCGTATTTGGGTCTAAGATTTAGATTAACCTCTCCAACATCAATAAAGAAAAAAACAGCTTCAAATAGTTTCAACACACTCTCAAAAATTATCTCGATAATCAAGGTCCTAATTTATTCTTGATATCTAACATGTTTCTTGTGACTTGAGAGCTGTGTGTGTTTTTAATCATTATACTGTATATCTCTTATAGATGAAATAAAAATCACCTAGAAAGAGCAAGAATAAAATACAGATTACGTTATCGAATTCAATGAGTCATAATGCTTTTCTCCATTCTAATGTGCTCTTGTTTTGATCCTCTTCAGTGATTTACTTCCCTCTTATTATTTTTTTACTCCTTTTCTTTTGCCACGGGTGATTTCACATAGAGGAAACAGACCGTGTGACCGCAGAAACAATATAATAAAAAGACAGCATCGTAATGAGAAGATTCAGTATCTCACTTCTCATGCACAGAAGCTCTCTTTTCATCCTCAGTTAATCATTCAGAGGACGCCATTTGTACCCGCTAGCCTTGAAACATTACAGGTCCTTAATGGAAGCCATTAATAGGAAGGGGTGGTCACTGCAAACCATATCTAACCCTCTTTCTTCAGTAAGTTTTCCACAAGCTGAATTAATTTGACTGTAGGCAGGAAAAATTAAATACAGAATGCATTAACGGAGAAAAGGAACTAAATGTTGTTATCCACAGTTATCCACAACTTTCCGTTCATATCCACTCTCCTTTATTCTCCTCTCATCTTTTCTCTTCCTTTCCTTTCCTTCTCATCTTTCCTGCTTTTCCACTCTCCTCTCATCCTCTCCTTCATTATGCTCTCCTCTATCCCTTAGTGCTGCAATCATGTACTCCCCTCTCCACTCCTTCCACCCATCCCGCCCCTTACATTACGGCCCCCTCTCTTCCTTGCCCTTCTCCACGCTCCTCTTCTTCACTCCTTTCTCCCCTACATTCCTTTTCTCGATATGCCTCTCCTCCACTCTCATTTCTTTCATTATCCTTTCCCCCAGGCTCCTATCTTCCACTCTTCTCCTCTCTACTCTCCTTTTCCCATGCTTACGTTCCCTACTTTCCTCTCTGCTACTTTCCTTTCCTCACCTCTCTTCCATTGTCCTTTCCTCCATTCTCATCTCTCATGCACTCTCCCCTCCTTCTTTACCCTAATGCTACACTCCTCCTCCTCCTCCTCCTCCTCCTCCTCCGTCTCCTCTTCCTCTTCTTCTTCCTCTTCTTCTACTTCTTCTTCTTCTACCTCCTCCTCCTCCTCCTCCTCCTCCTCCTCCTCCTGCTTGCTCCCTCCCCTCCACTCCACTCTCCTCTCCTTCTTTTGCATACAGTCTCCTCTACTTTCCTCCGTATAATGCTGCACTTCACTACTCACTCCCCCCCCCCTTCCTGCTCTCCTTTTCTTGTCGGTAGCAGAATAGTAACGTTAAGTAAAACCTATCATGTACCAGACAGCCTGGAAAGGATTAATAGATCTGTTGCTGTTTGTTTCCCGTTTGTACCTCACTCCAACAATGCATCCGCCCCCTCCCCACTCTACTCCCCCAATCTGCCTCCCTCGAATCCTCCCAACCACTCCTCCACTGCAACCTCCCCCCACCCCAGACCAAAGGCCAAGACAACTGTGACATTGCCAGTTCAATCTACATAATTACTTACGTGACATCATGACAATAGCGCGGCCTGGGATGCATCTGACGGCCTTGTCCGGAGATTACGAGAAAAAATATGAAGTGATAAAGAGGAGTAAATATGAAGCCATTGATTTCGGATACAGAAATGGTTTTGACAGGAAAGGCTAAGTGATTTCGAACAAATTTTCTATCATCGTCTCAGTTTTTGTAAAACCCTGAACAAGTTAACCTCTTGTATACTGCAACATCTTTATTCATATTACAGTCTTGCTACTTACAGGCGATTATAGTAATCATACATTACATATATCTACCTGAAGGTAGTAGATACAACATTCATTAATGACACTGCAACTATGGCACTCCCCAAAAGTGAGTACGATCCCTGGATGTAGCAAGTATACGAAAAAAAACTAATTGTAACTAAGTGTTCAATACTCGTAGCTACCGGAAGTTTAGTAAATAATGACTGTTGAAAAGGCGAAAGCAAATCTAAACAAGGATTCCTAGTTGCGTAGCCTGTCTGCTTGGTTGAATGTATACATATGGCATTACATAAGTGCGTTAAATATATCTTGTGTAATACTGATGCGAATTAATTCGATATGACGGAGATAAAACATCATCCAGTTATAACACTAGAGTGAAGTATGCAATATAAATTGCTTAGGAAAAAGTGCTATGAGGTCTCTTATACGGAACTAAAAGGAATACGTATCACGAGCAACCCCTTGAACATGATAAGTCATTAATATAATCTTGCCATCACCAGCCAATTATACTCAGTTGCAGGGAGACGTCATGAAGTAAGAGGGTCAGTGAAGGCTGTATATAATTTCTCCAGTTTGAACAGTTTCCCCTAAGCTGAAGGAAAATATCTGCCGATAGCACAAGAGTGTATATATATATATATATATATATATATATATATATATATGAGAGGAAGAAGGAACCAAAGGCCATGAGCCCGCAGTAACAGTTCCCTCCAAGAGAAAAACAAAATACAATAGAGAGCCAAATTCAAGATCCGATCATTTTGAGATGCCTGGACACACTGCGTTTGAAAGACTGGAGATCATAGGCAGCAGGAAATACAGACAGAGGGAGACAGTTCCAGAGCTGACCTGTTGCATAAATGAAAGACCGGGAGTAACGGTTAACTCTTGCATTAGAGAGTTGGACAGAAAAGGGATGAGAGTTTGCTGCTAGACGGGTGCTACGCGCCCGTCGTAGAGGTGGAGGAATGCAAGCAGACAGTTCAGAGGAGCAGTGACCAATAAAGTAGCGATAGAAAAGAGATAAAGATGCAACAGTGCGGTGAAGAGACAGAGGTTGAAGGGAGTCAGTAAGAGGAGGAGAGTTAATGAGACGAAAAGCCTTTGACTCCACCCTATTGAGAAGAGCTGTATGTGGGGAGCCTCCCCACACATGAGAGTTGTACTCCACACAGGGGTGGATAAAACCCCTGTATAGAGTCAACAATTGTGCAGGGGTAAAGAAAGAGCGGAGTCGGCTTAGCACACCCAATCTCTTGGAAGCAGATTTTACAAGAGATGTAATATGATCTTTCCAAGATAAGTCCCGAGTAAAGGAAACCCCAAGCATGTTCAAGGATGATGCAGGATTAAGCTGAATATTATTAAACATTAGTGGGTATACCTGTGGAAGATTTTGTCGGGTTGATAGGTGTAAGAACTGAGTCTTAGATGCATTAAAGACAACCATATTATTTTTACCCCAGTCAGAGATACGAGCCAAGTCAGACATTAGGTGTGCCATAGCCTCATCCCTTGTTTGTTGAAGTAACTGTTGAGATGGGCATTGCAGGAACCGAATGGAAAGGTGAAGGGTGGAGTCATCAGCATATGAGTGGATAGGGTTAGATGTACAGCTTAGAAGATCATTGATGAATAAAAGGAAGAGAGTTGGTGATTGGACAGAGCCCTGAGGAACAACACTGTTGATAGATCTAGGAGAAGAACGATGGCCGTCTACAACAGCGGCTATAGAACGACCAGAAAGGAAGCTAGCGATGAAGGCACAGATAGAAGGATAGAAACCGTAGGAGGGCAGTTTGGAAATTAAAGATTTATGCCAGACTCGATTGAAAGCCTTTGAGATGTCAAGTGCAATGGCAAAGCTTTCGCCAAAGTCCCGAAAGGAGCATGACCAGGAGTCTGAAAGGCAGGTGAGAAGATCGCCAGTGGAGCGTCCCTGACGGAACCCATACTGACGATCGGAAAGAAGGTTGTGATAGGAAAGATGCCTGAAAATTTTTCTATTAAGAAATGACTCGAAAACTTTTGAAATACAGGACGTTAAAGCAATTGGACAATAGTTGGAGGGTTGGGAGTGGTCACCCTTCTTTGGGACAGGCTGAATGAGAGCAAACTTCCAGCAAGAAGGAAAGGTACAAGTTGACAAACAAAGGCGAAAGAGTTTGCCTAGGCAGGGTGTAAGCACAGAAGCACAGTTCTTGAGAACAACAGGAGGGACCCCATCAGGCCCATATGCCTTGTTAGTACTGAGGCCAGTGATGGCAGAAAATACATCAACTGAAGAAATTTTAATGTCAGCCATGAGGAAGTCAGAGGGGGGAAGTGATGGAGGAACAGCACAGGAATCGTCTAAGGTGGAATTGGAGGAGAAAGTCTGTGCGAAGAGATCTGCTTTATCAGTAGAAGAAATAGCTACAGAACCATCAGAGTAGAAAAGAGGAGGGAAGGATGATGAGGTAAAGTTGTTAGAAAGATTTTTGGCAAGGTGCCAGAAGGAGCGGGAAGAATTTGAGTTGGAGAGTTGAGAGCATTTAGTATGGATGAAATTATTTTTAGTAGAGCAAAGAACAGACTTAGCACGATTCCGGGCAGAAACGTAAAGATGATGTGATTCAGGGGTGGGTTGGCTCCGGTACCTTTTGTAGGCCTTCTCCTTGTTACGGACAGCATTAGAACAAGCGTGATTAAACCAAGGCTTTCTTGTGTTAGTCAAAGGATATGAGAAAGGCATGTATGCTTCCATGCCCGAGAGAATAACCTCCGTAATGCGCAAGGCACACTCAGATGGCTCACGGCCATAGAAGCAATAATCATTCCAGGGAAAATCAAAGAAGTACTGCCTGAGGGCCTCCCAGTCTGCGGCTCCAAAATGCCACAGACGACGTTTCCCTGGAGGGTCCACAGGCCATACCGGAGTGATAGGACAGGTTAAGGTAATAAGATTGTGATCGGAGGAGCCCAACGGAGAGAAAAGATTAACAGAGTAAGCAGAAGGATTAGTTGTGAGGAAGAGGTCAAGTATGTTGGAGCTCTCTCCAAGGCGGTCAGGGATACGGGTAGGGTGCTGTACAAGCTGCTCTAGGTCATTAAGGGTAGAAAAGATGTAGGCTTGTTCACCAGGTGGATCCGTGAAAGGAGAGGAGAGCCAAAGGTGGTGGTGAACATTGAAATCTCCAAGAATGGAGATTTCAGAGAAAGGAGAAATGGACAGAATGTGTTCCATCGCAGAAGTAAGATAGTCGAAGAATTTTTGATAGTCAGTAGAATTAGGGGATAAGTAAACAGCACAGATATATTTAGTCAGAGAATGACAGGAAAGCCGAAGCCAGAGTGTGAAGAAATCAGAAGAATCAAGTTCAGGAACACGAGAGCAAGATAAGTCGTTGCGTATGTATACACAACAGCCACCTTTGGCTTTGAAATGAGTATAGAGAAAGTAGGAGGATACAGAAAAGGGTTTTCTGTCAGTTGCCTCAGACAGCTGAGTCTCCATTAGAAAAAGAAGGTGAGGTTTAGAGGAGGAGAGGTGGTGCTCAGCAGAGCGAAAGTTAGATGAAAGGCCGCGAATGTTGCAGAAATGAAGAAGAAGAGAGTCAGACAGTGGTTCCAGGCACCTCGAGTCGTCACCGGGAGAGGGGCAGATGGCGGGGACATTTATGGTCCCCCCCCCCCTGGGAACTCCGAGACTTATGAATCGACGCCATTTTTGGTGAATTTTGAATAGGAAGTGTAGTGTGTACTGTGCATGTAGTTTGGTGAAGATAGAGAAATTTGTACTGGAGAGCATGCTGGCCTACTCTCTGTGTAACTGAAACACTGAAAAAGTTCAGCAAAGGGAGATGGTCAGGAACTAGTCCTGAGGGCTGATGAAACGGGAGCTCCAGCACTCCCTGTCATCAGCTTTCCATCCATCTCGGGAGTACAGCAAAACAGCTCAGACCCGCTTGATAGCCAATGACACTATGAAACCCAGAGGCTAGCAGCAGCAGTAAATATCATTGGTAGCTCTAGAAAGATTTCTGTAAAAGTTCCATCGATAGCCTTATATCTGTTATTTGTAACCGAACCTCCCCCCCCCTCTGCTAGACATATATTTCACTTGTCTCCACTGTCCTCTACTTCCGTTCCCTTTGAAACTGGGCACGCCTTGTTCCACTTCTAGTGCACGGTTTGAAGTGGGAAAAAGTATAACATTATGCACTGTAGAGGTTCATCTATTCAGTGCTATGACGTATTTTATGCATTATACTTGCTGTCTCCAGGTTATTTCATTCAGCTCATGAGAGGCTTCTCGAACTGCAAATGTGGGGTGTACGGTAGCTTTCATTAACTCCCTTGACTACTAGGGTTCTCTCCTAAATCGAAGAAAATGGGCTGGTAACAACAGGAAAAACATGAAAATAACGAGTTAACCACTTCACACCAAGGACGCCTTTCTTATATCCTGCTACAGGAGTGAACTTTCGAGCCTGAGGAGGCAGAAATTGCGTTCATCAACCCAGTCCACACGACAGACTTTTTCAAATCGAATAAGACTGACTGGAGAAACCAAATACACACTGAAACTACGTCATTGGATTTCAGGGCTTAATAAGCTCTTACATACATTATCCTCCCATTATATTTGCACCAACATACCCTGTAAGCGCTGATTCTAAACATAGCAGCCTTACTGATAAAAGTTAATTAGCATACTTTCATAAAATATTCATAAATGCAGACAGCCTCCACAAATTAGCTGGAAACTCGCGTCGTAGAAAAAGCTGGCCGGGTCCTAGCCTAACACCAACATTACGTGACAAAATTTGTAAGGTGACTAGTTTTTGTGTAACAAAAGCTGCACTGTGAAGTAATGAGAATGAATTGCAGCGTGGAGTTAGTGCGTTTTGTGTGACTGGAGAATTTTAGTTACAGGAAGGAGAAAAATACTACTTTCTAAATATAATGTCCACTTTTCAAACCATAGTTCCAAAGGATGAGAGAACATTTAGAAGCTACTTTCCATAACACTATTTCTGAAAATGAGGAAAATGTACCTACCTTCCTTGATACAATATCTCAGAATGATTTTCCATACTTATATTTTCGAGAACAGTTGCTGAGTGACAGAACTGGTAAGTTGCTTAGTTTTGTTAACACACACACACACACACACACACACACACACACACACACACACAAGAGGGTAAAGACGAGCTGCGGTTTGGAGTTTGTACATTTTGTGTGGCTGGTGAAATTTGCTCTTTTCAAAGGATTGATGTAGCTATCTTTTATCACTATAGTTTCTGAAAATTTGGGAAAACATAGCAGCTTTATAGCTGATAAT
The DNA here is from genome assembly GCF_032717465.1 of Coenobita brevimanus. NCBI lineage: Eukaryota > Metazoa > Arthropoda > Malacostraca > Decapoda > Coenobitidae > Coenobita > Coenobita brevimanus. The sequence continues at coordinate 16,921,293 of NC_136976.1, forward strand.
TTTTTTGAAGGAAGGAATAATCTAACGTTACGAAATATGATTCCCCTATGTGAGTGTATATTCAGTGATTTTCTACACCAAAGCTTCTGAGACTGGGGGAAACCGTCCCATATTTTATCCAACAGTTTCCGAGAAGAGGAACGTGACAAAAATTATAAGTTTTCTAGTTTTTGCATAACTTAAAAACTATAATGGTTGTGCCTTTTTGTGTGATTCCAGAAATCTGAACTGTGGAAGGGAAACATTTACCTATTTTCCGAGAAGAAAGGAAATTTTATTTCCTTTCCAGACCATAATTTAATTAGTAGGATGAGAGAAAATTGACCGGTTACTATCACTATAATAATTTATGGACATTTGGAAAATGTTAGTGACTTGATAGTGTAGTTTCTGAAAATGAGGGGAAAATAAAATGTTACATTTTACACTACAGTTTCGAAGAATGCACGTTACTCAATTAAACAGGTAAGTTGTCTAGCTTCCTCATAATTTAAAAATTGCACCTGTGGGTAATGACGACCACTTGCTGTGTGGAGTTTGTGTAACTTGTTGTAGGAAATTGTCTATATGCTGGTGAAGCTTACGATTAGTAGACAAATAATATGCTTACTTTGCGAGAATTAGGGATTTGTTTTTTTTCTTTCCATGTCATAGTTCCCGAGGATAAGAGAAAATTTAGCTACTTTCCTCACTATGGTTTCAAAGAGTATAGGAAAATTTAGCTACTTTCTATACCGCAGTTCTTGAGAGTATCCGAAAATCTATTTTCTAATATACGGTTACTGAAAATAAAGGAATAATTTCAGTTCAGAAAATAACAAGAAACCTGATTACTTCCATCATGTGCTTTGCGAGACTGTTCGTATGGACAGTTCTATTTCTGGGAGTAAGAGAAATTATAATTAGTTTTCATTAACTTATTTTCGAATATAAAGGAAAATATTATTTTATACACTATATTCTAGCTGCAGTCCTATGATTTCATTCAGATGCGGTGAGACTTATATAATGAACGTGGTTTCATGCAACCCATTAACAACCAATATGAAGTGCGTTTATGCTCATAACGAACACGCCAGCTTTTGTAATTGTTTACCCTTTTGCACAGTGCTACGGTGCGACAATGAGTTTGTTAATCATAAGATGCAAAAATGAGATGGTTAATAGAAAAATCATTGTTCTATCATTACTAGGTAAAAATTTTTTTGTCTCTGAAAATAAAATATAATTTTAAGGGCAGAATAAGCCCTAGAGTCCAGAAAAATGTTACCAGGGAGAATGCAGTATCGGGAAATAGTGTTAGATTATATTTATCAGAGCTCCGAGTGGCCACCAGTCCTCAACCCAGCTGTATGATTATTGCTCGACCATCAACGCTTACACAGCCTGAGCCCTGTTATATATAGTGCTGCTTCCCTTGCTTTCTTGGTCTGATTCTCCCGTTTATTAGCCAAAGATTCTTTCTCCTACAGCTGATTCTTCTTGTCTTACACACCTCATTGCTTGGCTTGATTTTCTTTGACTTCGTCCGTTTCATCTTTGTGCATGGGCTTTTTTTCTATCTATCTATTGCCAGACGCCTCAATCCCGTTTGGGGTGGCCACAAACAAATCGCCTCCAAGTCGCCCTGTCCCCCGCCATTTCACTCCCCTGCTCCCAACTCACACCCCCCTCTCTCATATACCTCTCCACTCCATATCTCGCATCTCATCCTCGGCCTCCCCTCCTCTTTCCCCCCCTCCACCTCACTCACATACACTCTCCTCGTCAGTCTCTCACCCTCCATCCTCTCCACATGGCCAAACCACCTCAGTGTGTTCCTCATAACGCTTCTTATCACATCCACATCAACCCACAAAGCTCCTTTATATCCTCATTCGTCAGCCTGTCTCTCCATGTGACTCCACAGGCTCCTCTTAAATAACTCATTTCCACGGCTCTCACTCTTGACTTGTGTCCTTCCAACAACGTCCAAGCTTCACTTCCATACGTTAGAGTTGGTATCACAATACTGTCATGTAGTAACTTTTTCACTTCCATGCTCACTTCCCTGTTTCTTATCACTGCTTTCAAAGAACCAGCAACCTTTCTTCCATGCTGTACCCTTTCAAGCACTTCACCCTCCAAACCTCCATCCATACTCATCACACTACCCAAGTACTTAAACGTACTCACATTTTCCAATTCCTCACCATCCAACCTCGCTGTACATTCACTGACTTCACCTCTCTCAAAGACCATCACTTTACTCTTCCCTACATTCACCTTTAGATTCCGTTTCTTACACTCTCTCAAACTCATTCACCAAGCCTTGCAGCTCCCCTTCGTCTTCACTCAACAACACGGTATCATCTGCAAACAACAATGCAGGGAGTTTCCAAACACTATCCTCTCTCACCAGGACCACTCCAACATCCACTTCCCTACCTTGTACCTCTTTTATTACCCCATCTATGTACAGATTGAACAACCATGGAGACATGACACATCCCTGTTTCAACCCAACTTTCAAAGAGAAAAATTCACTTAGTTCACCATCCACACGCACTGCAGCCTTCGCACCATCGTACATACTCTTCACAGCATTCAACAACTTCCCATCTATTCCATATATTCTTAACACTTTCCACAATCCTAGTCTATCCACCCTGTCATATGCTTTCTCCAAATCCATGAAAGCTGCATACAACTTCTTTCCCTTCTCTAGAAACTTTTCCACTAAAGATCTGAGAATGAATATCTGATCTACACAACCTCTTCCCTTCCTAAAGCCTCCCTGTTCTTCTGCAACTAATTTCTCTGTTCTTTCTCTAACTCTGTCAATAAGTATCCTACCATACACTTTTCCTATTATACTAAGAAGACAAATGCCCCTATGATTACCACACACTTCTTTTTCCCCTTTTCCTTTGTACAAGGGAATAATTATACCTGACTTCCAATCCTCCGGGACTCTACCTTCCTCCCAGGCCAATCTGCACATCTTCCATATCCATTCTACTACTATCTCTCCCCCATGCTTCAGCATTTCACCACACACTCCATCAATTCCTGGGGCTTTCCCCGATTTAACTTTATTCATTGCTTCCACAACTTCTATCCTACTGATTTCTTCCTGTCTTCTCACCTCCCTCCTTCTCCCAGCCATTCCCCAGCCACTTATACTCGCATTACTTCCATCCTCCACGTTCAACAATTCCTTAAAGTGTTCTCTCCATCTGCTCACTTTTTCTCCCTTCTCCACTAGTAATCTACCATTTTTATCTTTCACTCCCCTGCTAACTTCACTTCCACCCTGTCTTACTCTTTTCACCTCTTTCCAGAACATTTTCTTACAGTCCCTCCACATTACACTCAAATTCCTTCCAAATTACTCATCCACTCTCTTCTTACTCTCTCTTACTAATCTTTTCACCTCTCTCTTTCTTTCTACATATAACTCTCTCTTCCGCCTCTCAACTTCTTCCACGCCCCTATTTCTCATCCATTCATTGTATGCTTTCTTCTTTTGTGCCACAGCCCGTTTCACCTCTTCAGTCCACCACGCTGTTCCTTGCACCCCCCTCCGTCTTCTCTTCCTTCCACACACCACATCACATGCTGCACATATTTCTTCTGTAAATATTCTACACACACCTTCCACGTCCCCCATCTGCTCCAACTCATATTTGCCCAATCGTTCCTCCACTTCTCTCTTATACTCTGCCTTTTTCTCATCCTCTTGTAACCTTTCCACTCTCCTTGCAACTACTCCTTCCTCTCGTCTTTCCCTTCTTCTATTCCTCCATCTTACTTGAACTTTAACTCTGGCCACCACCAAGTAGTGGTCAGAAAGTCCACTCCCCCAACCTCTATAAACTCTTGCATCCAATATACATCTTCGCATCCTTTCATCCACACACACATAATCAATCATTGCCTTCCTTTCACTCAATTCCCCACCCACCCTTCTCATCACTCGCCATGTATACCTGTGGATCATTTTATGCCTGAAGAGGGTATTGGCTATCACCAACCCCCTCCCAGCACAAATGTCCACTAACGCACTCCCATTCTCATCTATCTCAGCAGGCACACCCCACTCACCAAGTATTCCATCCACCTTCACATTCCCAACTTTACCATTCATATCACCAATCAAAAACACTCTATCATTCCTTCCAAACTTTTCCATGCACACTTCTACATTTGTCTTGGTCTAATTCTTCTTTGCTTGATGTGAGACTCTTGTTTGCCTGAATCTCTCTTTCTTCAGCGGGATTCACTTCTTCCTTGCCAAGTCCTCACCGAAGCCAGGAAACTGTGTCACCACCAAGACCCACACACCGTCTTATTCTAGTTGTTTTAGTGCTGCTTCCCTTGCTCTTACTTTCTTCAACTTAATTCTCCTTTTATACGCTCTCTTTCTTGTATGATTGTTTTCTCTTTCCTTGGATGCTTTTCTTACATCCGTTTCATTGCCTCTCGTTCTTTCTCCCTTATTATCCGATTCTCTCTTTGCTTGGTGTGATTGTCTCTTTTCACTTAGGTGTCTGGGTGTCTTATCTTCTCTTTCTTACGCTGACTTGTCTTGTTGTTGCCGAACGAATACTGAACATAAAATGATACAGAATCACATCACAGTAGAGCACAAAATTCCTTCATCAATCATTTCCCAGAGTTATGCCCTTTCCTTCCAGGACACCTTATATATCAGCTCATGCTCAAAAGGCGCACGAGGTAGCCAAAAGATTATCTCATTCGCGCTGCATGGGTGCTAATGATTGATTAAGGCGATTGTAGTACAGTGTTATTCTAGAAGACAGATTGCACTCTGTAACATGAAACATGATCAGTTATGCGATACTTACACAAAATAATGACGATAATAATAATAATAATAATAATAATAATAATAATAATAATAATAATAATAGTTATTATTATTATTATTATTATTATTATTATTATTATAATAATGTACTGTTCACCCAAAATAAAACTACCAATTAGAACAAACGTATGAGACAACATACCAGGGTATACAAAGTGGAGAAAGGGATGCACAGCACTATGTATAATGCTTAGACAATAATACAGAGGCTACTACAGTAAAGGAAGAGAGCAGAGGATGTTGAGGGTGATAGTAGTTGGGGAGAATGAACAGTCAGGCACTTATGACGGGGGGCTGTTAGTCGTAGGAGAGAGAGAGAGAGAGAGAGAGAGAGAGAGAGAGAGAGAGAGAGAGAGAGAGAGAGAGAACCTCCTTTCCTCAAGCAGTCTTCAGTCAGCGGCACAATAATGCCACCATCAGTATCCACTCACATGCTCTAATTTTTAGTGCTGCTTCCTAGGCATCCTTGGTCTGTCACTCTCTCTTCGTCTTCATTCTCCTCTTCCTCCATAGCCAATTCTCCTGTTGTAACAGTTTTTATTACTTGGGATGAATTTTGTCTCCTCGGCTGATCTTTTTCTCTTCTTCGTCCCATTCTGTTGGCATTATCCGATTGTCTGATTCTCCTTTAGATTATATGATTTTCGGTTTCAGTCTCTCTCTCTCTCTCTCTCTCTCTTTCTCTCTCTCTCTCTCTCTCTCTCTCGACCTTTCCTCACCCCAGCAGTGTAATTCTGGTACCATCCGCACCCACACACGATACAAATCTAATTGCTGATTGCGTCTCAGGTATCTTCGTTTCTTCGACGTGTTCTTTTCTGTGGTCTGATTTTCTCTCTACTAAGTTTTCCTTGTGGTGATTCTACTCATTCTCGGCTCTTCCATAGACCGATTTTTTTTTTTAAATCTGATTTTCTCTGGTTATATCTTCTCTTTCTGTAATCTGACTCTTTCTTTCTTTCTTCGGATGCTTGTGTGTAGTAATCGTGTTTATTTAGTACACACACACACACACACACACACACACACAACCCGAACTTAATTATCCATAGTACTACTTCCTTTGCTCTTCTCTTTCCTTGGTCTGCTTCTCTGCTCATTCTTTGGCTTATTTCTCTTTTCTTTCCTCAGCCGACACCATACTTGTGTCTTTTAGTCCCATGGTATAGTTGTGACCCCCCTAAATATGCACACACAACCCCTGACTAACTTTTCCTTGCGCTGCTTCCCTTTCTAATTTTTCTTTCCCTCCTCGGCCCGTTACTCCTGTTTCTTGATGTGATTCTCTCATTGCTTGATATTTCTTTGATTCGGTTTCATTCTGTCTTCAGGTTGGTTGTGTTCCCTCAGCCTATTCTCTGACCTTGGTTGATTTTGTTGATTCTCTTTCCTTTTCCCCCAACTTGATTCGCTCTCACACTGTATGGCATCCTCCTTCACAGCTCGCTTCCCTTTCTTTCTCTGTCCTTCTTCCTTCCCAAAGCAATGCATCTCAGATCCTTTTCCCAGAGTTGTGTTATTCCGTACCGTCTCTCTCTCTCTCTCTCTCTGCTTCCATTTAGCTCCTTTCTGCAGTGCCCTCCTGAGTAGTTCCTTCCTTTCTTATTCCCCTTCCTTAGACATTCTCTCCCCTATCAGTTCCTCCAGTCCTAAATATTTATCGCTTTCCCACTCGTCTTCAGACATTACATTTTCCATTCGTTCATTTGATATATTTAAGTATATCATATAAGTATTTCGTTCCTTTTCCATTCCTCCTACATAGATATTTTCTTTCACATCTAATACACCTTTGTATTTAAGGCCGTTTTATCCTATACTCAGTTTTTTTTATCGAGGCGAAGATGCACTTGACAGGTTGATGATGATTGGCTGAATGCAACATGTCTGAATAACATCGTTGTATTTCAAATAATTACCGGTAATGTGAATCGAAACCTAGTAGCCTAATTATCTGAAATACAACGATGTTATTCAGAATCATCACCAACCTGTCAAGTGAATCTTCGCCTCAATAAAAAAAAAGCAGAGTATAAATATTACGTCCCTTTCCCAAGCCTTTTTCGTAGGCATTTACCTTCCCATCTGTCTCGACTATGTATTCATGTTCTTCACTCTGATGACGTATTTTCTGTTTATTCGTGTTACCTTCAGAGTATTGTATTCAGCTCCAGAGAGACTTTTCGAAGTAGGGGAGTTAGGTATGTCTTTCACTGGCTCCATCAGTAAAGAAGAGCTCCCAAAGATTCATAAAATCTTCTGAGGATAAAAATAAAACAACAGAGTACTTCACTAGATTCAGTAGAGTAAGTCACTTCCATCCCTTCATGAATCCAATATGCAGTATAGTGTACCACCCCTTTCATTCCCATTTTTGGCCCCCAAGCATTTTCATCCATCTCCAACTTTGTTCCTATTTATTAAACTCTGCTCGTATTCCTCCTTATTTCTTACAAACCATTCCCCGTGTTTACTGCATAATTTAGCTTTTTTTCCATCTCTGTTTCCAGTTTTTCCCTCTTTTTTTTTTTATCCCTCACATCCGTTCCCCCTCTTCCCTTTTCTTTACTTGTGCGCTCAATTTTCCATTCTTTCTATTCCTTCCTTCCGCTCTATCATCTTCCTTTTCTTACCTCCTCCATTTCACATGTCTTCCTTCATTCCTGTCTCTCATTCCTTCCACCCCCATCATCTTCCTTTTCTTACCTCCTCCATTTCACATGTCTTCCTTCTTTCCTATCTCTCATACCGTCCCCTTCAGATACTTCCTCTCTCCCACACTCATTCCTCACTTCCTGCAGTTTTCCTGCATTTTCAGCTCCACCTTCCCTCCCTTGGATTCATCCCCCTTCAGCCTCACTCATCCATCTCCCTTTCCTTCACATCTTATCTGCGTACCATCTCTGTCCCTCTTCCATCCCTTTCCATCCTTTCCCTTAATATCTAGCCTCCTACCCTCCCTATCCCTTTAGCCAAATTCCTTCCCATCTCCTACCTTTCATACTTCGTCATTTTCCCATTGTATCTCTTCTACACATTTTTTCCTCTTCCTATCCCTATACTTTCAGCCTCAATGAATTATCGCATTCTTTGCCACACATATCGTCCATTAAAAATCTCTACCTCCCTTACTTACTTCTCACTCTTTTCCCTCTCCCCTGTACAGTATACCACTCCCCTTCCCATTCCTTGCTGCCCCCCTTCCACTCATTCTGTTTCCTCTCCCCCACATACCTCGCCTCTTTCCATCCCTATCCTTTCAACCTAACTCCTACCACCTCCATTTCCTTCATGTATCTTCCATTCCCCCCATCCCAATCCCTTTTCTTTTCTCTCCACTACTTCCCTCGCCTCTTTCCATTCCTCTCCTTCCACATTAACCCTTTCCTATCTAGCCCCCCTTCATATCTAGTAATTTTTTCCCATTATTCCTCCTTTCTTTCCTTCCCATTCCTTTTCTTCCCTTCCCTTCCCTCTCTCTGACATACCTCGCCTTATCCCATTTCTATCCATTCAGTCTCAAGCTTTCCTATCCTCTACTCTACACATCCCGTCCATTTCCCAAATCTTTCTCCTCTCCCCCCATCTCTTCACTTCTCTATCCTCAGTATATCTCGCCTCTCCCATGCCTTCCTCTATCTCCTCCATTCCTTCTCTTTCATCTCCCTTAGACATATCTCATTTTTCATCATCCTTATCTTTTCAATCTCCACCTAGTCCCGTATCCTCTGCGCACGCATATGGTCTTTTTCCCACACTTCCGCTCCCCTTCAAATTCTTCCACCTTCGAAGTCGTCCTCTGTGTTATCTTCCCCTTTAACGCACACCAGCCAGAAAATTTTAGAAACAATCTCCTAATATAAGAGAAGCAATTAGAGAATCCTATTGTCTCGGGAAGAAAAAGTAACAAAGAAAAACAAGCATGCCAACATACACTTACATACAAACGCATACTCACACACGTATACAAAGAGGAAGAGCAACGCAGAAGTAAGTGCAACAAAAGTATAATTACAGACGTTCACATAACACCCACATCTACGTGGAAACACACGCACACAAACTTGCAAAGGAAACCATAATTTCACCACACTTCAAATCACACAGAGCCACATCAAGGACAAGCCGACAGGCCCAGCATCAACTATGCGCGCACACACACACACACACACACACACACACACACACACACACACACACACACACACACACACACACACACACACACACACACACGGGCAAACAGCTGCACTCGTGTTAAGTAGAGGTGGAGCGAGCGACCCTTTCACCTTTATGAGATGAGGGAGGCTTGCCAGATAAGAAGATAAAAATTTCTCGCTCGCTGGGAATATAGGCAGGTAGGTAGGTAGGAACTGCAGGTGGGTAGGTAGGCAGGTGTGTAATCTTGTGAGTCAAGTAAGTACGTAAGTTGGTTGGTTGGTAAGTTTGTTTGGTAGGTAGGTAGGTAAGTTGGTGGGTAGGTAATGGATTTAGATAGCTAAGTCGTTCGACTGGCAGGTAGTGGGAAATGGAAGGATGAGAGTGGGTAAAAAGGAGGGTTAATCTATAACTGGATTGGTAACCAGGTAGGTAAGTTAATGGTTGGATGCGTAATGGAAATAGGTAGACATGTGGATTTATAGGTGGACTGATGAGGTAGGCAGGTACTATAGGTAAGCTTATAGGCAGGTATTAGGAAGATTTTCAGAAGGTACAATGTGGGTACTGGAAGTAAGTCGGTACAAGAAGTACGTAGGTAGGTAAGTGAGTAGGTTGGTCGGTATTGCAGGTAGGATGGTAGGCAAGTAAGTAGTTGGTAGATGGGTTAGTATTGCAGGCAGGTAGGTAGGTAAAGTAGGCTGGAGTTAGGTGTATAACAGACGTAGCAAAGTAGGTATTACGGTGATGGTGATAAGAGGTAGGTATGTAGGTATTCTAGGCAGGTAGGCAGGTAGTGAAGGTATGGTAAAAAAGAAGGCACTAGATGTGTGCGTATGTATGTAGGCAGGCAAATACTGGAGGTAGGTAGGTAGACAGGTAAGTAGGTGGGCACTGGAGAGAGGAAGGCCGATACTGGGGGCAAGTAAACAGGCACTGTCAATAGGTAGGTAGGTAAGTATTAGAGGGAGATAGGTAGGTGGGTACTGGACGTAGGAAGATACTGAACTGAGGCAGATTGGTCAGATGGTAATAAGAGATAGGTAGGCAAGTAGGTGATGGAGGTAGGTAGATTGTTGCTGTAGGTAGGTGGGTACGTAACTGCTGATAGATGATGGAGGTAGGTAAATAGGTAGGTAGGTACTTAAATGGTCGGTAATGGGTATATGTGTCGTTAGACAAGATTACGGTATTGTCGGTAGGTTGGAGCTGTTCATATCAAAGGGTTGAAATGCAAGGTATCGTAGTTTAGTATTGTAGGTTCGTTGGTGGGTCCAGCGAAAGGAACATTTGTACTCTAAATACATAAGTGGGTAGATAGTCCGTTGGTCAGTAGTTCGGTAAGGATATGGAAGTTAGATGGATGGGCTGACAGTGAGGTAGATGGGCAGGTAGTGAGAAGATTTCCATTCCAATATTCTTTGTACATTATCTTCACCGTAGTCTTATCGTACCCTGAGAAAAAAGTTACCTACTACAGGACAACCGGAATACAGCGAGTGTCTTTTGTTCCTACGTATGTACTAAATTATTAGGAAGACAGATGCGGTAGTGCAAGGTAGGTAGGACATGAGACAGGCAGGTATATGTTAGGGGTAAAAGTTCGGTAAATACTGAGGTGATAATTTGGTCGATAGGTAAATAGACATAAGAGTTAGATAAGTACTTGACGTAGGAGATAAGTGCTAAGGCTGTAGTTAGATGGGCACTTAGGTTGTGGATAAGTAACAAGTATTAGTTCTGAAAGTGGGTAAACTTTATACACCAAAAACTTGACGATTTTCCTTGCATAACTTATTTAAAGTAGCTCCTTGGCAAAATAACACAGTACTATGGCTCTGTATCGCTTCTACAGTACTTTTTCGTGGCTAGTATCACATTCTAGTATCAGATTCTTGTTACAAGACAACATTCAAGGTGAAGTTACAATTTTTTGCCACGTCAAAAAAACAAGGATATGGGATGGGAGGGATAAAAAAAAAAAAAATCAGTGAGATGTGGGAAAGCTACTGAATTGGGTGTAAAGAGGAGGGGAAGGTTGATTTCTGTGTGATATGAAGTCAATCCACCTCGTAATTTCCGAGATACAGGCCAGGACGGAAAGACGGACGGACAGAGGTGATTCCTATATCCCCACCATACGGAATAATGGTGGAGATAATTATGAAGACATAAAGGTAAAACACTAGTTGAGTATGAAGGAATGCAGGAGGAACACTAAAGAAGCAGAACAGGAAGACAGAGGAGGTTTACTGGCTGATCCATACATTATGCGATCCAGTTCTCGTGCGTTGCAGGGACGGTTCACTCAGCATTTCCAGTGTCTACTCGGCATAATTTTCTACTTCCTATAATTTTTTTCATGCTTTATAGTGTCTGCTTTGACATATCCACTTTTTGATTCGTTGACTTAAAATTTCACGATGCAGCCAAAATATCTGCACTCCTCATACTGTATATCTTTGCTATTATAGTCACTCATTTTTGTACTGATGGCCCAGTTAAATATAACAATGGGCTTTATTACGTAGGTAGTAGGAGTGGTATATACGACTTTACAGAGGATGATAGGTAAGACCGTAAGGAAGCTGACAGGTATGATTGTAGGTAGAGAGATAGGATGAACTGAAGGTAGGTAAGACTTTAGATAGGTAGCCTCGTGTAGGAAGACAGGGAAGACAGTAGCTTGTTGGTAGGAAAGACTGTAGGTAAGGTAGGTAAAGGGTTAGTAAAAGTACTGTATAAGTATTCAGAGAATTAAGCTTCAAGGAAGGCTGGTAGGTAAGTCTGCAGGTAGGTTGACTGGAAAGACCTTACATAGGCTGGTAGATACGGTTGTTGGTATTTTGACTGAGCCTGTGGATATGAAGGCAGGTCAAGAAGTAAGTAAAAACTATACGAAACAGCTATCAGCACAGGCGGAACATATAACGATATCTCGATACGCCGAGGAATATCGAAACATATCTCCTGGAAAGGAACAGGGACAGCAGCAAGGCACGAATGAAAATAATACATGCCAAAACTTCAGCATGGGACCAGTAAAAAAAAAAAAAAAAAAAAAAAAGGTTGGGACGAAGGTAGTCAAGCAGTGAATCGGTATGAACACCGAGGGTAAGTTTAGAGTGCACAACCTGTGTATATGAGTTTTGAACACAAAGGGTAAGGATTATATTTACATACATCATTGGTTCATTGAGAGGGATGGATTTGCAGGGGTTATTGTTCCCCTGCAGTTGATGGGCCTCCTCCGCCAGGCAGACCAGTGTGGCTCAAGGATAACAACAATAACCCACCGTCTGTATTGAACAGATGCTAGGACTGGCTCATTCAACACTTATTTGATGCTATAAGCACCCGTGTTCTCTGACATGCAGTTTGGGCCGTGTGGAACATCAGTAAAATATATATTCAGAAATTCAGAGCATCGAAATGTTTTCTTTCCAAGCCTGGGACCGAATTCACATAGTTTATAACAGTAAACCTTATCTCTAACCACTTGACCACCACCATATTTAGCCTCTCCCGAAACAGGACATACTTATACTTTTATGTTGCTACTGCTAAGCGATTTTTTTTTTTTTTTCACTTCAGCGTAAGGAGAGGGCTCTGGCAGTATGAGAATTATAGGCTGTCTTTTAACATTCTTTCCAGTTTTAAGAGGTTATTTAGCCTTGTTCTAATGATCAATGCAAGATAATGATGATGATAATGATGATGATTGTGATGATTACTATTATGTGTATGAGATACCTCTGGCTGTCAGATAATTAAAAGCGATCTCTATTAATCCTTTCATTGTCAAGACATCTTTTTGTTATTGTTACCACCATAATATTTTATTTTATTTAGGAAAGATCTTTGGCAATAAAGGGATTATAAGTTTGATTTTTCAAACGTTTGCCTGTACGAGACCATATGTTAACGACTTTAACAACAGTGCTAAGCCGATTCCCTACCTTCTTTACCCCTGCACAGTTGTTGACTTTATACACGGGCTTTATTAGCCCCTGCATAGAGTACAAAATGGGGAGGCTCTCCACATACAGCTCTTCTCAATTGGGTGGAGTCAAAGGCTTTTCGTCTCATTAACTCTCCTCCTTCTACTGGCTCCCTTCAACCTCTGTCTCTTGCCGCATTGCTGCATCTTTAACTCTTTTCTATCGCTCCTTCAGTGGTCACTGACCTCTGAATTGTCTGCTTGCATCCATCCACCTCTACGACGGGCGCGTAACACCCGTCTAGTAACAAACTCTCATCCCTTTTCTGTCCAGCTCTCCAATGCAAGAGTTAACCGTTACTTCCAGTCCTTCATTTACGCAACTGGTCAACTCTGGAACTGTTTCCCTCAGTTTTTATTTCCTGCTTCCTATGATCTCCAGTCTTTCAAACGCAGTGTGCCCAGTTATCTCGAAATTATCGGATCTTGAATTTGTCTCTCTCTTGTATTGATTTTTTTTTTTTTGGAAGAAACAGTTTGTGGGCCCATGCCTTTGGTTCCTTCTTCCTAGCATTAAAAAAAAAAAAAAAAGAATAATCGGTTCACCGCCATGACAGATTGGTTAAGTTAGTCTTCCTACCTCCAGAGGATTTATTCAAGTTATGAAAGACATTCTCTATTTTACCACAGGTATAGCTGACAACAATCTCCTAAACATAGTAAAATCGTCTGGAGGTAGCACGAGCAAAACACGAAAGGCGTCCTACGACTGAAGTGGTTTCTTAGCATAATAACATTATCAGGCTCCTATACATGCTCTGGGTTGAATTACTCCGCCTTATGCCAGCTGGAGTAGAATACTAGTGTTATCGACCAAGAGAGGATTAATGTTGATGGTTACGAGCGAGCGAGCTAAGTTTATTGTTGGTGTATAGGCGGAAAAACACAATGAGCAGCCTAGCACTGCCTGGCCCGGCCCGACCGTGTGTGTGTGTGTGTGTGTGTGTGTGTGTGTGTGTGTGTGTGTGTGTGTGTGTGTGTGTGTGTGTGTGTGTGTGTGTGTGTGTGTGTGTGTGTGTGTGTGTGTTTCTCCATCTGGTATAAATGGTCATCCAGTTATATTGGCAACGTCGAATCGAGTGCCTCGGAAAAGACTGGACAATGCCGCAAATTCGTCATCCCCCTCCGACAAAAAAAAAAAAAAAAAAAAAAAAAATTATGGTAGGTTAACGTTAGGTAAGGTCTAAGATGGCTAGGTATAGGCTGGTTTAATGTCAAAAGTCGATTTTTTAATGATTATTCGGTCTGAGTAGCCTAATTACAGTATATCATTTATCCAGGAGCGAAGATGTGACGTTGCCTAACCTCGTCTTGTGGTCTTGATTTTTTATTGTTTTCAAACTGAATCACTTTCGTGTTGCCTTATCTTCAATCTTTCCCCAAGCTTAGTCTAAATTGAACAAAACTGCTTATGTTTTTGCCAGGCGCTTGACCTACCCTCGTGTTCTTGACCTTTGACGTATTATTCTAAAAATATCTTTAAATTATGGTCTGTCCCTCATACTTTCACCAAGTATGGTTAAAACTGGATGATAATTGGTTGTTATCTTGTTAAAGACATACACACACACACACACACAGACACACACACACACACACACACACACACACACACACACACACACACACACACACACACACACACACACACTTGCTTTGCGAGTGTGGGTGTAATAATAATAATAATAATAATAATAATAATAATAATTATAATAATGGTAATGCACGACAAACTTACATGGGGATAACCTGATCATCTGCCACAGTGCTCCTCTCTCTGAATCCTATCTTAAATTTTATTCTCCCACTCCCCGTCTCCAGCGCTCGCTCGTTTCTTTACTGCCTGCCAGCTTAATCGTTCAAAATTTGCCTTCAGTAATCCCGAGTAATTCTTAAATGGTGGAGGCGGGCAGAACTGAAAGAAGGAGGTGCGCTACGCCTAGACTCCCAGCCTTAATGAGATGCGTTCACTTGGAGCTCGGATGTTACTGCAGTTTCTTAAAGCGCTTTGATTATTCCAATGTCTTACACCCAAATGCACTGAATTTGAAACATATTTTAGAGTTCCTTAAAGCTCCTTGATTATGCCTTTCTCTTACATCTAATGCACTGAACTGGCAGCATACTTTTTATCCATTTTACTTTACATTCATTCCAACTACATTCAGACGATAATTCTTAGCTTAGGAGAGACTTTTCAGCTAGAGAGGTTAGACACCGACTTCATTTTTCCCCTTCAGTACATGAGGTAAACCCTCAGTTGTACAAACGCCTGAAGTACCAAAAATGATTTTAAAAACAAAAGAAAACGATTGAAAGACTCTGTGTTAAATTTCTATGAGCTTCTTTCAGTACCGGCTGCCAGATGGGATGCGAATATTTGTCATGACGTATTTTACATATGAAATAACTAATGTAGTAGTTTAATGGATGAAATACTGAGTCTTCAAACTATTCTAACTCACGCGTGCGTACGTCCAAATGTGTTCACACACACACACACACACACACACACACACACACACACACACAAAAGTTCTTCTTAATAACGGTAAAATGTTATGGATGCATGTTTATACTGAAAAATACACAATCCTTTCAATCCGGTGACGTATTGTTTAGTCTGCACTTGCTATATTCAGAGGAGTTTATTTAGCACGGTGGAGACTTCGGAACTGCAGGGATCACACACAGCTTTCCTGAACCTTTTCGCTAATGCAAGTCCTTCCTAAGTTTAATAAAATCGTCCAAAGGTAGGAAGAATAAAACGAAATAATACATCATGGTAATAAAGGGGTTAAGATCCTTGGTATATTCTGCCCCTGGTGTGGAGTGGTGCCGTCCGTGCATGCCTCCCGCAAGACAAATGGCGCCTTGTCTCGATATCAATTTCCACAGTTGGCCTCTCTATCTTGCCCTGCCCTGCTCCCTGACCAGACATGAATCTCTTCCTGGTATACGGTGTTGTGCTGTACAGGGTGACACTGCAGGATGATAGCATTGTGGCATGTGCTCTACATGGCCACATGGCAGAAATATAATGCTGCATTGTGTGATACATATAGCCATACTGCAGGAAGATTGATTCTGTATTGTGTGTTGTATATAGCCATACTGTAAGAAGAATAATGCTGTGTTGTAACGCACAGCACATGTTAAAGGGCAAATGAAATGTGCTGTGCCTTAGAACAGTACTGTGACATGGACTTTACTATACACGGCCTCAGTACAGGAAGAACAGTGCCATTTCTGTGTCATTACTATGTACTGGACATGGCCACACTTCAGAAGGAACCATGCTGTGCTATGCCGTGTGCTGTACGTGGCCACACTGCAGGATAGATAGTAGTGTGTTGTGTGCTGTATTATCACAATCAAAAATTCACCGAGACTTCTTTGCTCGATTGTGGCGATGTAGATGTTCCATGAATAATTACGCCATTGTACAAAAACCATGAGAGGGTTATATGTTTGGATCAAATTGTTTGTGTGCCATTGTCTGCTAACAAGATTCAGGAAGAATTATTTGATGGATTTGCACCAAACTTGCCATAGCAGCTGAGGCCCATTAGAGGATGAAGTGTTTCTTTTTTCGCCGAAAAAATGGTAATAGATCATAGTTCAAAGACAAGGTCAATTCCAGCAGTACTGATCCAATTTGACCACACTTGGTAGAGGGTTGTGGTCAGGAATGGATAGAGTTTTTCAGTTCTGAAAACACTCGGTCAAATGTCATAAAGACTTTGTAGTTACTTGTAGAGAAGTATATTTTAGACTTGTGGTCGAGCGGCTTTTATATCTTGTAGTAGTTTCCCCACCAGATGTCATGTAGTGACGGGAGAGGTAAAGAATAGTATGGGACTATTTTTATTTGTCTTGGAAATATTAAACAGGTATAATAGTATAAGTCCTGGGTAGCTACCTCCCTGTCTCGCTATCTCTCTCTCTCTCTCTGTTCTAAGGCTAATCTCCGTCTCGACCTCTCTCTAGGGTCGCTTGTCTCCTTCTGTCTAGCCTGTTCGGTGGCTAATCTAGGTCTGAGCTCTCTTTCCTAAATTCTGGTATAGCAGGGGTGGACTAGATCTTTGTTCACGAGAGGACTGCTGACAGCTAACTGCATCATCTCCTTACTGGCCGCTGTCGTCAGCTTTCCTCAGTGTTAAGAGTGTGTAAGCATGCTTAGCACTGCTCGATTCTCGCAGACACAACACCTTCTCATCATTTGACTTCCTGCTTCTATCTGTCTCTCTATCTATCTATTTATCTATCTATCTAGTATGATTTGCAATTATAATATGGAGACCTACCACATTGCTCAGCCGCGCAAAATGGCGTACCATCGACATTTAATAGTTATAATATATTAATACATACTACATACACATTATAATGAACTTATAAGCTAATTAAGTGAAATACATTATATTGTAAAGTAACATAATTGTATGAATATTGTATACATATATTATTCATAGTAAATAGTGATTATTCAGTAATATTACGCATATAATTGTGCAATGGTAATACTGCTAGGTTATACATTACATATTTGAGTTATCACTTTAGTAATGTCTAATATTTCACCTAACTTGTATGATGATACTGGTAATACAGAATTGTGCTATAATTGTATGACTTATAATATTGTACTAACATTGTGGTACTACATAATTGTGTTGGCCTTATAATTGTAGTTAAAGTTACATAAAAGTTACATCTTGTTAATGCAACTGTTTTGTCGTTACATAATTATTACATATCGTTTGTAGGTACATAATTGTAGTTAGTGTAACATAATGCAATCGTTTGTCGTTACATAATTGTTACATATCGTTTGTAGGTACATAATTGTAGTTGATTGTAGATGGCTGTAGTTGATTGTAGATGGCTGTAGACTTTGTAGAACTGAAGCTAACCTTGTAGTCTCGGTTGCTTTTGTAGAAATTTGCTTTTAATTCGGAGACGATGTCCGCAGATTTGCTGGTTTGTCGTTAAGCTACTTGCAAGGCGTCGAGTGATCTCTTGACCTCTGCATCAGCGTAATGATCTGGGAGACGGAGGGGGCAGGAGCTGATATTGTTGGTTGTTGTCAATCTTGATATTTTGTAGGAATTTAATGTTGATTCGTAGACGAGGTTCGTATACGTTCGCTGCCACCAAATGTCATAAAGACTTTGTAGTTACTTGTAGAGAAGTATATTTTAGACTTGTGGTCGAGCGGCTTTTATATCTTGTAGTAGTTTCCCCACCAGATGTCATGTAGTGACGGGAGAGGTAAAGAATAGTATGGGACTATTTTTATTTGTCTTGGAAATATTAAACAGGTATAATAGTATAAGTCCTGGGTAGCTACCTCCCTGTCTCGCTATCTCTCTCTCTCTCTCTGTTCTAAGGCTAATCTCCGTCTCGACCTCTCTCTAGGGTCGCTTGTCTCCTTCTGTCTAGCCTGTTCGGTGGCTAATCTAGGTCTGAGCTCTCTTTCCTAAATTCTGGTATAGCAGGGGTGGACTAGATCTTTGTTCACGAGAGGACTGCTGACAGCTAACTGCATCATCTCCTTACTGGCCTCTGTCGTCAGCTTTCCTCAGTGTTAAGAGTGTGTAAGCATGCTTAGCACTGCTCGATTCTCGCAGACACAACACCTTCTCATCATTTGACTTCCTGCTTCTATCTGTCTCTCTATCTATCTATTTATCTATCTATCTAGTATGATTTGCAATTATAATATGGAGACCTACCACACAAAGATAAAGGCCACATGGCATGGTCAAAGGTTCGGGCCTTTTATTCAAATAGTCTTTATGAGAGTTGAATGAAAGTTGGTGGAAGTTCTGAAGGTTAGTTAAGGATGAACTTATCTATTTTCTTAACATTATGTCGAAGGTCAAAGTCACTGGGCAAGGCCAACGAAAACTCTTTTGATTCGATTTGAACCCAGCTTGATAGGTAGGTTAGGGGTCAGATAAGGATAAAGCAATTCGATTAACCCTAGAATGCTTACGTTATTATCCTCACAGTACTGCTTTCGACATGAGAATTTTTTTTTTCGACATTTTCTTTCAGTTTAGTCTATTTTAGTCTCTGTACACTTTAGTCTCTTTGATATAATCATACACTAATTATACACCTGAAAAAAAAAAAATGTAACACAAATGCTTTTGTCGGGTAAAAAACACTTAATCCACATTATACCTGTGAAACACCTTTTTTATCAATTTAGACTCTTTTAGATTGTTTTCACCCTTTAGTCTCTTTGATTTAATCAGAAACTAATTATACACCTGGAAAAAAAGGAAAACAAAAATAAAAAAAATGTAACACAAATGCTTTTGTCGGGTAAAAAACACTTTAAACCCAATTATCATGGTGATAAATGCGAGATGAAACCACACCACTACCTATGTAGGTAGGGGGTAGGGTAGATTGAAGGTGTAGGGAAGGACAGCTCCAAAGCTCTTATCATAACAAAATAGCAAATAAATAAATCGCCGAGCAGGGAAATTAACCCGACGTAAGCATGGTGAAAGGTTCGGCCTAAAACCCAATGTATAGAGTGTGGGTGTTGCACCCTGTGTGTTCCTCTTTTGTAACTGTATAATGGGATATATAGCTGTGTAAATAAGTAAACAACAGAAAACTATAAGGAAGGATATACTTACGTTCAAGGAGGAATAAAATTTTCTCGTAATGTTGGCAGAAGAATATCTGTGAACTGTAGATCGTGATAATACATGATAGTATTGCAGGAAGTGAAGTTCTGTGTCGTGTGCTGTCCACAGCCAAACTCGTGTACCTCAGACGGAAAAAGGAACTCTCAGTCTCCCTTGAAGAGACAATCAAATACAAGCGGATCTTGTATTTTATCCATAAAATTACCAGTCGGACACGTTAGGGCGGCAAGAAGCCTGTACATTCAAGAGGGGGAATATTTTACTAATTTCACTGTTGGGTTTGGTGGATGAGGGGAAAGCCGTCTTCTTTGCCGACTGTGCTTTATTTTTGTTTTCTAGTCACTCTGTGCCATTAGCTGCCTAGGATGGATCAACTGTTCTTTACAATTATCCCATTTCCTTACTTTATCAAGATTTATCTTAGTGTTGCTCAAACTTTTGGGGGGCAACTGTGAGTATACCGCTTAATATTTTTCAGCCAAGGACTTCATTGACCAACTGAAATTGTTAATGAGCCGTGACTCAAGCTGCAATTGCAAGTGGTTAGAAAGTAGCCTTAGCTGTATAATAAATCTAGTAGCATTAAAAGATCTAGGCATTACAGCTCATTTCGTAAACGAAAGCCTCTGTGGATCGTGGCAATATAAGTAAAAAATACGGAATTATACCATTTAATCACGTCGTTGAAGCTCCGCATATAAAACGGAGAGATAGCAATATTAGGATAAATTTAACTAAAATATATTGATAAATAACAGACTGCATAATGAAAAAATACAAGTGGTACTGGAAACAAACATTTCGGTTGAGAGTGTGTACGCATAAAGTCCTTCCCTAAGAAACGTCGCATTAAACCTTTGCAAAATCGTCGGGAGACAGCAAGAAAAACTAATTTCATCATAAGGAAGTGGTTAATAGAGACTTTTAAACTTGTACATTTCGAGAAGTAACCCTAAAGTTTGATAAACACGTCCATAAAACAGGGAAGTTATTGTATTGACGAACATAAAATTTAACGAACTGAACAGTCTGTCTCAACTCAAAATGTCATGAGCAGAAGAGTGAAAAAATAATCTTACCTGGAGGCATGAACCCGTTCAGAGATTGTAGAGGTTGATGCTGCTGCTGTTTTTGTGACTGATGGTTTGGTTGGTGATGGAGCTGCAGCTGTGCTGTTCCTGCTCCCGTTGTGTTCTTTGTGATCCTGAAGATCGTTTTCTCTATTGAGTTGTAGGAAAGATAGAGCGCTGAATCCCCCTCTGAACTTGATATATTAGGCTCTTCTTTCCTCAGGGTCTCAGGCAGCGATGATAAATGACATTACCGTTGACTGGCGGTAGGTCCAGAGAGATGGGCTTGGTGACAGAAGCTGGTTGGTCTTTGTCTTCACTGTCGCTGGCCTTGGCGTAGGAGCTGCATGTGAAGTTATTGTGGCTGCCTCCTCCGCACACCATTTTTGTTCAGCGCCAAGCAAACGACGTCTGACGCCCACTACAAAGTGTTGATAACAGTGTTTTAGTTCTCAACAAGTCAGCGCACAACACATCTCAAACATCACGAGATCCAAATCAGGCCGAAACCCCACAATACGCAACTTTTACAAACAAGAGTAGGATTGCATTCTCTTCAATACACCATTGGGTTCATCGCACACCACTCGGATAATTTACACAAAGAGTGGTATCTCCTATCCCTTTATGAACTTGCACACGCTACCCCGCTGCCCTGACCGCGGCCTATCCCTTCCACTGTTACCTACAATTAGCTGCCGCGACCCTCCCTTTCACATGACCTCTCCTACTGCCCTGCCTCAAAACAGTGACTCAACGCTAAGAGGCAGGGCATCTGGGTCACACTCACACACACTGCCTGGGGACGAGTCCCCAGCAATACTGTTTAGCTTCGTTTTAATGCATACAAGTAAACCATTCTTGGATTCTGTTGAACTAAGGTAAGCTTATTTGTATTTACAAATTAGGTTAGTGTCAGACGGTTAAAAGATATCTCATTTACATCAGCTGTTGCAGTTATTGCAATAGATAAAATAGAATAGGTGAATATGTAAGGAAGGGAATAACTGAGTTAGTGAGCGAGAGAGGACGTGAACGAAAAAAAGGAAAGACAGTGAGAATGCAGGAATGTGAATGTGTGTGTGAAAGAGTGAATGTGGTCCAGTAGTTTGTCATAGCTACAACAGATGGCACAACATAACCTCATATTAGCCTAATAGTGTGGAGCCATTTGGAGGCTCGGTCGGTTTTGTAATGATCTCATGTTCTGATGACCCTTTCATGAGTTCGAATTCCCTGTCTTCTGAGTTTATGAGGTGGACTCTACCAGGATAATAAAAGCCTGCCAATATCTTCTGTTTCACCGACTGTGTTTTGTATGTCATATCATCCTACATTATACCATTGTCTGATACTTATTCTCTTCCATTCAAGTATTTTATCTGATCTGAATGACCCTACAGTCTTTTAAACTTAGTGTCCAGTCACTGTCAAATTGAACTGGTTTAGAATTTGGCTCTCCTTACATTATTCCTCCCCCCCCCCCACAAAAATAATAATAATAATTAATAAATAAAGCTTGCAGCCCTCCAAACAGTATTATTTTTTTCCATAAAAGGTGATTAAAATAAAAAAATCATCATACCAAACAGCTTACTGGAAAATGATACAGGAGGTCTCCCATATGTTGAATAAAATTTTCTGATGGTTGTTAGAGCAGAGACGTGTAAATTTTCTGTTGGGAAATATTGCATACCCAACCCACCGAAGTGTTATAACAAAGGGCATGTGACTGAGTCAGTATGATTCACAGTTTGTGAGTAAGAGACTGAAGGGGAAAGTGAGACTGTTGGGAAAAGTGTGTGTGTGTGTGTGTGTGTGTGTGTGTGTGTGTGTGTGTGTGTGTGTGAGAGAGAGAGAGAGAGAGAGAGATTTACACCGATACACAAACCATACTGATCATACGATCCCTACGAAGTGATCACGAAGTGATCTGGCCTTAGCACCGATAATTAAATAATACGATAGTTACAAGTGTAAGAGAAAATGATAGTACAGCAGAAGACTCTTCCACCACCCTTAAGACTCTCCGGTATTTGCTGTACAGGAAATGTGTGTGTGTGTGTGTGTGTGTGTGTGTGTGTGTGTGTGTGTGTGTGTGTGTGTGAAAAGCGGGAGGGCAGTGGATGTTAATGAGTTTGAGAATGTAAAAATGTGTGATAGTACGTATGAGAGAAAATGAATCAATAAAATGAGAGTCTGGGTTAGGGATGGAATGAGTGAGTGAATGGGTCAGTGAGAATGAAGGAGATTAACAAAGTCAGTGTAAAGGACAGTATCAATGTAAGAGTGAGAGTAACTGAACATGAGAGTGTGTGAAAAAGTGAAAATTAAGGCAAAAGAGTGACGAAGGGTCTGAAAATGAATGAAAAGGGAAGTGTAAGAGTGAGTGAGAGACGCTGAATGTGAATGAGAATCTACTGTACAACTACTGTGAGTGTGGGAACGTTAGCGGGAGAGAGTGAAAGATGAAAGAGAGAGGATATGAAAGCATGCAAAGTTGAGAGTGAGTGGAATCAGAGTGAGATGTTGTGTGAGTGAGACTGCGAGCGAGAGTAAGGATGAGTATGGGATATAGTAACTGGGTGAACAAAACAGTGAAGGAGAAAGTGAGAATGGGCCAATAAAATGAATATGAGTGTAAAAGTGAGGTAGAGAGAAGGATCGTCAGAGTTGAGGAGAGTGATTATGAGTGATGTCCTTGAATGCTAGTAACTAACGGTGAGAATGAGTGACAGTTAATACATGCACGACTGATCGAGTGAATGAGACTGATTAGAGGAAACAACTGTGAGAGTGAGTCAGTAAAGAAGTAAGTAAGGAAGTACTGCAGGCTGGGTGGAAAGCAGGAAGACAGTTAATTAGGAAGGTAGGTAGACAAGTATGTAAGTGGGTAGTGATTTACGAAAATAGGTAGAAAAGTAGGTAGGTAGGTAGTTACTAGGTAGATAGGTAAGCACTAACATGGACAATTGGACAAATTATTTTCATTCATCTTTTAAGAACCGTCCCCTACTGAAGAAATAATTTATCCTGGACAAGTATCCTTCCATGGTCGTGTCCTGTTTGACCATATTTTCTTTTGTATTAAACCCGTTCATTCTTTTTGCAAATATCCTTCCATAAAATGCAGATAGCACCGGATCTATTAGATGTTAATTTTTAAGTGTCAGTCTTCCTATATATCACAATTATCCCCATGCGTCTGCTAGCATAAACGTGAAAGCACTGGTAAATCAGAGTTACTGTTATCAATGGAAATTTAAAAGGCAATTCACCAGAAATTTGCTGTAAATTACTGTTGACATCTTTGTTATTCATATTTTGTTCTTGACGGCCTAATCACACTTGCGCATAAGCAGCCTACCATGAGCCGACCTATACCAGTTATCTTCATTATGCCTCCGCCAACATATGGTCGGGCAGGCATTAAGTGATTCGTCTGTCCGTACATGCTTACGTGAGCGCGTGGGTCCGTGAGTCCATAATATTCTTGTGGGCGCAATATCTCCTGAACTCATCGACGGATTTCCACCAAATTTTCGTCAGTGATGCAGTATTTGAGATACTGAAGTGATTAGGTCAGCTAGGTCAAGGGGCCAAAGATCAAGGTCATATGGGGTCGACTTATTTTATCATTGTAGGCGCGATATCTCCTGAGTCCTTCCACTGATTTTGACCAAGCTTTTGTCAGTGATACAGTATGACGGGACGATGAATTAATAAGATCAGTATGGTCAAGGGTCAAAGATCAAGGTCATGTGGGATCATTTTAGCTTATCCTTGTGGGCGCGATATCACCAGAACCCCTCGATGAATTTCGACCAAACTTTTGTCAGTGATGCAGTATGGAGAGACGATGAACTGACGAGATCAGCAAAGTCATGGAGGTTGTATGGCGAGTCCGTTAGCAAACTTGGCAGAGGCATACCTAGCAACATTATGCGTCGACAGCTCGGCGCAGGAGTTCTTGGCGTTTCACTTCTCATGTCCTTGCATTAAAAAAAAAAAAAAAAAGTATAAAAAGCTACTTACAGCTTAGGCTTACTATATGTGGAAGTCCTTTTCAGTTATCAAAGCATAATTAACCACTGCAATCCAGTGACTTTCTGTGATCATTTAATCTTGCTACCTAGAGATTATTAAATAGCTTTGGGTAGACTTTTGTCATGAAGTCTATGTTCATCCACCTTTCCTATTACTCACTCTACTTCAGGAAAATCAATCCGAATGAAATAAAATTGTGTGGAGGTACCGGATTTCCTTTTATAATCTTCGGACTGAGGGAGTTTAAGGAGGATAAACCCACATCTTTGCTGCACTGAGGACGTCACGCCATCTTTGTTGACAAGCAGCCCCACACACACACACACACACACACACACACACACACACACACACACACACACACACACACACACACACACACACACACACACACACACACACACACACACACACACACACACACACACACACACACACACACACACACACACACACACACACACACACACACACACACACACACACACACACACACACACACACACACACACACACACACACACACACACACACACACACACACACACACACACACACACACACACACACACACACACACACACACACACACACACACACACACACACACACACACACACACACACACACACACACACACACACACACACACACACACACACACACACACACACACACACACACACACACACACACACACACACACACACACACACACACACACACACACACACACACACACACACACACACACACACACACACACACACACACACACACACACACACACACACACACACACACACACACACACACACACACACACACACACACACACACACACACACACACACACACACACACACACACACACACACACACACACACACACACACACACACACACACACACACACACACACACACACACACACACACACACACACACACACACACACACACACACACACACACACACACACACACACACACACACACACACACACACACACACACACACACACACACACACACACACACACACACACACACACACACACACACACACACACACACACACACACACACACACACACACACACACACACACACACACACACACACACACACACACACACACACACACACACACACACACACACACACACACACACACACACACACACACACACACACACACACACACACACACACACACACACACACACACACACACACACACACACACACACACACACACACACACACACACACACACACACACACACACACACACACACACACACACACACACACACACACACACACACACACACACACACACACACACACACACACACACACACACACACACACACACACACACACACACACACACACACACACACACACACACACACACACACACACACACACACACACACACACACACACACACACACACACACACACACACACACACACACACACACACACACACACACACACACACACACACACACACACACACACACACACACACACACACACACACACACACACACACACACACACACACACACACACACACACACACACACACACACACACACACACACACACACACACACACACACACACACACACACACACACACACACACACACACACACACACACACACACACACACACACACACACACACACACACACACACACACACACACACACACACACACACACACACACACACACACACACACACACACACACACACACACACACACACACACACACACACACACACACACACACACACACACACACACACACTTGTTCCAACAGTCTTACTTTCACATTCAGCTTCTTATACACAAACTGTGTGGTATAATGACTCTCACTCACTCGCCCTCGTTTATAACATTTCCCAGGGTTGGGTTTGCAGTTGTAGCAATATTTCCTATCAGTAAATTTACGCATCTCCTCTACATTAACTACCATCAGATAATTTTACTCCCATAAGGGAGACATCTTGTTTTAATAGTATATGAAGCATTTTCATGTAGGCTTTATGGTATGATGATATATTTTCATTTTGTTGTATTTTTACGGAAGAAAAAATAATAATGTCTGGTTGTCAGCATTATTTTTCGGGAAAAAATAACCAAAGTAGGGCCAGATTCAAGATCCGTTCTCTCTGAGATTCCTGGACACGTTAAGTCTAAAAGATTGGAGGGTCGTTCAGCCGAGATGAAACACTGATATGGAAGAGATTAAGTAAAACAGTGGTGTAATGTAGCCGAGTATGACAGATACATAATACAATCGGTGAAACAGAAGATAATCTCAGGATCTGATTAGTCTATTTACGTCCACCCCACAAACTCGGAAAACAGGGAATTCGAACTTATGACAAAGTCCTCAGAACATGAGACCCGCGCAAAATCGACCTTGCCTCCGAATGGCTCGACACCCTATAAGGCTGATAAGAGGATATGTTACGCCATCTGTTGAATCTATTGCAAGTTACTGGACAGCAAAGTTTATATAGTTACACCGCCCGATCACACTCACTGTTTCACTCACAATTTCACACTCTTTTACTCTCATTGTCTTTCTGTTCTCTCGTTAATGTCCTCATTCGCACACTAACTCAACTCTTCACCCCTTACGTTTTCACCCATTTAATTTATCTATTGCAGCTGCTACAACAAGTGATGCAAATAACTTTTGACCAACTGACACTACTTGTAAGTATAAACAAGTTTACCCTACCTTAAGGAAATCCAAAAATGGTTTCCTCGTATGCATTAAACTGATGAAGAATCTCAGGAACAGCTTCAGAAAGCTAGAGCAATCAGTATTGTTGGGGTCTCGACCCAAGCCAGTGTGCGTGAACCAGATACTCTGTCATTTAGCGTTAGCGTAGTGTGGAGGTTGAGTAGTGGGATAGGCCATGTTAAAGGAAGTCTGCGGCAGCCAATCGTCGGTCATTGTAGGAGGTACAGACCGCTGTCAGGGCAGCGGGGTAACGTGTGCTAGCTTACAAAGGGACAGAAGAAGCCGCTCTTTGTGTAATAACCTTGTGGGATGAGACGAAGCCAACCGTGTACTTGGAAGAACTGCAGGCTACTCTGGTTCGGAAAAGTTGCATATTGTGGGGTTTCGGCCTGACCTGGATCTCGAGATATTTGAAGTGTGTGTGTCGTGACTGACTGACAACTAGAACACTTATATTAACTCATTGTAGTGGGCATCAGAAACCTTCAGCTTGGCGTTGAACAAAAATGGTGTGCGGGGTGAGCAGCAACAATAACTTCACATGCAGCTGCAACGTCAAGGCCAACGGAAGTGGAGATATAGACCAACCACCGTCTCCCACCAAGCCCATCTTCTTGGACCTGCCGCCAATCAACGGTAATGATAGCATACTTTATCTCAAAGTCAACCGCAGTGTGAGTCGCCCTTGGGAATCTGTATCCGTCGTGCAACAACAGGAACACATATCATTGCCACCTGAGACCAGGAAACAAGAAGTGCCTAATATATCAAGTTCAGAGGAGAATTCGGCGATCGATCTCTACAACAGCTCAGAAGAGATAACGATCAGCCACGAAAAGATAGAAGACGCGCCAAACCCAGACATGACTTCAGGATCACAAGGAACACAACAGGAGCAGGAACAGCAGCAGCGGCATCTCCATCACCAACCATCGACACCTGAAACTCGGAAGAAAGAAGTGCCTAAACCCTCCAGTTCAGAGGGGGTTTTAGCGGTAGATCTCTCCTGCAAATCAAGAGCGATGACGATAAAGCACGAAGAGATAAAAGACGTGCCAGTCTTATATATGTCTTCAGGATCACAAGGAACACAACAGGATCAGGAACTACAGGAGCAGCATCTCCATCACCAACCAAGCCATCAACCACAAAAACAACAGCAGCACCAGCCTCTAGAAACCCTTCACGGATCCATGTCTCCAGGTAAGTTACTTTTTCACTTTTCTGCTCTTGACTTATTCTGAGTTGAGACAGACTACTCCGTTCCTTAAATTTTGGGTCGTCACTGCAATAACGTCTCCTTTTTATGGGCGTGTTTATTAAACTTTAGGGACACTTCTCGAGGTTTACAAATTAGAAAAGTCTTTTTACCACTTCCTTAAGATAAAAATATTTTTCTAAGGATTTCCCTGCGATTCTGTAAATCAAATGTGACCTCTCATAGGGAAGAATTTAATCTGTACACTTTCTCTACCCAAATCTTCATACATATACGATACACACACACACACACACACACACACACACACACACACATACATATATATATATATACATATATATATATATATATATATATATATATATATATATATATATATATATATATATATATATATATATATATATATATATATATATATATATATATATATATATATATATATATATATAAATATATATATATATATATATATATATATATATATATATATATATATATATATATATATATATATATATATATATATATATGTATGTATGTTTGTATGTATGTATAAATATGTGTGTGAATGTATGTATCTATGTATGCAAGTTTGTATGTATGTATATATGTGTGTATATATATATATATATATATATATATATATATATATATATATATATATATATATATATATATATATAATCCTCATTGGGGCATTTGCCTTTTTAATGTTGTGGGAAAAGTATATGGGAAGATACTTATTGACAGTTATGGAAATTACAGAGGAATTAGTTGAAGAAGAACAGAGGTTTCAGGAAGGGAAGAGGTAGTTTAGATCAGATATTTATCTTAAGGCGTTTAGCGAAAAAGTTAGCAGAGAAGGGAATGAAGTTGTATGCTGCCTTCATGGATATCATGCAAGCATATGACAGAGTGGATAGACAAGACATGTTGAAAGTTTTAGAGATGTATATGTGGAATAAATGGGAAGTGTGTGAATGCCGTGAAGAGAATGTATGAGGGCGCTAGGGCTGCAGTGAGTGTGGATGGGGAACCGAGTGAATTTTTCTACAAGAATGTTGGATTAAAACAGGGATGTGTCATGTCTCCATGGTTGTTCGGTTGTATATGGATGAATTTATAAAACAGATACAAGGTAGGGAAGTGGATGTTGGAGCGGCCCTAATGAAAGAGGGCAGCATCTGGAAACTTCCTGTCCTGTTGTTTGCAGATGATGCTGTATTGTTAGGTGAAGACGAAAGGGAACTGCAAGGCTTGGTGAATGAGTTTGGGTGAGTATGTAAGAAACGGAATCTAAAGGTGAATGTAGGGAAGAGTATAGCTCTTGTCTGAGCGAAATGATCATTGAATGCCCAGTGGGACTGGATTGTGAGGAACTGGAAAATGTGAATGCATTTATGTACTTGGGTAATGTGATGAGTAGGGATAGAAGTCTGGAGGATGAAGGGCTTGAAAGTGTACAACAGGGAAGAAAGGCCGCTGGTTCATTGAAAGCAGTGATAAGAAATAGGGAAGTAAGCATGGAAGTAAAAAGGTCCCTGCATTACAGTATTGTGATCCCCACTCTAACGTATGGAAGTGAAGCTTGGACCTTGTTGGAAGGACACGTAGTCAAAAGTGAGAGCATTGGAAATGAGTTTTTTGAAAGGAGCTTGTGGAATTACGTGGAGAGACAGACAAATGCAAAAGTGAATGAGCGTTGTGTGTGGATGTGTTAGAAAACGTTAGGAGAAATACATTGAGGTGGTGTGGTCATGTGGACCTAGGAAATTGCATGTGAGTGCGGTGGAGGGGAGGAGGAGGGGGAGACCGAGAATGAGATTAAGGGATGGAGTAGAGGGGTATATGTGGCGATTTTTGTTGGGGGGGAGAGCAGCGAAATGGCAGGGGATAGGGCGACATGGAGACGATTTGTTTGTGGCCATCCCTTACGGGATTTAGGCGTCTGGCTATAGATGGGTAGATATAGCTTCCATCTCACCTCATTGAACTGAAGTGATTTCCTCGATTCAGTAAATTTCCATACAAACTTTACTATACATGTAACATTCAGGTCAATTTCATATTATAATTGTCAACTTGAGTAGTGTTCATAAAGGATCGTAACGTACTTTTTATTGTGAAAGTGCTTCAATAACAGTGAATATTATCAGGAATCACTTTGCGTAGTCATATTCAATCTGTTATTCGCCATAGTTTTGTTCTGGTGTATGATAGACACCAGACGCAATCTTATACTCACCTTGACCACACGAAACTTTACGTATATAGCACAGATCTCTGCTTATGACCTGGCCAGAGTCTTGTCTCCAGTCTTGACCTGCCATCATTTCTTGTCCTAAGTTTTAAGCTACTTGGAATAAATTCCGGCACACAGTTTACAGTATTTACATCTGATGGAAAGCTGATAGTGTTATAGATCTGACATCTGGAAACCTGAACTTAATACATGAAATGTGTAACAGTAACTTTAGAGATGCCAGTACTTCTTCTTAAGTAGTCTAGAAATGCTTTGGTCAAAAATTAAAAACGCGTCACAGCAATTACAGAATGACATTGAAGAACTAACTGCTTATAAATAATATATCAAAAGAAATAAGTCTGAATTGGGTTTAAGTATGTATATTATCTTTAGGAAATCAAATGGGTGCAAGTGAAAGCAAAGCTTGATGATAGAGAAACTTGCTTTATCCTTAAGTTTGGTTGGATTATATGGAACAAGAGTATTTAAGTGGCAGAGATAATGTGAATTCAACAATGGGAGTAAAGCGATTATGAAGACAGGCCCAGATGCAAAAAAAAGTTATACAGGATTATAATGAATGGGCTGGGTGAAATAGTTCAGATTTTAGGTGATATTATCATCAATTTAAGAAGCTTTGTAGCATCTCTTGGAGAGTTTATTTATGCATGACTTGTTAAAATTTATGCAATCTGTCAGTATTAAAAAGGATATAAATGACATGAAAGATAATATCATGGTGCAGTACTGAAGCGAATTCTGTGAGGTGGTAAAAATCTTCTTTGCTGACGAGAATACTGACCTCTGTAATAAGAATATCCAGCCTTCTCTGAATATCGGGGACAATGTTACGTGACAGGTTCTTCAGAGACATTATCAATCATTCTAAGAAAATGTGTGTGGTAGTCGAGAGGCGTTTTGCTCTGTCTGCTTCATCCAAATTGCTGGGCTGTAAGGAAAGATGAACACTTGAGTATGGTGGCCACAAAAAATTATGGAAAGGATCTGGAGATTTATTAATGTCTTATTCTGCCACAGAGCTACGGGAAACAGCTGCTGTTGGACGCATATCCGCGTCAAGTATCGCTGGATGCACTGTAGTTGGCTAGTGTAGTGTGGAAAGTCTACAGTACTATATCAACAGGAAAAAGTCGATGAAATGGTTAAAAGAAAGCGAGTGGGAAGGGTTTTCCCATGTCAGGCTCTGATATAGTTCGTACACTTTATAGTTTATAAAATTTGTCTTTTTGCAGCTTACTTCTCGTACGTCAGGAACTGAATTAAAAAAAAAAAAATCAAATCTGCAGCTTTTTCATAATTTGAGTGACCATCTCTATATTCAAGCACTTTTTTTTTTTTTTTCTTACGTGGCCAGCATTTAAGATCAGTAGGTGAGTTTTAAGCCAAGTTAAAGTGAACAAAGTATGCAGTCTTTGTGTGAACCGTAGAATATCAACAACAAAAAGTTGGCGGGATAATTAAAAATAGGGATGTGAAGAGACAATAGTTTAATAAAAAAATCGGGTATAAGTCATTCGGGCAGCACGTTAAGGAGTATATATATATGGGGTCATCAACCTTCGTACAAAAACCTCTTATCTGTCCACCCTGCCTACCTACTTTGTACGTCCACCTATATTAATCACTACCAAACCCTTCTGTTCATCTCAGCTGTTTCAACTTTTACACATTTCCCACACTGTTAATGATTTTTATTAATTTCCTTCTATACACCATGTATAACAAAAACTTTCCTCACTACATTTTTAACTTCTCCGGAAACCCATTTGTTTGCCAGAGTACCCATCACTTTCCCCAGGGGCGTTGTTTTTTCCTTTACCACCCATATCTTGACACTTGGTCATTGCAGATTCGGAATGTTTCACATTATCGTAATTTCCTCTTATTGCAGCTTTCAGTATTTCCCGTAGCTCGATGGCAGAACAAGACTATATCACTTTCTACACCCTTTAAGAACTTCATGATTATTGCTATAATCTTGGGTCAGTCTCTAGTTACAGCTCTGCATTAAAGATGGAGTGATGTAAATTTTACAACAAGTTGAAGTGCAAAGTCTATAAACTTGAATCGTTCACTTCCTTTCTCATTTCATACTTCATTCTGACCAGCTCAATTCTCGAGGCATTCGCGCATCGTACAGATATAATGAGACATGAAATCATTGCAGTAAGTTCATATTCACAAAAATCTTGACTCTTGTTTTTCCAGCATTTACCTTCAGGTTTACAACTGTACTCTTAGAGTAATTTAATTTACCACTTTCTGAAGCCTTTTCACATTTATGCCCATCCTTCCATCGATCACCGTATAATTTTTGGCCCCATCAGGAGCATAGGGCAGCCCATACCTAACCACCCTAAGCCTAAGCTAACGTTAGCTTAGCATGGTACTTTTATTTTGCTTGGGGGGATGAGGAAAGTGCGACGTTGCTGAATCTTTTCTTCAGGCACTCGATCCGTAGTTGCAAACAAGACTGGATGACTAAGCGCGGGAAAAAAATGTCTCCCGCGCTCGCAAAGTAAGAGCAGATGTTATGTTTAGATCAAGGTGTGCGCGCGTGCGTGCGTGCGTGTGCGCTTGAGTGTGCGAGTGTGTACACGTACGTACGTACGTCTGTGTCTTGTGCGTATGAGACTATGTGTATATACTGTGTGTGTGTGTGTGTGTGTGTGTGTGTGTGTGTGTGTGTGTGTGTGTGTGTATTTGTGTGCATTTGTGTGTACGTATTTGTATGCATTTGTGTGCGTATTTGTGTGTGTGTGTGTGTGTGTGTGTGTGTGTGTGTGTGTGTGTGTGTGTGTGTGAGTGTGTGTGCGCGTATTTGTGTGTGTGTGTGTGTGTGTGTGTGTGTGCGCGTCTGTGTGTGTCTGTGTCTGTCTGTGCTTTTGTATGTGTGTTTGTATGTGTACGAGTGCGTATGTGCCTGCGCAGGCGCGTGTGCAATCAAACGAACTGAAACAGATCTCATCCGATTTTAACCACTCTAGTTAAGAGTGTGGTTGGTTAGCCAGTGAGAAGAATTTTTTCTTTTTCTTTTTTTACATTTAAGTTTTTATAGCTACAAGTCAAAGATTATAGTCACAGGGTCGTCAAAGTTTGACTTGGCAAAATCAATATACTTTTATCCAATTTAGACCAAACTAACAGCAAGTTTTGAAAGTACGAATAAAAAAAAAAAAAGTTATTTGAATTATTTGATTTTTAGTATATCAGTCAAGGTTTAAGGTCACAGCACGAGTCCCACGTTCGACCCAAGTGTTTGTATATGAACAAAATAACGAATCACCTTTGATATGATTAAACTTATTGGATGGATTGTGGGTCCCCCAAGGAGCTGATCCGTTGGTGTTTCGGACAGTGCGTGAAAGTCAAGGTCACAAGGCAAGGTCAACTTAAAGACTTCATCTGATTCCTATTAAACTTTGTGCAGGTCTGGGGGTAAAACACGAATAAAAGGACTGGAACTGAAGAATATCAGTCAAAAATCAAGGTCACCGAGAAAACTGAATGGTCAGGGTCTCTGAGCTACATGTCTTAGGGACACCGAAGGGTGGTATGGCCCAACGTGAGGTGGCCTGTAGCATGGGTTGTCATCATTCAGCGACTGTCAGGCTCATCCAGAGGCATCATGAAACAGGCTCAGTTGACAACCAACAGCGTCCTGGAAGAGTACATGTCACAACAGAACGTCAAGATCATCACATCAGGATGCTGCATCACCAGGATAGATTCCGGTCGGTAGCATAAACAGCCCGTGAGACTCCTGGCCGACATACTCATCAGAAAAGCAGGTCCACCGTACGGCAACGACTGTGGTCCCTTGGCCTAAACACACGTAGACCTGAAAGGGGTTTAGATCTCTTACTTGCCCGTTGTCTGAACACACTGCAGTGGTGTAGCCAACACGAACGATGGACCGGAAGACAATGGATCACTGTTCTCTTCAATGACGGATGTCGTTTCTGTGTGGATCACTCTGACGGACGTCTGTGTGTTTGGAGGCGACGTAATGAACGTTATGCCAACTCTTGTATGAGATAAGGTAATCGCTGGGGGAGGACCCGGCATCATGGCATGGGCAGGCATTCCAGCCGACTACAAAAAACCTCTAGTGATCATCGAAAGTACTCTGACGGCTCGACGATACGTTGACTATGTTCTCAGGCCCCAGGTGATCCCGTTTTTATACGACCATCCAGATGTAACAATGTTGCAACAAGATAACGCTCGTCCAAATGCTGCTCGTGTCACAAACCACAAAACAAACGACATCTGATCCGGGCAGTGCAAGAAGCGTGGGAGGAGCTTCCACAGTACACACTGAATGAACTGTTGTCCAGTATGTATCGTACAGTATGAGGCATAGGATTACATCCTGTATGGCTGCAAATGGTGGTCACACCCCGTACTAACTGGCACACACAGTGTGGAATTCCCTGTCTAGGGGTCAAGTCACAAATGCACTGATCTTTTATGTAAAGAATTTCTTTTCCGTGTACTCTGGAACAAACGTGTAGGAGTTACTGTTGGACACACTGTGTGAACTACATTGAGATATGTCTAACTTTACAGACATTAAACCGCAGGTGACCCACTGGTGCGTTTTCACTGACTCACAGTATATATTATTTAGATTCTAGTGGATAATGCTTTGCTGTTTCGAGACCTTCCTTCGAGCATTATGTCCACTGTTATGATTTATTCGTTATTCACGACATGAAGCAAAGGGAGTTATACTATATCTGTGGAAAGAGAGTGAGAGAGAGAGAGAGAGAGAGAGAGAGAGGATTATAATGTCTGTCTGTCTGTCTGTCTGTCTGTCTGTCTCTCTCTCTCTCTCTCTCTCTCTCTCTCTCTCTCTCTCTCTCTCTCTCTCTCTCTCTCTCTCTCCCATGCCCTATTGCATAATCATGCATAGTCATTCGATTTAATCAGTCTCACTCACTTTTCACTTACCATACTTACTTTCACCTATACCCACTCACTCTCACAATTAAACGTCTAAGCTATGGCTGCATTCCATTTTGTTACAATGTACTTTAGCCCATGTTGTCTTTTTATTGCCATCTCTATTTAATGCTCATCAGCTGCCTTATATTTTGCAGTGCTCGAAACCCACAATAGACCAGAGGCAACAGCTTTCTTAAGGACTAAGAACCAGTCCCAGCCAGAAAACAATGAGCCTCACCCACCTTCAGACGACCACCACGCAGACACGACTTGTTTCCCCGAGAAGACTCATCTCCCAGGGCGAGACAAAGATATAAGTCCTCATTCTACTTCAGCCCAAGGTAGCACAACATACCACCGGTACTTTGGATGTCATAATAACCAGCACATATACAGCAGTACTGATAGGCTTTCATTATATGACGGCACAGGCACTTCAGTTCTCGCCAGTTCAGACGGAAAGCCATTACATTCCCGCAGAATCAGCAGTCCTGATTCTGCATCCATGGACATCCAAAAATATCCTGCTGACGAGTATGAAGAATATCCGCAAATCGCACACGTTCAGTTCGTGCCTCCTCATGAGCAACACTCCTCAAGAAACCAGATTCACAATGAATCAAAAATTTCACGAGGGAGGCAGCAACAGTGTTCCTCCCCTGACTCGGTGATATCCTCTACCTCCAGGCTACAGTTCCCAGACACACAGATGCCCTCTTCCTCCAGGCTACAGTTTCCTGACTCACAGATGCCCTCTGCCTCCAGGCTACAGTCACCTGACACAGAGATGCTTTCCACCTCCAAGATTCCGGGGAAACATTACCAAATCCAAAATGACTTCCTTTCTCCTGTCCAGGATTGCTCAAGCTACTGTGACCTATTGCGAAATTTCACAAGAACTAATGGATCAAATATATGTACTTGTATGTCTTCAGCAGGGACACCCAACCAATCCAAAACTTTGCCGGCATTATCTCACTATTACCAAACCCCGAGAGTAACATATCCGTACCCACTGATGATGCCAGGAAAATATGTTTGCGACTCACCAGGCAGCCTGATTGGATTCTCCCAGGGTAGCCTTAGCTCTCCTTCCCTGATTCAGCATCAGGAACCTCCCTCAGCCACAAATTTTTACCTGTCTCCCTTCCCTGGACATGCTTTTGGACATCCTAGGGACCAAAACGGAAATGGTGCTCACAATGGAGGTACCTCGCAACTGAAAATAAATAATACTGGTCCTTGTCGTCAGCCACTTAATGGCAGTGTTGCCGTTACAGCAGGTGCAGCTGCAGCCTCATTTGGGACAAAACGCAAGAAACCCAAGGTGCTCGGTCTTCAGAAAAGATGCCTAGAGTGCCCTGCAACATTCAGAACGTCGAACAATTTAGCACGTCATATGGAAGCCCATGGTTCGTACCGCCGTTATAAGTGTCCTTTCTGTACCTGTGCTTATGGTAGCTACTATTGCTTCAAAAGTCACCTGGAAAATGCCCATGGTGTCAAGAAGGATCAGTCATCACACAATGGTATCTCCCACAACCCTCTAACCCATGCTGATAGCCAACTACATCGAGGGAGCAACACCACATCCAATAGCCACAGCTCCACATTCCAAACTGAAAACATTTCACTCAACAGTCGAAATCCCCCATTCCATGATACTTTTCTATCCAACAGTGGTCCTGCCCAACCTCCCAACCATTGTAATAACCATTCTCCTTGCCATGGCAATAATACGCCACCCAATCATGGTTGTAACTCACCCATCCCAGGTACTAATCCCTCTCAAGATGGTAGTAATCTCTCATCTGATCGTATGTAGGAAGTGTTTTTGTCACACTACAGCTGCTTTTTGGCATTTTCATAGTGTATCTTGGTACTTAAGATGCATAGTTTTGTTACGACGTATTAACTGCAGTTTTCTTAATTAGTGGTGCTCCATTTAAACAAAACACTGGTAGTGCTTAGGTGTAGTGCCAATATTCTTTGTTTTCATTATATTATTCCCATGCTGTTTTCATTTTAAAGTGATTATGTTAATTTCACTGGTTCAGGTCAC
This sequence comes from Coenobita brevimanus, assembly GCF_032717465.1. Classification (NCBI taxonomy): domain Eukaryota; kingdom Metazoa; phylum Arthropoda; class Malacostraca; order Decapoda; family Coenobitidae; genus Coenobita; species Coenobita brevimanus. The sequence goes on from NC_136976.1 coordinate 16,959,395, forward strand.
AAATTTTTACCTAGATATGAATGTAATTTGGCAAAGGCATATAATTTCAAGTGTACAGCCAGTATGGTATCACATATTAATACCCGTGGCTGTAAATGGTTTCTTCAGTCTTTTAAGAAAAGATTCATAGGTCAGATTCATTACTCTTAAGCACATTAATGGACAACACAGTCTTAGTGAAGGGAAGCGTTAATACAGCCTGTGGCATAGCCGAAGGGGTGGCCAGGGTGATACTGGCCACCCCCTAAACTATGCCTGTCTACCCCAGCAGCCGCCTCAAATTTTCGAAGGAATACCGCTGAGCCCTTAGTACAGTTGTCCGTGAGTCTTGATACGCTTGGACACTCCCCTCCCCATTTAGAGCCTTAGCTACGCTCTTGATGACAGCGTTGGCAAATACATGTAAAGAATTTACAGCAGCTTTAGCTTGTTTTAAGGCGATGCATCCTCTTTTGACGCCAAGAAATGTAAATGAAGTCCTGACAGTACCTCTTTCACCTTATTCACTGTGTATAACGCTGTGCTTTGATCAGTAAAAAAAATATATATATATGTATCAGATCACCTGTCTTTGTCTATCATTCTTAACATGACTATAGAAGGTACACACACACACACACACACACACACACACACACACACACACACACACACACACACACACACACACACACACACACACACACACACACACACACACACACACACACACAAAAGCATATTGTACGTTGAGAATATCAGACTTAATAACAACGTGAAGCTGGGGGTCCCTAACATGTGAGGGAAAATATGTGAGGGAAAGTAGGGATGCAGGTATTAACTCCATTACCGTGACGGCCGAATTATTCTTTATTTCCTCTACCGAAGCAATTATATGTAACTTATGAAGGATCTGTTGAGTTAGTGAAAGCTTTATCTAAACACTTGGGTTCAAAGCCTACCTTAAATAAAAAAGAAAATGGCTTGAGCAATTAAAAAGCAATTCACAAAGTACATTATCGGAATGAATGATTTTATGTAAGATGGAATTAGCAAAAATAGTTTGATAGATAGTATAAAAAAGAAAAACAAGAAGAGGAGGAGGAGGAGAAAGAAGAAGAAGGGAGGAGGAGGAGGAGGAAGAAGAGAAAGAGGAAGAATGAAAGACGAAGAGTAGAAGACGAGAAGGAGGAAGAGAGGGGAAGGTGTAGAAGGCGGAGATGGAGACGATAGCTTCCCCCACTTGCCAAAGCTGTAAGCATTAACTACAAGAACAGTCACCATGATTTTTTTTTTTTTGTATTAACGTGGATTTTATTAAGAGGAACCAGGAAAATGTTCGCAATAATGTTGTGTGTGTATCTGCAACTGGGACAAGGTTTATACCTAACCCTTTCCAGTCTTATGCCTACATCACAAGAACATTTAATTATACTGTAAACGTCTTATTAACACAAGCTCTTCTGACTCGCTTATTTGAGTAAAGTCGTCTGGCATTAGCTGGATTAAATGACTCGTTACTTATAAAGTCGGAAGGTTAACAGTGTCAGTATTTAAACTCTGCCTGCTATGCTTTACTGTCAACTGAAAATCTTCTGATATTAGGTGGTATAGAAAAGTCGAGTCATCGCGGTAATAAGAGGTTAATCCTAATTTAGTTCTCCATACTGTAGAGGATGGGTAAAATCCATATATACAAATAATATACGATATTTGTGGTAGGTGGGGGCGCTCACCATCCACTCAATGTAGTGCTGCCCTCGGGTGTCTGCCCTGTCCTATCCTCCATCCTTCATTCCTTCCATCTTCTTCACTTTCTTTCCTTCATTCTTTCCTCGTCTTTCTGCCTACGGGTGACTTTACAATCCCTCTTCTGTCTTTCATTCCTTCATTCTTTCCTCTTTCTTCTGCCTATGGGTGACTCTTCACTGAGTGACAAGGCAGATGGTTTCCTGTACACCAGGAAACTATTTACTACGCTGGGTGGTAACCATATAAACAAATTTTGGCGCCTGGTGGTTTAGTGGGTAATTATTGTGCTCCAATCGGATTGAGCCGGTGAAGGTTTGTATCCAAGGGATGGTTCGGGTTTATTGCTCACGTATTGCCACTCAGGGATGAGTGAGGTTGGTCACTCTCGTCTTAAATGTCAGGACCAACTTCCTAGCCCCGGGCTCCTACGCTCCTCATGGGGCAACGTAGGATTGGGTGATGATGATATACGATATGTCAGTACCTATGATAAGTAAGCATTATTGGTTATTTTGCTCCTTTACTCCAAGCACTTCACATAGCCTATTAATTTATTCTTTTTACTGCCAGACGATATTATTCAACATGGGAAGCATCCTAGCAATAATGGGTTAATGAAGGGTATATGTAGCACCTCCAGTTCAACAAGTCTCATGAGCTCTAACACGTTCGTTCGTTGGTTTAAAGATTTCTGCACCTATAGTGCAGGCCGGGCCAATGTGGGGTGTGGGCTGATTTTTTTTTTTTTTTTATGCGAATAAGGACCCAAAGGCCAGGAGCCCGCAAACAATTCTTTCCAAGAAAAAAAAAAAATACAAAAGTGCACCAAATTCAAGATCTGTTCATTTCGAGATGCCAGGACACACTGCGTTTGAAATAATGGAGGTCTTAGGAAATAGAAAATACAGACAGAACAGTTCCAGAGTTGACCCGTTGCATAAATGAAGGACTAGGAGTAACGGTTAACTCTTGCATTAGAAAGCTGGACAGAAAAGGGATGAGAATTTGTTGCTAGACGGGTGCTACGCGCCCGTCGTAGAGGTGGAGGGATGCAAGCAGACAGTTCAGAGGAGCAGTGACCATGGAAGTAACGATAAAAAAGAGATAAAGAGGCAACAGTGCGGCGAAGAGACCAAGTTTGAAGGGAGCCAGTAATAAGGAGAAAGCTGATGAGACGAAAAGCCTTTGACTCCATATTGCTGAGAAGAGCTGTATGTGCGGAGCTCCCCACACATAAGAATTGTACTCTATACAGGGGCGAACAAAACCCGTGTATAAAGTCAACAACTGTACAGAGATAAAGATGGTACAGAGTCGGCTTAGTGCACCTAATCTCTTGGAAGCTGATTTTACAAGAGATGTAATATGATCTTTCCAAGATAAATCCCGAGCGAATGAAACCCCAAGCATGTTCAAGGATGATCCAGGCTTGAGCTGGATATTATTAAACATTAGTGGGTACTCCTGTGGAAGATTCTGTCGGGTTGATAGGTGTAAAAACCGAGTCTTTGATGCATGAAAAACAGTCAGAGATACGAACCAAGTCAGACATTAGGTGTGCCATAGCCTCATCCCTCGTTTGTTGAAAAACTGCTGGGATGGACGTTGCGGGAACCGAATGGAAAAGTGAAAGGTGGAATCATCAGCGTACAAGTGGATAGGGTTAGATGTACAACTTAGAAGATCATTGATGAATAAAAGGAAGAGAGTTGGTGATAGGACAGAGCCCTGAGGAACACCACTGGTGATAGATCTAGGAGAAGAACGATGGCCATCTACAACAGCCGCTATAGAACGACCCTAAAGGAAGCTGTAGGTGAAGGCACAGATAGAAGGATAGAAACCGTAAGAGGGCAGTTTGGAAATTGAAGATTTATGCCAGACTCGATCGAAAGCCTTTGAGATGTCAAGTGCGATGGCTAAGCTTTCGCCAAAGTCCCGAAAGGAGGATGACCAGGAGTCAGGAAGGTAGGCGAGAAGATCGCCAGTGGAGCGTCCCTGAGGAACCCGTACTGATGATCAAAAAGAAGGTTGTGATAGGAAGAATGCCTCAAAATTTTTCTATTAAGAATTGACTCGAAAACTTTTGAGATACAGGATGTTAAAGCAATTGGACGATAGTTAGAGGGTTGGGAATGGTCACCCTTCTTTGCGACTGGCTGAATGAGAGCAAACTTCCAGCAAGAAGGAAAGGTACAAGCTGAAAGACAAAGGCGAAAGAGTTTGCCTAGGCAGGGTGTAAGCACAGTTCTTGAGGACAACAGGAGGGACTCTATCAGGCCCATATGCCTTGTTAGTATTGAGGCCAGTGATGGCAGAAAATACATCAGCTGAAGAAATTTTAATGTCAGCCATGAGGAAGTCAGAGGGGGGAAGTGATGGAGGAACAGCACTGGAATCGTCGAAGGTGGAATTGGAGGAGAAAATCTGAGCGAAGAGATCTTCTTTATCAGTTTAAGAAATAGCTACAGAGCCATCAGAGTAGAAAAGAGAAGGGAAGGATGATGAGGTAAAGTTGTTAGAAAGGTTTTTGGCAAGGTGCCAGAAGGAGCAGGAAGAATTCGAGTTGGAGACTTGAGAGCATTTAGTACGGATGAAGTTATTTTTAGCAGAGCAAAGAACAGACTTAGCACGATTCCAGGCAGAAACATAAAAAAGATACGATTCAAGGATGAGTTGGCTCTGGTACCTTTTATAGGCCCTCTCCTTGTTGCGAACAGCATTAGAACAAGCGTGATTAAACCAAGTCTTTCTTGCATTAGTCAAAGGATGTGAGAAAGGAATTTATGCTTCCATGCCCGAAAGAATAACCTTTGTAATGCGCAAGGCACACTCAGATTGCTCCCGGCCACGGAAGCAATAAACATTCCAGGGAAAATCAAAGTAGTACTGCCTGAGGGCCTCCCAATCCGCAGCTCCAAAGTGCCACAGTCTACGTTTCTTTGGAGGGTCTGCAGGCCGTACCACAGCGATAGGACAAGTTAAGGTAATAAGGTTGTGATCAAAGGAACCCAATGGAGAGGAAAGATTAACAGTGTAAGCAGAAGGATTAGTCGTAAGGAAGAGGTCAAGTATGTTGGAGCTCTCCCCAAGGCGGTCAGGGATACGGTTAGGGTGCTGTGCAAGCTGCTCTAGGTCATTAAGGCCCCGTCCACACGAGCAGGCAGTGCCCAACGGGCAAATTTTGTTACCAAATCACGTTCCAATTCACATGTTTAGAGGGTAGGTGGCTGGCACGAGTGTAGATGCCGTCATAAGCAGGGAAACCACGGGCAAACCATCGAAGTGCCCCTGCCCGACGTCGACTGGACAATCACTGCCTCACCACAGCTCGGTCTGCCGTGTGCCCGTTTGTAGCCAGTGGCCGCTGGGGACTGCTCGATCTGGTAACACTGCTAAAAAAGCTAGGGATATCCACTCAGTGGGCTGTGCCCATCGGGCACTGCCTGCTTATGTGGACGAGACCTTAGGATAGAAAAGATGAAGGCTTGTTCACCAGATGGATCAGTGAAAGGAGAGGAGAGCCAAAGGTGGTGGAGAACATTGAAATCTCCTAAAATGGAGATTTCAGAGAAAGGAGAAATGGATAGAATGTGTTCCATCGTCGAAGTAAGATAGTCAAAGAATTTTTGATAGTCAGTAGAATTAGGGCATAAGTAAACAGTGAAGATATATTTGTTCAGAGAATGACAGGAGAGCCGAAGCCAGAGAGTACAGAATTCAGGAATCAAGTTCAGGAACACAAGAGCAAGATAAGCCGTTGCGTTCATATACACAACAGCCACCTTTGGCTTTGAAATGAGTATAGAGAAAGTAGGAGGATACAGAAAAAGGTTTGCTGTCAGTTGCCTCAGACAGCTGAGTCTCGGTAAGGAAGAGATGGTGAGGTTTAGAGGAGAGGTGGTGCTCAACAGAGCGAAAGTTAGAGGAAAGGGCGCGAATGTTGCAGAAATGAAGAAGAAGTAAGTCAGACAGTGGTTCCAAGCAGAACAACACGATCATATATATATGATCGTGTTGTTCTGATAATGAAAGGGTTAATGGTGACAAAACGAGCACACATAATCTAAATGAAACCGTCTGGGATACTGCAACTGTTTTGACCACGAGACTATTGACGTTAACAGTATTAACGTTCTCTGGCTCCTATCCTCACTCTTGGCTGAATAAAACCATCTGGGATAATAAGGTTGTTCCGATCATGAATGCGGTAAGATCATTGCTAAATATGGGGCCTCGGATCAGCAGAGGCAATTTTCAGCGTTGAGACCACCAACACTCCTTAGCATTTTCGTACAGTTTCTTATGGTTATATTATTAACCTCTGGCATTTGATAACATATTTAGTTTATTCTACAGTAGTTACCTCTAGACGAAAGTGTTAAGCTTTGGAGAGTACATATGCAATGACTGTAGAAACAGTCACCGTTAACTCTTTCACGAACAGGTAATTATATCGCTCTATGGTAAAGGTAATAAGGCTGAAGGAATAATAAATTAATTGATTTTAAAAAATCACTAGTCTCATAGTGAACCGTAAAGATGAAGGCTAATACCCCAAATTTTGGCGGTCGTTTATGGGATGCTTATGATCATCTGGTTTGAATATATAACCTGTATCTCACATTAAGACTCCAGTCATAAAGAGAAGCAAGAGCAGTTTTGTCTCTGGGATGTGGTTTCAGGTATTTGATCACATTAGTTTGCATCCTAATTTACAGAGAGCAGTCAGGTGTGATACAGCTACGCCAGGCACGTTCTATCTCCATCAGGTGCTTCAGATATTGTACTGGGGCATGCCTTCCCCTTCACTCTGAGATTTTACTATGGCACTTAGGTGCACAATATTAATACGGAGTGGAGGAAGGTGTATGCCCCAAAATTTTTGCGGTAATTTCTGAAGCATGTAGTGATGAAAAAACGTGTATGACCTTTCTGTATTGCTATTTACAACACTCTCTGCAATGTGGAATGTGAGATCAAAGAACACAACCACGCCACGTCCGTACTTTGACACTGACGGATGACCCTGAGTTTGAACAGTCTGCGCTAAAATCAAATCACTTCACACACAAACACACACACACACGTGTGTGTGTGTGTGTGTGTGTATATATATATATATATATATATATATATATATATATATATATATATATATATATATATATATATACATACAGTATATATTGCACATCAGCAATGGACCCATGGCACCGTAACTTCCATAAAAGACAATAAGGATGGAGATGACACCTACCAGCATTATCTTTCGATATATTTCTCCGAATTTTCGGACACTTAACGTGGCCATCATCAGGGTACATATGTGGGATCCTACCAAAGAACAATACTCGTTATACTACAACAGCTATGGATCTAAAGTTCACTATTTCTGTATAAATATCTCACACATTAAAATGAAGTACATGAACAAAAATTATAAATTTGCATAAACTAAACCTACCAAACCACTTCGTAGAGTATAAATAAAGAAAAGAAAAGAAAACTACGGCCAAAATGCACATATAAAATTAATACACAAAAGCAACGCACAAAAAATAAAACTCACTAATCGGTAGCAAAACCCCTAAGACAACAAGCTGACTGTTGTTGTTGTTGTTAAGATTTGTCCAATTATCGAAATAGTATGGACACGGGTTCAGGGTGTGGAGCCCGCCAGAGTTTGAAAGTGTTATAAGTGGGGCGTCCTCTGCATGACGGCAGACGGACGCAGGCTAAGAAGGTGAAAGTAAATAAGAGGTGCTATGTCTAGCGAGGTGGAGGGTATGAGGAGACGGTAAGGAGAAGAGAAGGAATAGTGGAAAGTGCAACAGTCTCAGCGGCGGTGTCAGTACGTGACACTCGTCTTACGAGATTGTCATGTAGTGTGTGTCGTAAAGAAGCAGTGGAAGAACAATCTAGGAGATAGTGCAATAGAGGCCAGTCATCTTATTGGTGACAGTGAGGGCACAGGTCGGGTTGTAGGCCAGATATCTGGGGTGTCCGAGGTGTCCGAGGCGGAGGCGTCGGAGACTGCCTATAAGGACGTTGGGTGTGTGTGTGTGTGGGGGGGGCAACGAGCGGCTCGTAGTGAGTGGCTCGTGCGTACCAGGAAGCTGAGCGTGAGCCAGCAGCAACTTGGTCTTCATGATCCTCGCGAGTGAGCCATATGATGGAGGTGTGGGCTTTTCTTTTGATACTCGCAAGGCTGGGCTGTAATAAGCTGACTAGAGTCCTATTCACTATAGGACTCTAGTTTAGTCAGCTTAGTGTATTGGGAGATGTACTACCGATTGGTGAGTTTTATTTTCTGTGCATTGCTTTTGTGTATTAATTTTATATGTGCATTTTTGCTGTAGTTTTCTTTTCTTTATTTATACTCTACTAAGACCATAGGTTTGAAAGTTTGGTTTATGTTAAGTTATAATTTTTGTTCATGTTCTTCATTTTAATAATGTGTGAGACATATATAGAAAATGGCGAACTTTAGATCCATAGCTGTTGTAGTATAACGAGTATTGATCTTTGGCAGGATCTCTCATATGTACCCTGATGATGGCCACGTGAAGTGTCCGAAAATTCGGAGAAATATATCGCAAGATAATGCTGGCGGGTGTCATCTCCATCCTTATTTGTCTTACATATATATATATATATATATATATATATATATATATATATATATATATATATATATATATATATATATATACACACACACTCTTTTGTACTGACTCATTTTTCTTCCACTCCGTTTTTCCTCTTCCGTGTTCTCAGCTTCAGCGTTGTATTTTGTTTCTGACATCGCTGTTCTCAGTTTTTGGTCATATTCACTGGCCTTTTTCACTAGTTTCCTTTCCCTTTCCTACTGCTTCCCATATCATTTGTTTCACCCTCTCGTGGTCGCGTCGTCTCTCGTATTTTAAGTTAATGTCAAATGATTTTATATTGCTGTGTGAGCCATAGGATCCTAAGTATTGTTACAGCTTCTGTTAACCGTTTCATAGCAAGAACAACTCTAGTACCATATGACCGCCACCGCGGACAGGGAAATGGGAGCCATGTCACCATCTCTCGTCAACCCCACTGTTACTTTTTCTCTTTTATATTCTGTGTGTGTGTGTGTGTGTGTGTGTGTGTGTGTGTGTGTGTGTGTGTGTGTGTGTGTGTGTGTGTGTGTGTGTGTGTGTGTGTGTGTGTGTGTGTGTGTGTGTGTGTGTGTGTGTGTGTGTGTGTTTGTTTGTGTGTTTGTCTGTTTGTTTGTTTGTTTTCCTGACAGTGTTCAATATCGGCGTTCCACTATTTGGCTCCAGAATTTTTGACACGCCCTCTGGAGTGGAGGGAGAGATGTGGGATTGTAAGAGAATGACAGAGGATGGGAGGGTAGGGGAAAGGGAGTTGAAGAGGAGGGGAAGGGAGGCTAAGGGAGGAAAAGGGGACTGGAGGGCAAGGGATGGGAGGGTATTGGAAGGAATGGAGAGGATGGATGTAACTGTAAGGAATTCACAGAGGAAGATGGATTTTAGGGAGGAGGGTATCTTGATGGTGAAAGGGAGGAGGGGGAGAACATGAGAACATAAGAAGAGAGGATAACTGCAGTAGACCAGTTGGCCCATGCCAGGCAGTTCCTATTAGACTGACTGAACTACTACAATGAGATGAGGATAGCAAAGAAGAAGGCTCTACCCCGCCCTCCAAACCCTCCAGCCGAAGCCGACAGGAAAAAGAAAGAACACCATGCAGTATAGAAAAACTGGCTTTGACATTTTATAGGAAAATGTGAAAGGAGAAAAAGAGACTATCATAGTGTAACCTGAAAAGGAAAAAGAGTGAAATAGCATTGGTTATGATTTTTTTTTCTTAATATCCACCCTCTATTTGTCATATGCTTATCTAGCCTATGCTTGGAACTCTCAATGGAAGGGGCAGCAACTACATCACCAGGCAGTTTATTCCATTCGTCTACTGCTCTGTTGCCAAACCAATTTCTACGTATTTCCTTATTAAAACGGAATTTTTCTGATTTGAAGCCATTACTTCTAGTTCTATCCTGTATGTTTTTTTTTTTTTTATGCGAGGAAGAAGGAACCAAAGGCCATGAGCCCGCAATAACAGTTCCCGAGAAAAACAAAATACAATAGAGAGCCAGATTCAAGATCCATTCATTTCGAGATGCCTGGACACACTGCGTTTGAAAGACTGGAGATCATAGGCAGCAGGAAATACAGACAGAGGGAGACAGTTCCAGAGTTGACATGTTGCATAAATGAAGGACTGGGAGTAACGGTTAACTCTTGCATTAGAAAGTTGGACAGAAAAGGGATGAGAGTTTGCTGCCAGACGGGTGCTACGCGCCCGTCGTAAAGGTGGAGGAATGCATGCAGACAGTTCAGAGGAGCAGTGACCATTAAAGTAGCGATAGAAAAGAGATAAAGATGCAACAGTGCGGCGAAGAGATGAGGTTGAAGGGAGTTAGTAAGAGGAGGAGAGTTAATGAGACGAAAAGCCTTTGACTCCACCCTATTGAGAAGAGCTGTATGTGGGGAGCCTCCCCACACATGAGAGTTGTACTCCACACAGGGGCGGATAAAATCCCTGTATAGAGTCAACAACTGTGCAGGGGTAAAGAAAGAACGGAATCGGCTTAGCATACCTAATCTCTTGGAAGCAGATTTTTTGTCTCCCTTATTTATTCCCTTCATCCACTTAAACACCTCAATTAAGTCTCCCCTTACTCTACGCCTTTCCAGTGAATGAAGATTTAATCTTTTTAATCTGTGTTCATATAAAAGGTTCCGAACATCATGAATCAGTTTTGTCATTCTTCTCTGTACATTTTCTACGGAATTTACATCCATTCTATAGTACGGACACCAAAATTGCACGGTGTAGTCTAGATGTGGCCTTACTAATGCTAGATAAAGTTGCAATATTACTTTAGCTGTCCAGTTGCTCACGCTTCACGAAATAAATCCCAGGACCCAATTTGCTTTGTTTCTTGCATTAATACACTGTTGCTTGGTCTGAGATCTCTAATAACCATAATTCCTAGATCTCTCTCGCATTCCGATTTACTAATTTCTTTGTTATCAAAGTTTTATTTAGTATCTCCAGTGGTCTTGCCTACTTTATGTACTTTATATTTTTCAACGTTAAATTCCATTTGCCAATTTTTAGACAATCTGGACAATATAACGAGGTCCTTTTGTAGGTAAAGGCAAATCGTCAGTCGAGTTAACGATACGCCCTGTTTTTGTGTCATCGACAAATTTGCTAATGCTGCTAGTGATTCCTATGTCTAGGTCATTTATATATATAATAAATAATAATGTACCGAGTGCATTAATACCCACTCCGACTTAGTTCCATTTATTAATACTCTCTGCTTTCGTCCCATCAGCCAGGATTCTATCCATTTTAAGATATCTTCGTCTATACCGTGTGCTCGAACCTTTCTTATTTACCTTTCGTGTGGGACCCTATCAAAAGCTTTACTAAAGTCCAGATAAATAACATCGCAAGCTTTATAGCTACCTACCGCCTCATACACCTCCGAGAAGAATGCAACAAGTTTGTGAGGCAGGATCGTCCTTGCCTGAATCCGTGCTGACTTTCATCTATAGGATAAAATCTTTCTAAGTGTTCCCTAATTTTATTTGTCAAAATTGACTAACATTTTCCCGACTATTGACGTTACGCTTATCGGACGATAATTCGAAGCGATGCAATACCACCCTTTTTAAAAATGGGCGCTAGGTTTGCGGTCTTCCATGCCTCTGGAACTTCTCCTGGAATTAAAGAATCATTAAATAACGTTAAAAGTGGGTAACATAATTCTCCTTTGGTTTCTTTCATAATATTTACATGTATATCGTCCGGACAGTCGATTTTTGAGGTTTTAACTTCTTAATTTCTTTCAATATGTCCTCCTTACTAACGCTTATTATGCTAAGAATATTGTCCGCATTGCCATCGTAAATAGTTGCTGCTTCAGAGACCGGGTCTAGGTTTTCCTTGATAAATACTGATACGAAATAAATATTTAGGATGGAGCACATTTCTTTATCTTCACTGGTAATGTTACCTGCTTCTGTTCTGAGAGGTCCTATCTTATCTTTATGTTTCGTACGGTACATTTGGTAAAAAACCTTGAGGTTTTCTTTCGATTCACTAGCAACCTTAATTTTATAACATCGCTTTGCTTTCCGTATCTACCTCTTTACATCCTTATTCAAAATCGCCTACCTGTGACGCAAGTGTTCCTCAACAAATTTTATTTTTCTATATATTCCTTTCCTTTGGCCTATGAGAGATTTTAATCTGTTGTTTAACCATCTTGGTTCAGAATTATTCGCTCTAAAAGGTTTTGGAGGGATATATCTATCTCGGCCTCTGTGTACTATTATAACTCATTATGATTCTCGCTGGCCCAACGGCTGCTTGGTACCGGACCTGAGTTAATCTCCGTCTATGACCTGAGCTTCCACAGTGACCTGGCGCACATTCCCACCCGTTTCCTGCCCCTCATGAATGACCTGGGGTTCCCCACAGAGCTGATTCCCTAATATATCTAGTCTCCCCATGGAATATGGTTCTAAAATAAGCTCTTAATCCATCGAAATCTCGTAGACGAAAATTAGGAACGGTCTAGGGGTTTTCAGAAGAACGGACATCCCACATAAATTTGAACTTAATTTCTTCATGATCACAATTACTAAGTCGTCCATCAACTTCTATATGGCTGGTGACGTTTTCTTTATTGGATAAAACCAAATCTACTATATTATTACCTCTGGTGGGCTCACTGATATACTAATAAAGGAAATTATCCTGTACTACCTCTAAAAATTCCTCTGACTCTGCATCCGCTGTCTGATTCGCTAATCTATCCTTGACAGGTTAAGATCCCCTACAATTATTACTAAGTTGGACTATGAGAACGGCAGGGATGAAGTGAGTGGGGAACGGATTAGTAAAATGGATACAGGGTGAGACGCGTGCGTGCGTGCGTGCGTGTGCTTATGCCTGTCCCTGTGTGTGTGTGTGTGTGTGTGTGTGTGTATGTGTGTGTGTGCGCGCGAGTTTCGTGTGTGTGCGTTTCGTGTGTGGTGGAGGTGAGTGTGAGTGTGTGTGTACGTGCATTCCTGTATCAGCTGTTCTGACACCACATGGGACCAGCAATTACTTCGTACCAAAGATCTAGAGGAGGAGGAGGAGGAGAAGGAGGATATCCTGGGTATAAAAGAGTAAGGTGATGATAACGGGAGGGTGGTTGGTATAGGCTATGCAAAGGAAAAGTAGGAGGAGGGGAAGGAGGAGAAGGAGAAATGGGAAAAGAAAGAGGAGGAGGAGAGACAGAATAAATAAATGAACAGGAGGAGGGGAGGAGGATGTTGAGGGAGGAGGGAAGGAGAAATGCTAAGAAATGTAGCGGAAAAAAATAAAGTCCAAGTGTTTAGCAAATTATACATGGTGTTTTAATATGACGTTAGTACTAACATGAAAAACATTTTTAACATTTTCTTTCCCGTTGACTGAACTGGTCCACGAATGTGCTAATAATGATTGCAAAAGGGTGGACACCGTCTGACTCTTTAAAGCTATGAACGTAGGTCTGTCAGTATCTCATGTATTGTCAGTTCTGTTCCAGTGAATGTTAGTTTTAAGTGTGAACATCTTTCTGATGCACCCTGTATTTATGGTGAGAGCAGAGTGTATTGATACTGTCCCGAATAATACTTGATACATTTTTCTTTATCGTACAGTAAGTTAAGTTATATTATTGTGGGTCTTTGATTTTAACTTGGCCCAAAATTTTCTTACCTATATGGCTTATATCACACTGTTCAGTGACAGGAAAAGAAAGTGGTATGACTCTGCAACATTTCCATGGCACTTCTTCGTGACTAGTATCATTCCACTGACAAACTACAGTCACAGTCTCAGCATTCTGGATGAATAATTTTAGGCCAAGATAAAGTCAATAAGGTAGTGCAAAGGAAGATATATGCGCAACTGAATAATTATATCAAGTAGAAGTAGGTGTTGGAGCTGAAACAGTAAGAGAAACGGTAGGAAGTGGTGGAACAGATGACACAGACAACGGAGAAGTAACAGGAAAAGATTATATATTTAGGGTAGGTGAGGACGCCCATCATCCACTCAGTGTAGTGCTGCCTCATGGTCTCTGCACTGAGCGCCAAGCCAAATGATTTCCTGTATTTCATATATATAGATAGATAGATAGATATAGATAGAGATAGAGATGGATAGATGGATAGATAGGTAGATAAACAGATAGACAGGTAGACAGATAGATATAAAGACAGACAGATAGATAGGTAGGTAGATAGATTGATAAATAATTTTTACATAAAATAGTAGAAATGTACTATCAGCGCTGACGATGGATCTGCTCGATCGATATCGCTGCATGTTAGGTAGATCCATTCACGGCACTCATGAAACTTATTTGTCAGTTTTTTGAAAAACAAACTCACACGCTTTGGACATCCATCGTTAGAGCAATAATAGATGAATATTTGCAATACAGATGTATCCATCTCGTTCGCTGAGCGTTTGATTGTATGCAAACACACACACACACACACACACACACACACACACACACACGCACATGTGCCTCTACAGTAAGCTCGGGTGTGAATACATAATCTTATGGCCGGGATGTGAAATGAGGTGAGGTGATAAAGAAATAAAACTTATAAAAACGACTGAGGTGATATGAGGCGAGGTGACTATATAGCTTCCGAGGTGTGTTCATTAGGGGCTGTACTGGCGACCCAACACTCATTCCTGTATATCATCTTACCACACTACCACACCACCACTGTAACTACGCTAATATCATCACTACGCAGAAAAAGGTGGTAGTGTAGTTCTGTGTCATTGTGCACTTCATACTTGTCGAAAGTGTTTTTCATTGTCTCTGTGTTACCAACTTCTTAATCTTCTTTTAGTTGTGGCAGTCCTAGAACTTTATTGCGGCCAACATCAGACCATTATAATCAGCTAAGGGTGATTCACAGGAGCCCAAGAGTGTTCATACTGTTATCGTTAACCCTCTTATGGCCGGGACAACTTTATTACTCTATTCCATCCAACGCCAGACTGTTTTATTCAAGCGGGAGTAAGTCACAGGAGCCTGGGTGGTCACATATCCTCTTTTACTGTTGGACATACAATACTTCGACGAAAGTCCTGGTATACTTCTTTGTCATCACCATCTGCAACCCGATCGGTCAGTTAACGTATTCATTAATTTTTGCTACTTCCAGAAGATTTTGCTGTATTTATGGAGCTTAGGAGAGACTTTAAAAACTAGAAAGGATAAATAACATTTGTTAACCACTCCAAGACAAAAAATCTCCATTAAAGTGAATAAAATCGGCCGGAGGGTTCAAAAACAAATTTAAACAAAATTTCATCGGATTAAAGAGATTAGTATATTGTTCACAGTGACGTCCATACATCGTAACCTTTTCAGCCAGAGGACGTAATTTGTGTTTTATTTGTAGAGTTAACTTAATTGTTGCTAATGTCTGACGTATAATGTTTTCGACTAAACTAGTGGTGACATCACGATATTAATTCTACCAATTTATTAACGTGCATCTTAAAACTCTGGGACTCCTATGACTCATTCTTACCTGAAAAAAATAGCTTGGCATAGGGAACGAGAGTTGCCCCGATCATACAGAAACTTAAAATTGACAATATGAATATCTATACCACTATACCTCAGGTTGCTGAATAAAATCGTTTGGCATTTGTGGATAAATAATGACAGACTTATTCCAGCCACGAGACGGTTTGCCCTTCCTGAAAAGGAAGCAGTATTGATGGGCCAAGGAAAAGGCCTGAATGAACACTTGTCTAAATCATCCCTTTACACTAAGATCGAGCTCATTTGACCAAAGAACGTTAAAATTAAGCTCGTTGAACTTAAAGAAAACATGGTGAAATAAATATCACCATAGTGAATCTCTCTCTCTCTCTCTCTCTCTCTCTCTCTCTCTCTCTCTCTCTCCACACCCCTTGTTTATCTCTCCCCTTCCCCCCCCCCACACACTTAGCCCACACTTCTCCCTTTCCCCCATCATACACTCCTTGTCCTTCCCTCCCGCCTCATATACTGTTCTCATTACAAGCCGCATCCACCCTACACACACACACACACACACACACACACACACACACACACACACACACACACACACACACGCACGCAAACACTCACACACTCTCTCTCTCTCTCTCTCTCTCTCTCTCTCTCCATACTGCTATTTGAAAAGTCTGATATCCATCGGGCGGACGCTATGGAAAAATATATCGTTTAGCACATATAAACATTGATCAAAGCTTTAACCTATGTCTATACGTATATTTTTGCGGAATTTGTCCCATATTTACAGTCGCTGCCCCCATCATGGAATAATGATAAATTTTGCAACACACAAATTCTAGAAAATGGTTGTCAAAATGCAATTCGAATGTAATGTTATGAACAGAGGGTGGGGGATGGAGAGGTAAGTGACTGATAATTGCATTTTTGCTTTATTTTAGACTTTTTGCTTTTACGTCACAGGTCTTTTGCGTTATAGATACTGTATTACGTTGAGCTTTACTTCACAGACTGTAATATATTAGATTTTTGCGTTAAGGTTATATACATCATACTATAGACTTTTATATACAACTTCTCTTATTTCTTTCCTCTCATCTCTGTCTCCGTCCTCTACTGTTCTTCATCCCATTAACTAATATATTCTCTCACTTGTTCCTCTCCTTACACAGCATCAACAACAACAAACATCTACAGCAACAACAACTCCAGCACAACCACCACCGATTTCCTTCAGCTGAAAAAGACTATCATCTGTGACTGAGAATTGTATTTGTAGCTTTAGCAGGAGTAATGGGAAGACTCTGCACCTTTTTTCCTTGTTCTTGCAAAAATAAGTCAAAGCTACAACTTACAAATTATCATGAGTTTGTCCTCGAATCTCGTCCCATGCGTGTTGGAGGTCATCACAGTCAGTGGTGAAGTGCTGCATCGTATGTTTAACCCTTAAAATTCAGTGCTGTATATTTTTACTTAATTCGTGCTATCTCGCAGTAATTTTTTCAGCCCTAGAGAAACATTCCTGTCTGGAGAGGTTAATCTTGGCATTCATATACCCTTTCACTAGAAGAGTGTTCCAAAGAAATAATATCGTCTGGATGTAGCAAGCATTAAAAAAAAAAAAATCACTTGTTGAAATGGATTTAAACCAGGGATGAAAAATTAGTCAATTACCGAAGTAGTGGAAACGTTAGCTCGTTGGATAATTATTTGTATAGCCTTCTCACTTCGATTAAATAGTTTGCTTTTGCTACCTCGTGTTCTGTTCAGCTCAAGGTACACTTTTGAACTATAGGGGTTAGGTACAGCCTTCATCAACATTTCACCCTCAGAGGGCTACACTAAGCTCATAAAAATTGTTTGATATCGGCAAGAACAAAGTGGTAGAATAATGTCATTGTAGTAAAAGGGATTTAAATAAATTTACTTCTACGGATTTTTCATTTAATCATAATTTTCATTTCAGTTAACTTCAAGAGTTTTTTGCTGGGAAATATTGGGGAATTGGAATTTTGGTACTGCAATAGTACTTAATAACTTATGTCTATAGAATAAACCATGAAATTCAAGATGGTCCATATGTTACGAAATCGAATTCTTGTGTGTTGCGGGGACGGCTTATTCAGTGTCTAGTTGCATCATTTTCTGCTTCCCAGAGCTTTCTTTATGCCTTTTAGCGTCTGCTTTGTACGTCCGTGGATTGCATGCTTGATTTTTTGTTTCATTACGCAGCCTAGATGAATTCGCTCCTCAGATAGCCAACTGAACCGTCCCCACAATATACGAGTATATGACATGAGAGGGAAATATACGGACTTCTCTGGATATTAAACTTTGATACAGAATATCCCGCCAGCAGTATGTCAAATATAAAGTTGTTCTTGGCCGAATTTTGAAGCTATATCGACACGAGTACAATTCTCATCCGTTGCGGAGCTATAGCTACCGAGAACTTTAAGTAAGAATTATGAGGTCATTATCGCCAGTAAAGTGTGTTCAGATGGTATGCTTTTATGAAGGGCATGGCTGGTGAAGAGCATTCTATGTCAGTGAGTTTTGGAGGTGGGAGGAAGCGTAGTAGGTCATGAAGGTGAATGAACGATAAATGGTTGTGTATGAAAGCGAGGCATGGCAGTTTGGGGGGCTTAGAAACTAAAATGAGATCGAGTTAGTTGGATGAATTATGCATGTAGGCGCACATGACAGCATGCCACCCTTTATTAACTTTATAGCCGGCGACTGTCCCTAACTGGTAGATGATGTTAAATGTGTCTCTAAAGAAAAATACCAAGAAAATGTGTTTTGGGAAATAGGCATGTAAGCAGTTGTCTCAGATTTGGTTATTTACTATATTAAATATTGTTTAGCGGGAAATGTTGGGAGTTTGCGGGTTACTGTTTCTTTTTTTTCTTTTTCTTTTTTTGGCGGGTAGTCTTCAGATTTGCTTAAAATATAGATTGTGCGGCCAGTGTGGAAACCATTTCGGCCTAAGGTGGCGTAGGACAGAGGGTGGGACTGTAGGAGGGGTATGGACAAGTCTCAATGACACTTGGATTAATGATCGGGGACAAGGATTAGTTACCTGAGTTAAGCCCATCTCCGATACATGACATATTTATTAAGAGTTCTCAGCCTCTCAGCAGTGCTGGACCTGAAGCAATGGGAATGAAGCTAGAAAAGGAAGTAGTAGTATTTACCGAAAAATTCACTGACTGAGACCATGGTGGCAATACAAGAAAGAATGCCAGAGCCAGGGTGTGGCAGAGGTAGAATGTGTGTTCAGTGGAGTAGACTAAACATACCCGAAAAATCTCTTGCAAAATCTACCCAGCCTTGGCACTGAGGAAACACCTTTTCAAAATAGGTTCGCAGTGGATGTCAAGAGGAAATTTTGCACGAAATCTGAAGTAAAAAGAAAGCCATGCTTCAGATAACATTTATAGAGGTTAGTTTATGTGCCAAATAACAAGTAGTCTAAAACAACTGTTGGTTATAGATTCTGCTAGACTTATGTTCATTCATTCATTCATTGCCAGACGCCATGTATCCCAGACGGGGTGGCCAAGGGCTTAGAGTTAATTGTTTTACAGGGAGGGGCACTAATCCTCCACCAACCCCACTTGACACGTAGGGATGCCAACAGCATCTGGTGTTCCCAGGCGGTCACCCATCCAAGTACTAACCAGACCCAACGTTGCGTAAAATAATAATTAAATGATGTGGAGTGGCGTGTTATACTTTCACGTATTATATTTTTTTTTTTTTTCAAAGAATGAATGATTTGATTTTTTTTTTTTTTTGCGATTTAATCTAATCTAGAATCATATTTGTCCCACAGAGATACAATGTTTAAAATATCTTTTCATAATTATTGCTTATGCTAAATTTAGGATTTGGTGGGAGATTTAATGGCAGGTGGGGCTTTCGCGCTTTTTTTTTTTTCGGCTTGTTTTCTGCTGCATTCAAGGAGGTTGGGACAGTTTGATCTGGAAACACTGTCTGTAAGGTGTAACCAGGATTCTGTGGGTGTGAATGATGCGTCAGAGAGTGCATGGCCCATTTCACTGATAGTTCTCCTTCATTCGTGTTTCCTCATGCCTTGTTTACTGGACCATACATTCTTAGCTGGAGGAAAAGTGGGGTCGAGGGCAGGGAGATCCTGATAATGAGAGTGAGTCATAGGAACCTGCGTGTTTAACGAGGTTTACGGTATTAGCTTACCTCTGCCTCACTAGTGTCTGTCTTTCACTATTTATGCTCATTGCATTTTCAAAATTGCAGACAAAGCTTTCTAAAATTGCAGACAAAACTTTCTCCTCCTTCCTCCTCCTCATCTCCCTACTCTGTCTCTGTCTCTGTCTCTCTCTCTCTCTCACTCTCGTTTTCTCTTTCACATTTCTTCCCTCTTCTTCACACACACACACACACACACACACACACACACACCTTTCTTTTCTTGCTTGAAAAAAATTAAGAACTATTTGCCTGATAAGTTTACAGTGATGACTACGCCCCCCCCCCACACACACAGCTCTCTCTCTCTCTCTCTCTCTCTCTCTCTCTCTCTCTCTCTCTCTCTCTCTCATCTCCTGGGACACCTGCTTTTGTACTCTCACCTTTCTCTCTCCCTCTCGGTCACGTTTCTCTCCTGCCTCCTGTCAGCATCTAACTCTTTGTCTTTTCTCTCTCCTCTTCTCCTGTCTCTTTCCCCTTCCCCTTCCCGCCTCTCCTTCCCCCTTTAATCACTACCAGTGGCACTGTTTCCCTTCATTTCATCCCCCTCTCATCCTCTCTATCCTTCCTTATTCATGGCATCCCATTCACTGTCAATAAACTCTCCCTTCGTTCTCTTTCTCGTCACGATTCTCCCGTCTTTCACCTCGCTATCTGTCTGTTTGTCTGGCCATCTTTCTGTCTGTCTGCATGCCTTTCCCCCTGTCTGTATTGTCTGTCTGTCTGGCTGGCTGACTGTCTTTGTTTGTCTGTGTGTCTGTCTCTCTGATCTTCCTTTTTCCTCCTCTTTCTCTCTCTCTTTCCTCACTTCTTATACCCCTTCGCTGATCTTTTCTCCTCTCCTCCCTTTTTCCTCCTCTTACTTTCCCGTCACCTTCCCCTAACCTGTGCCTACTCTTCCCTCCTCCCTTCTTTTCCTCCTTCCCTCCAAATTCACTCTTCCCCCTCTTTCTCCTTGCCTCTCATTTTTTTCCTTTTTTCTTCATTCGTCCACCCAATTTCTTCCTTCCTTCTCCTGCTCTGTTTCTAACTTTCCCATCACGTTTGCATTTTTTCTTTCCCCCATTCTCGTCTCTTCTCCTTTCTCACGATTTTCCTTATTCCCTCCACCGTGCCCCCGACCCGCTCATTTCCTTACTATTCTCTCCTCCCCTTTCCTGTCCCTCCTTTCCTTCTCAGTTCCCCCTTTTCTTACCGTTTTTCTCCTCTCCTTCCTTATCGCTTCTTTCATCTTCTTTCATTAATTCCTTAAGCCTGAGGACGTCATGCATAATTTATTCTTGCCTTCTCCGACAGACTTTGTTCATCAGAAGCGGGATGCTTCTGGCTGGAGGGGTTCATTTAGCTTTCATTAACTCCGACATAAACAGAGTTTTTTCGTATCAAAAAAAATAATAATAATAATAGTAATAATGTCTGAATTTACCAAGAATTTACATAAGCAAGACGTCTTTCATATACCGTTCCTTCCTTAACAACTTCATTTCGATGACGTCTGCTATTACTACCACCAGACAATTTTCTTAGACAATTTAGAGACTTTTCAAACTAGAGGGGTTAAAGTCAACTTTTAATTAATTTCCTCATCACAAGAAATCTAAGACACTAAAACAAATATAAGGATAATCGCATCAGCTGAAGCAGGATTTTTTTTTTATAATGTTCCGGCTAACATCAGACTAGTTTATAAAATTTTAAAGGTTTCTCGCATAGTAATGAGGATAAAGTTGGCAATAACCAATCCAGTTTAGAATGCATCTCCGGAATAGGAATAAAAATAGTTTGGAACTAGAAAAAATGCGAGTAGTTTCGTGTTAGAAAGAATGTTCTGTGGCTGAGGGTGTCAACTCTCTTGTTTTCTCTCTCTCATATCACTTTCCTTCTAATATCTTACTTCTTTACAATAATAACGACCAAGGCTTGTACTGTAAAATATCGAAATTTGCTCATAATACAAAATTAGAGAGGATACACCCATACAAAGACAAAATACTGAGATCGTGATGAAATATATATTTATGTTCAAAAGTGACAATTAGACAATACCGATAAACACAATGTTATTAAGTTTGGGAAATACCAAGTTAATTACGCTGTGAATAAAGCACATTATGAAAATATAAACTAGGATAAGAATAATGAATAAACATGATACTTACTTAAAACCAACTCAGCAATAGAGAGAGATAAAACGAGAGCTTAATTCTTTGGATTCATAGGCAGACCGTTCGATTTTAAATAAGGGAATGCTATCTTCACCCTTCAAAATTCATTATTATGCACCTACTTCCAGTACTATTTTCAGTTTTTGTCAACATATAGCATACCGAAAAGCTTAGGGTACAGTCAAGGGTGACAAAATGATACCCTGACTGAACAACAAATCATAGAACGAACATCTGGACGCACAAAATTTGTTCACTTATCAGAGTGCAGACACCTGGGTAATTTAATCCTTGTATATACCATTTATATAGGGAACGTTGATGGCAAACTTCATAAATACGATACAACAGACGGTCGAATAAACCAAGAGGTAAACATATAAAAAAGGAAAGAACTTCCAGTAAGATGAAGCCGTACATTTTTTTATTTAATGGCATTGTAATAATATGTAACAAATTACCTTATATATCGTCACTTAACAAATACGTAGAATGGTACAGTACAAAATAAAAAGTCATGTTAGAAGTAAAAGTGTGTGTTCCTTACTTACCAAAATGCTTCTGGTTCTTACACTCGAGAAAACAGTCACTGGCAACTACCAAGGCTTAATAAAGCGTTAGCGAACAGTATGGGGTCGGATACGGAAATGGGTATTACGAAATTGTTTACGATTATCCTCAAACCTTGATAGCTTCCTCTGATTCCCCATGCTCATTTCCTTTGTCGAGGTGTCCTACTCACGATATGGAAGTAATGTTGTTTCCTCCACCTTTTGTCTATAGTTTGATCTTCCTCATACATCTAACTTCCTCATTTACTCCTTGCTTCCCTAATTTCTTCTTTCCCCGTCTCCCCTACTTTCTTTCTTCACCTTCCTTCTTTTCTTTTCACATTCCTCCCGTCGTCCACCTTCTTTCCTCCCTTCCCCTCTTTCTTTTCCTCTTTCCTTCCCTCCTTCCTTCCTCATCTCCTCCCATTACCTTATCCCATTCCTTCATTTCCTCAGCTTCTCTCTTTCACTCTTTCCCTTCCACATCAGTCCCTCCATCCCTCACCTTTCCTCCATGCTCATCTCCTCTCGTTAGCTAAGACAATGGAACCAGCCGGGCGTGCCGACACTTACCATTAGCTTCATAAAATATCCTGAAAAAAAAAAAAAAAAAAAAGGATCATTGTTTTGAAATGCGAGAAAAATGTTGGCTATTAGTGTGTGTGTGTGTGTGTGTGTGTGTGTGTGTGTGTGTGTGTGTGTGTGTGTGTGTGTGTGTGTTTATTTCTGCATTTATGTTCGTATTTATGTGTGCATATGTCTCAGTGTTCGTATGTACGTTAATTAGTGCACTTATGTGTGGGCATTAATGTGAATGCATGTTTTTGTTTATTTGCGTGTGTGGTTGTGTGTATATATATATATATATATATATATATATATATATATATATATATATATTTGATGTTTTGTGTGTTTTTTTTTGCTTTTATGTGGTCGTATTTCAGTGTGGACGCATGCCTTTGTGTGTTTATATGTGCGGTACTTGTGAATTTCCTTGCCAGCGTGCGGTTATGTTTATTGCAGTGGTGTATATATATATAAATAGAGAGAGAGAGAGAGAGAGAGAGAGAGAGAGAGAATATATATATATAGATATATATATATATATATATATATATATATATATATATACCTAGGCTGCTTCCCCCAAGGAAAGGGAGGTAGCCGAGACAGGACGACTCACTCTCCATTTACTCATCCATTCAAACACATTCATTCGCATCTTAGCCCCAAAGGGAAGAACGGACAGATCCTCACCGCACCACACTGCACAAGGGTCAACTGGGCAATGCAATCAGTGACATCCGCAGCAGGGCCCGACAGCAGAACTGGTTTACCCCTGCCACATCATAACAGACCCATCCCCTTACCTGCACCTGACCTGACTAGCTGGTCAGACCAAATGCGGGAGAATATCCCCTCAGGGCTGCGTCATCACTTATTCATTCACTATTTCTCTCCATTTATTTCTGTCACGCACAGCCACTCTTCCTTGCTCAACAGACATCCCTCTCGCATCCAGCGCTCTCTTCACACTGTCCATCCATCCTATTCGTGGTCTTCCTCTCAGCCTTACACCTCTCACATCAGATCTAGTTATCTTTTTCACCAATCGCTCATTATCCATTCTCTCCATATGCCCAAACCATTGCAACACCCTCTGCTCAACTCTACCAGCCATCTCCCAAACAACTCCAGTTCTCCTTCGCACTTCATCATTTCGCACCCGATCCATACACGTCACTCCACACATACTCCTCAGACATCTCATCTCCATTACATTCAAACTTTTCCTCTCTGCTACACCCATATTCCATGTTTCAGCCCCATATAATGCAGTCGGTACCACAACACCCTCATACAGCCTTCTCTTTACATCCATTCCTAAGCGAACAACATTTAAACACTTTTTTCATTCCTCCCAGCACCTTTCCTACTTCATTTATTCTAAACTTCACTTCTGCATCTATTCTTCCATCCACAGCAACATGTGACCCTAGATATTTAAAACAATCTACCTCCTCAAGCAACTCACCATTCAAAACTATATTCATCCCCTACCATCTATCAACCTCGTACACTTCATCACTTTACTCTTATTCTCATTTACTTTCAATTTCCTCCTTTCACACACCCTTCCAAACTCCTCTACCAACTGTCTCAATCTCTCCTCTGAATCAGTCACCAGTGCAGTATCATCTGCAAACAGCAGCTGCTTCAGATTCCACTCTCCTCCATCAACATTTACCAGACTCCGACCACCTAAAACTCTTGCATTCACCTCCCTTACAACACCATCCATGTAAATATTAAACAACCAAGGCGACATCACACATCCCTGTCGCAGCCCCACTCTCACGGGAAACCAATCACTCACAGCATTTCCCACTCTTACACACGCTCTACTATTTACATAAAAACTTTTCACCCCTTTTAGTAACCTACCATCAAGTCCATACAATCTTAAAACAGTCCACAAAGCCTATCAATTCTATCATACGCTTTCTCTAAATCCATAAATGCCCAAAACACATCCTTGCCTTTCGCTAAATACTTTTCACACACTTGTCTCACAGCAAACACCTGTCATAAAGACTTTGTAGTTACTTGTAGAGAAGTATATTTTAGACTTGTGGTCGAGCGGCTTTTATATCTTGTAGTAGTTTCCCCACCAGATGTCATGTAGTGACGGGAGAGGTAAAGAATAGTATGGGACTATTTTTATTGTCTTGGAAATATTAAACAGGTATAATAGTATAAGTCCTGGGTAGCTACCTCCCTGTCTCGCTATCTCTCTCTCTCTCTGTTCTAAGGCTAATCTCCGTCTCGACCTCTCTCTAGGGTCGCTTGTCTCCTTCTGTCTAGCCTGTTCGGTGGCTAATCTCCGTCTGAGCTCTCTTTCCTAAATTCTGGTATAGCAGGGGTGGACTAGATCTTTGTTCACGAGAGGACTGCTGACAGCTAACTGCATCATCTCCTTACTGGCCGCTGTCGTCAGCTTTCCTCAGTGTTAAGAGTGTGTAAGCATGCTTAGCACTGCTCGCTTCTCGCAGACACAACACCTTCTCATCATTTGACTTCCTGCTTCTATCTGTCTCTCTATCTATCTATTTATCTATCTATCTATTATGATTTGCAATTATAATATGGAGACCTACCACACACCTGATCAACGCATCCCCTCCCTCTCCTAAAGCCACACTGCTCATCACTAATCACTCCCTCTGTACCCTCTCTAACTCTCATAATTAACACTCTACCATACACCTTACCTACAACACTCAACAGACTTATACCCCTAAAGCTAGTACATTCATACTTATCACCCTTGCCTTTATACAACGGGACCACACAAGCACTTGCCCAGTCAATTGGCACCATACCTTTCTCAAAGCACACATTCAACAATCTTACTAACCAGTCAACAATAGTCACTCCACCACCCTTCAGGCATTCCACAGCACACCCATCCATACCTGCAGCTTTCCCTGTTTTCATCTCCTTTACTGCCTTCTCCACTTCCTCCTTCGTGATCAAAGAATCATTCAGCTCTCCCAACACATTTATTCCTTGCACCCTTCCATCCGCCACAATCTCAGCCATATATATATATACTCGTATATATGATTATGTATCATTTATATTATGAATATATCGATTTATATATAATATACCGGTATCTCTCTCTCTCTCTCTCTCTCTCTCTCTCTCTCTCTATATATATATATATATATATGAGTGACCCAACCAAGCGAATGAGGTCAACAAATTTATTATGCACCGTATCACAGAAATAGTAAACCCAGCTCCAGGACGTTATTGTTGGGTTAATTTTGTGCAATAAGCACCATATTAACAATGAGATCTAACCGATAATAGCATAACAAAGCCTAACGCTATTCACTTCACTGTAAATATGAACTTCCAATCTCTTTTCAGTATGTAAATGTTATAGTCGCCATGAATTATACCAGCACTGATTAAAAACACTGAATACGAGGAAAGCTTATCAACATGTGCAACCAAAACTGTGTAAAATGCTGCTCACCCAAAAAACTTTCTGTTGAAATGTGCATTACTGTACCTGTGATTTGTTAATGAGACTTTAGTGGGCAAGGCTTATCTCGCGTCTAGAAAGTGAATATGTAAGTAGTATGGTAGTATGCTTTCCTTCTGTCCCTTCCTACAAATTTTCTACAATTGGTGTTATGTGCCGCGTGTTTTTTTTTTTTTTTTTTTGCCAACTCAGGCTGGAAAGTTTGGTAGGCTAGGGGGGAAGGGGGGCAGGCTTCTTCTTTGCTATTCTTTTTCTCGTAGTGTAGTCAAACCCTTGGACAGGAGATGCCAGGTATAACTCAACTAGCCTCACTTATTTATCCTATTTTCTTAATGCTCTATCGTATGACAGTAGGATTCCTAAAGTAAATGATAAAGGCAGTGAGAATAATACAGTGTCTCGCTTTACGTAATCACGAAAGAAAAAAGAGAGAGAGAGAGAGAGAGAGAGAACTGTCATATTTTAGGTGATTAGACAATAACAGTCCCATTACGACCCTCAATTTCTCGTGATGTTTTGATCTCGCGCCCCTGTAATTAAAGCGGCTGAAAACAAATGGTTGTATTTGTTGGCGGCAGTGTTGTTGTTGGCGGCGTAATTAGAATGGGATTTTATCATTTTTGTTTTCGTTGTTTTATCTGGGACGATGACTTGTCTGTACTGTGTTTGCGGAGGGGCCTTGACTCATTCACTAAGATAACGTCATTTACAGTTTACTATTGCTATCTTAAGACGTTTATTTTTAGGGTTAGTGTTTTTTTTTTTTTTTTTAACTGAAGGGGTCGTATAGAACCCGGAAGACTCCTTTCTTTCCACGGTGTTCTTTAAAGCTGAATAAAATAGCAGCAGCAAGAATGAAATAGCTACGTATGACATTAGCAGGAATGTAGGGCTAAACTGAGTGAAAGGAAATGGTTGAGTTTCTTGGCTTTGTGTGTGTGTGTGTGTGTGTGTGTGTGTGTGTGTGTGTGTGTGTGTGTGTGTGAGAGAGAGAGAGAGAGTGAGTGAGTGAAGCGAAGCGAAACGAAGCGAGCACGTGTTGTGGGAGATCACCCTCCCCCTTTCCGTAAATCCCTCATCCCACCTTCCCCGTCACGTCAACACCCTTACACCTCACCTTCATCACATGTCCTCCAACCCACCCCCAGCCCTGCCGTCCACTCCCTTCACTGTGTCGGGGTATATCTGCAAACATTTTGAATGCAAGTGTCATGCACTAACGATTTTTTTTTTTTTTTTTCCGGCCTATCAACCATTGGGGCCTAAGCCCCTGGTTATTAAGGCCGTGTATATATATATATATATATATATATATATATATATATATATATATATATATATATATATATATATATACATTTAAACATATATACATTTAAACATATATACATATATATACAAACATTTATATATATACATACATACACACACACACACACACACACACACACACACTACCATCAATACATACAGACACACTTTCATGCAAACGTACATATATATATAATAATTTTAATTTTTTTTTTTTTTTTTTTGGAATTTTTATTTTTTTTAATTCTTTCTTGGTTTTTTATTTTTTATACCTTATATTATAAATGAAAACTAATCTAAAGACCCTAAAACTAATCACCTAACAGACAAATCGCTAACCTATACTAAATCCTACAGAGACAAATAGCTAGACCTACACTAATGGTAAAAATACCTCGACTAACAGAACACCATCGACTACAGATATGTAATGCCTTTCTACATGACACACCTGCACTCATCACCTGGTGACTGTCAGTCGAGGCACAACCTAATATAGGGGACATCAATATATGAAAGGGAACCAGACGAGTCAGGAACATTTCCATATACGTCAGCTGTCGTCCCTAATTACACTAACGATGGATCTGTGCCATCACTCGATCTCGCTGCGCCCGAGACGGATCCATCTGGAGCACGGAAATTGATCAATTGGTGCTGACAGTGAACCCAATTAGTTCTATCATGTTATGTTATACCATTGCCTTCATATCTTGATACGTCACGTAATTGCAGTTGTCATTCTGCGTCATATCAGTGGTGTGATATGTCATCTTAATGCCGTCATGTCACTACCAGCTACTGCCGTCAAGTCAGTTCTCTCATGTCATGATGTTATAAAGGGAAAATAGAAACATACTAAGAGAGGATTAGGGCAGTCGGCCATTTGACCCGTGCTAGTACCTCTTACAAGAGTGACCAAACAATTGGAATAAGATAGAAAGATAGCAAAGAAGATGGCTCTCCCTCGCCCAAAAAGGAGCTATAGCCAATGCCGGCAGACGAAAAAATATCAGAAGGACGAAAATGCAATACTGAAAAACTGACGTGAGCATATTACAGTAAAATGCGAAAGGAAAAAATGGACTGGCTGAAACATGAGGGAGAGAGAGAGAGAGAGAGAGAGAGAGAGAGACAGACAGACAGACAGACAGACAGACAGACGAGAGTGAAAGGAGTCAGGCATCTGGGTTAGGGAGTGAGAAAACTATGTGCAGTGGGACAGAGAGGAGAGAAAGAAAGCACACAGTGTTGTTAGTAATTGCATGATTAATTATAATTATAGGTTGGTGCACTGTTATGGGATCAGTAAAGGGAAAAGCTATCTGGAGAAGGGTTAGAGGGAAAATACATACCATGGGTGTTAATGATTGAGGCCAGTGGAGAGGATTCCCCCTCCTTCTCTCTCTCTCTCTCTCTCTCTCTCTCTCTCTGTTTTCTTTCCTTTTCTGTCTGTCATTGGTCTTCCCCTTCCCTCTCTCTCTCTCTCTCTCTCTTTCTCTCTCACGAAAGGTTAGTTAGAAAGGTTCGAGCACACGGTATAGACGGCGATATCTTAAAATGGATAGAATCCTGGCTGAAAGGACGAAAGCAGAGAGTATTAATAAATGGAACTAAGTCGGATTGGGGATTAGTAACTAGCGGTGTATCACAGGGTTCAGTACTCGGTCCCTTATTATTTATTATATATATAAATGATCTAGACTTAGGAGTCAATAGCAGCATCAGCAAATTTGCCGACGATACAAAAATAGGGCGTATCATTAACTCGAATGACGATTGCCATGACTTACAAAAAGACCTCGATATATTGTCCAAATGGTCTAAAACTTGGCAAATGGAATCTAACGTTGAAAAATGTAAAGTACTTAACGTAGGCAAGACCATTGGAGACACTAAATACAGCTTAGATAACAAAGAAATTAACAAATCGGAATGCGAAAGGGATCTATGAGTTATGGTTACTAACGACCTTAAACCAAGGCAACAGTGTATTAATGCGAGAAATAAAGCAAATAGGGTCCTAGGATTTATTTCGAGAAGCGTGAGCAATAGATCATCAAAAGTAATACTGAAGCTTTATCTAGCATTAGTATGGCCACATTTAGACTACGCAGTACAATTTTGGTGTCCTTACTATAGAATGGATATTAATTCGTTGGATGTACAGAGAAGAATGACTAAAATGATACATGACGTCCGAACCTGTCATATGAAGACAGACTGAAATGACTAAGTCTGCATTCGCTAGAGAGGCGTAGAGTAAGGGAGACTTAATTGAGGTGTTTAAGTGGATGAAGGGTATAAAAAAGGGAGATATTAGCAAGGTACTTAAAGTGAGCATACAGGATAGAACTAGAAATAATGGTTTCAGACTAGAAAAATTCCGTTTCAATAAGGACATAGGTAGAAATTGGTTTGGTAATAGAGTAGTAGACGAATGGAATAAGCTACCTAGTAAAGTAGTTGCTGCCTCTTCCATTGAGAGTTTCAGGCATAGGCTAGATAATCATAAGACAAATAAGGGGTGGATATAGAAAAAAGAAAATCTTATAACCAATACTAATTCATAATTTTTCCTTTTCAGGGTACACTATGATAGTCTCTATTCTCCTTTCACACTTTCCTGTAAAATGTCCACGCCAGTTTTTCTATACTGCGTGGTGTTCTTTCTGTCTTTTTCCTGCCGGCTTCGGCTGGGAGGGTTTGGAGGGCGGGGAGAGCCTTCTTCTTTGCTATCCTTATCTCATTCTAGTAGTTGAGTTAATCTTCTAGGAGCTGCCTAGCATGGGCCAAACCGGCCTACTGCAGTTATCCTCTCTTCTTATGTTTTCTCTCTCTCTCTCTCTCTCTCTCTCTCTCTCTCTCTCTCTCTCTCTCTCTCTCTCACCGCGATTAACCCTTGCCATAATCGCTTCACCTGACAAATTCTCACCTGACTCCACTTTCTCTCGACCTGAACTTCCTATCCAAGGCCAAGTAACACAGGTCGTTCGATGTGCAGGTCCCTAGGGAGATGGAGGAAATCAAACCGTCACGGTCGTCACTCACGTGGCTGAGTGTATCCCTCTTTCATTTGTATCAAGGCAAACAACTGTGTGGGTACTCCTATCTTATGTTACTTTTCGTCTGTGTCTTATGTTCATGTAAACCATAAAAGTTCCAAATAATTTTTTATATGATTCGTTTAACACCATACCTTAAAGGAGAGGTCCAGAGCTTCAATACAATATTTTAGTATTCCAGGAGAAAAAGTAGGTTACACTATGATAGTCTCTTTTTCTGCTTTCATACTTTCCAATAAAATGTCCACGCCAGTTTTTCTATGCTGCGTTATTTTTTCTAACTTTTTCTTGCCGGCTTCTGGCTGGAGGGTTGATAGGGCGGGGGAGAGCTTCTTTGCTATCCTTATCTCATTCTACTATTTGAGTTACCCTTTTAGGAGCTGCCTGGCATGGGCCAACCGACCTACTGCAGTTATCCCCTCTTCATATGTTCTATGTTGTTATATAGAGAGAAGTGTATAAATGCTTGTCATCGTGCAGAATTATATTACGATGAAAAACTTATTATTGCCGCTGCTTCTCAAGTGTTATATTCTTCATAGTTCAAGAACACTTTATCTGGTGGATAATGATTCACGAAAGACTGTGTACTCGTTTATAATGATGCTATTAATCCAATCAGTGTCAATGGAACTATAGTATTCCACTCCACCTAATGCCAGACGGTTTAAATCTGGTAAGAATGAGTCATTCTATCGTGGGACTCTTCATACTATGGTCGTACCATTCTAAAGTGGCGGTTTGGGTGGGGCACGAACCTCTGTACAGTGTTGCCACGTTTTCCATACTCGCGATACCTCTCTCTCTCTCTCTCTCTCTCTCTCTCTCTCTCTCTCTCTCCTCGGGGGATGTGCATCACCCTAGGGAATTCTGTTTCTTTTATGTCTTCTAAACTTGTGCTTTCATTTCTTTATTTTGTTTTTTATTATATTATTGTTTTACATATGACCCCAGATGACCTCGGTGTTACGGCGCCTTTTCATTCAATCATTCTCGCCCTCCTTCCTTCCCTCCCTTCATCTTTCCCTCAGCTTGACAATGCACTCAACACTGCCCCTTGCCTGCCTCTCTCTCTCTCTCTCTCTCTCTCTCTCTCTCTCTCTCTCTCTCTCTCTCTCTCTCTCTCTCTCTCCTTGGGGAGATGTGCGTCACCCTTGGGAATTTTGTTTCTTTTATGAGTGACTTATAAACTTGTGCTTTCATTTCTTTATTTTGTTTTTATTATATCTAATTATGTTTTAAAATATTATTGTTTTACATATGGCGCCAGATGACCTCACTATTGTGGCGACATGATTTGTTTTCATTCAGTCACTCTCTCCCTCCTTCCTTCCTCCCTTCCTTCATCTCTCACTAAGCTGCACTCAACACTAACCCTGGTCTGCCCCCCCCTCTCTCTCTCTCGTCTGTGGTATTTTAGGATACATTTTGGTTATTTTCATTTACGTTATAATGTACATATCGTAAATTTGACTATTTCCACACCACCCAGGAGATTAAAGTCTTGGCGCGTTTTTTTTAAGAGGTGTCCCCAAACAGGCCTATTCCTCTATCCCTCACAGATGACCAGGTCGGACTGGGTGCGTGTGTGTTGCCGCTCACGAGGGTTTAATGTATATATTTTTTTTACTAAGAAACTGGCATATTTTTGCTTATATTCCTGCACATTATCTTATAATCATAATTGTGACATTATTACCAACCCCAGAAATACGGTAACAGCCAATAAAAGTGACTACTTTTTTTTAAGCAACACTGTAAAATAATTATGCCACGTTTCTGTATTGCCGTATAAATATTTTACGCATAATCAGTTTACTGTTCTTTCATATATTATAATACACACCTTGCCATTATATTCTTATGTGTTTTATCTTATTGTGATGCCTATTACATATATCAGAACCGTTCACATAGCAGGTATGGAACACGTGGCAACACTGTACAGAGGTTCGTGCCCCACCCAAACCGCCACTTAAGATTGGTACCACCATAGCACCATGACCCCTCTCATGGCTGGAGCAACTCTAGTGTTCTGCTGCAGCTACTGTCTATCTATCTATCAATTGCCAGACGCCTCAATCTCGTAAGGGATGATAGTGCTTCACTACAGCAAGTATTAGCATGACGTATCAGTTTAATCATTCATACGACATGCATATGACTGGAAAGGGATGGGCCTAAAAGCCATCCCATTCAAGAATATATAAGAGACAAAATTACTATGATTATTTTCCTGGTGACATCATGGGAGTTTGTGCTTTCCTTTCGCACCTTCTATAAAATCTCCATGTTAGTTTCCTCATTTACTTGGTGCCTTTTCTCACCTTTTCCTGTAGCTTCTGTGGAATGTTTTGGTGGGTGGAAGGAACCTTCTTGTTCTCCATCTAGTGTTTTTATCTTATTCCTATATCATCTGAATATAATATCTCGTATTATACTCTATTAACTCCGTCAGGAGAGGATGGAGAGCGAGAGACTGACGAGGAGAATGTATGTGAGTGCGGTGGAGGGGGAGAGAGGGAGGGAAAGGCCAAGGATGAGATTTTAGGGATGGAGTGGAGAGGTATATGAGGGAAGTGGGAGTGAATTGGGAGCAGAACAGTGAAATGGCGGGGGACAAGGTGACGTGGAGGAGATTTGTTTGTGGCCACCCCGTATAAGGGATTAAGGCGTCTGGCAATAGATAGATAGATAGACAAAACTCCTTCAGTCAGATAACGTATTTTGTTTTACTGTTCTTATTTTCAAACGTGTTTTTTTTTTTTATTTTTATTCAAGGATTGTTGTCTCGAACGAAAGAAGTTACATGTAGCCCTTACTAACCCCATCAGAAGAGTTCCTTCATAGGCTGAATAAAAGTTCCTAGAGGCAGGAAGAACAGAATAAGGCAAACGTCACCGTAGCGAAGGAGTTAATACCAACATTTCACCTCAGACCATCCCGCATGAACTTAACCTGATCATCCTAATTTCCGTTAGATTTGACGGACCCACGACAACACCTTATCATTAAGTTAGATATTTCCACGTGCATTGTGTATGAACGTATAAATATGTGTATGTACTTATGTCTGTTTGTCTGTCTGTGTTTCTGTATGTATTTTATGCATACTTGTATGTATGCTGACGACCTAGGCAAGTGAGAAACGTAAGACTCTTAAGTAAATTTGTGAAAAATGAAAAACAGATGTTTCATTACTTCTTTTACTGAGGTATTGTATACAATAAACATACTGCTGGCAGCACTGCCAAGTCACCTGTTATATATCTTGGTATCAAGATTTGGTGAGTGACCTTAAAATATACGTTAACATAAGCTAAATTTACTGTAATTTTTTTTACATGTATGTTCCTTTTGCTAACACTGTCATGCTTTCAGTGCACTAATGCTTCAGATTACATAAATATGCTGTCACGTAATGTTCCTAAAAGTACTGGAAATGAAGTACACATTACAACAAACAAATAGCAAACTATCCATGGCCAGCACTAAGCATAAGTGATATCATACTAATAGTGTTCATTTGATATTACTTAGTAACGCCAAACTACTGTACGAGTTTATTCGTATCTAAGCAAAACTTTGTGACGAAAATCAGTGAGTTATTTCAATATAATTTACGAACATACATAAATGGAGACAACTACAATAATAACTTAGCCCATGCCAGGCAGCTCCTATAAAAGTAATAAAATAGCAAATTCAAAAGTTCTGGATTGATACGGAACTTTGAAGGCCGTGAAATCAGGCGTTGCTGATGTCTGCGGGAGTTAAGCACCTTGCCTACGTAAAACCGCAGGGAATGACTGACTCCTGATAGACATATTAAGATGAATCAAAACACTGTGAACAAAAGTATGTATCTTAAGTACCACAATACATGTCAACATTCCTACAGCCAGCTTTATGCAGACTCAGAAACTTACTTCATACCAACAGATTAGAGATTTCAATTGGATAAAGCATGATAGACTAAAAATTCAGAAGTCAATAACTGTTAACAACAATAAGCACCGTAGGAAACACGATACACGTCAACTTTCCGACAGCCAACTTTAACTCAGAAACTCACTACTTAGCATCAGGTAATAGGTTATCGCTGTGTGGTGAGGAGTCAGTGCCTCGGCTGAGTTGCTATCATCCTTAGGCGACTGACTGTTACCGTGGTTTGGGGAGGTATTATTAGCCTCCCATGGTTGGGTGTCTGAAAATAGTTGAGGGGTTGTTACTGCCTCGGAGTAGTGGGTTAGGGGGTTACCGCTGATTGACGGATTGTCGTCTTGATACCATGGGCCGTTTCTAAGTGCTTGTTAAGTCGTCCGCGGCGACTGTACGCAGAGGTACAATAATCACACTTGTAGCGGCGGCCTGAACCATGAGTTTCCAAATGCCGTTGTAAATGCCCCGAGGATGGGTATGTTGCTTGGCACTCGGGGCATGTAGCCTGACGATGGGGAGCCCAGAATCTGTTGCGTATTGGGCCAACGGTAGCTGAGGTGTCAGATGGCTTGAGACAACGACCATTATCACTTCGATTCAGTGGCGAGATACCTATTTCGTATTATCCACCATGGTTTTGATAGTGAGGATGACTTGAGGCAAATGCAGAGATGGGAGGCAGATGAAGAGGAGGTATACTGGCGTGGCTTGTGGTTGAAGGCGACTGGTGATGATTTATGGGAACATAACTGGAAACTCCATGTGGTATATAAGGGGGAACAATTGAGCTTTCGGCGTAAGGCTGAGCATCAGGAAGATGGTGCAAATCTTGTGGACGCAAAAAATTATGTGCTTGGGAAGAATGGTGAGCAGGGGATGTATTTTGTGTTTGGTTCTGTGAATGTTCCTCTGAAAAACTGCATGACGGAAAGATGGGCTCATGATTCGAATCTATACTGGAAACAGTAGAAATCACCGATTCGGACGGAGAACACTGTGGCTGCGTCGCTTGTAAAATTTGCAATGAATCGTAGATCTGGTACCCGTAGCCTAGCTGGTCTTGAGGGGACGGTACCCGACTGTACATGACATTCCCGTTGCGGTGCTGGGCTGTGTCTGTGTGAGGCATGGTGGTTATGTTGTAGGTACCGGGCACTGGAAGAGAAAAAGCAGTTTATTACCATTAAAAAAATCGTGTTAATGCAAAAGCCATTACAGGCAAACAGACATGGAAGAATGCAAAGGCAAAACTGAAAGAGACATATAACACAAAGGCAGCATTCACAAAAGAAACAGGATAATATAAAGGTACTGTGTACAAAAGGAATATGTGATAAAGCCAATGAAGACAGCAGGACAGATGGAAACACAGAGAAATATAGAAAAAGGTAATCAAACAAAGGGGTATGGTTGTGAGAGTGAGCGTGTGCAGGACTGAGTGGAAACATAAAGTAAGCTTTCTGTGTGAGTGAAAGAGCGCATTGGACGGATCAGTGAAATAGAAAGACTTGTAAGGTGATGGCTTATGAGAGAGAGAGAGAGAGAGAGAGAGGGGGGGGAAGGGGAAGACCAGAGAGAGGAAGAAAAAGAAAGAAAACAGAGAGAGAGAGAGAGAGAGAGAGAGAAGCAGACAGACAGGAAATGAGGCTGGGAAAGAACAAAGACAGAGAAATAAAGAAATCCGAGACAGACAGACAGACAGAGAATGAGGGGTGGGAGAACAGAAAGACACAAAAATAAACGAGAGAGAGAGAGAGAGAGAGAGGAAGACCAGAGATGGACAAAAAGAAAGAAAACAGAGAGAGAGAGAGAGAAAGAGAGAGAGGAATGAGGGGAATACCAGAGAAAGAAAAAGAAAGAAAACCCAGACAGACACAGTGCTTCCTTCGTCTCACTACGTCAGTACATGTATATCGGTATCCATATGCACTATCGGTATCCTTATAACAAAATCACTCTTTCACACATATTAACGACTACTGCTGTTTTACTATAGTCTGTCTCAAGAAAAACGAATGCAGAATATCGTCTATTTTACTCCAAAGTCACTGTCAAAGGCCGAAGGCATCTGATTTAACGACCTGTGGGAATACAGGCTGGCCAGGGACAAGGCCTGAGGCCAAGAGGCACACACACACACACACACACACACACACACACACACACAATCAATCAATGAATGGGTATAAGTGACCCGCTGTGCTCACAGGTCAATATGAACTGTGGTTCCTGTTTTTGGATGCAATTTTTTTTTTTTTTTTTTTTGTTACAAAGCGCTAAAAATAAACGAAAAATATTGAACCAGTTATGCGTTGTATATTTAGATTTAATAGCATATTATTCCTTTTATTTTACTTTTTTTTTTTTTTTTTTTTTAGCTTGATTCGCCTGTCATCAAGACATTGTAAGTTGGCATCTCAGGTCACAGCACCTGACTGACTCCTGGAAGATGACAAGACAGAGTTGTCTGCAGTTTTCCCCTTGCTTCAATCTGAGCTGGATATCCATATTCGCATTTCATCAACGGACTTACCCTCTCTCTCTCTCTCTCTCTCTCTAAAGAGTCTAAACCCCTGCTTCCCTCCTTTCTTCTCTCCCTCCTCCCTTCCCCATCTAGCATCTCTCTCTCTCTCTCTCTCTCTTTCTCTCTCTCTCTCTCTCTTTCTCTCTCTCGCTAAACCTCTGCTTCCGTCCTTTCTTGTCTCCCTCCTCCCTCCCCCATCTACCCTCTCTCTCTCTCTCTCTCTCTATAGTCAGATTAGAGGACTGAATAGACTGTAGTCGCGGAGCAGGACTCTGAGGTTGTCATTATCGTACCCTGGCAACCTACCATTCGAGAGTGCGTCCGATTTCGTATCATATTATACACGAATCATATTATATGCACGAATATATTATACACGAATATTATTATACACGAATCATATTATTATGCACGAATATATTATACACGAATATTATTATACACGAACATATTATACACGAATCATTATTGTGCACGAATATATTATACACGAATAATATGACACACGAATATAAGTATGCACGAATATATTATACACGAATAATATTACACACGAACATATTATACACGAATCTTATTATTATGCACGGATATATTATCCACGATTATTATTATTCACGAACATATTATACACGAATATTATTACACACGAACATATTGTACACGAATCATATTGTTGTTCACGAATTTATTATACACGAATAATATTCCACACGAACATATACACGAATTACATGCGTCTGATATTATACGCGTAAATCACGCACTTTTGAATCGTATTAGCTGTTGCCAGGGCACGATAATAACAACCTCAGAGTCGCGCACGCCGCGGCTATAGTAACCAAGGAGACTCATTTTTAGAGCAGGAATAAAGCTGGACTAAATTTCATGGAACCACAACATAATATTCCAGGCTGTCAGTTGGCCCACTTCCGTCAGATAAACACAAATGTACAGGTAGAATTAGTGTTGTTTTTGTTAGCATTATAATGTTTAGTTTGCTTCATGTTTACGTCTGTCCGATAGCACGTTCACTCTCTGTCTCTGTGGCTCTCTCTCTCTCTCTTATCTTTTGTCTGCCTGTCTCGAAACTTTGTGTGGGAACGACCTTGCTTCTCTTTACGTCTCAGCCTAACTCCTTCTTTCCTTTCCTTCCCTTTTTTCCTTAATTCCTTTCCTTTCTTCGACGTCTCCTTTCTTTCCCTATTTCCCCTTCCTCACTTTTTTTCCCATCCAGTTCCCCTTTTTCCTCCTCCTAATTTCTTTTCACCATTTCCCGCTCCCTTTTCCTTCCTTCTTCCTTTTCACATCCTTCCCTCTTCTCCCTCGCTTGTTCTTTTCAGCATTTCCTCCCTTCCTGCCATTATCTCTCCCTTCGCCCCCTCCCTATTCTCCCCTCCTTGCCCAGTCCCTCGTACCCTCTCCCCCCTCCTCTCCTCCCCCTACGACTCCCTCCTTCCTCTTCCTCCTCCCTACCCCTTCCCCATCCTCTTCTGCAACAAGGGTTTCTCAATTTTAAATCCCAACTCCAGTACGAACTGACGTTCAAACTCAAGTGCCACCTCAGGTCCCAACACATTTACCTAAACGCAAGTACCAACTTAAGTCTTTAACACAAGTACCAACTCAAGTCATAACTCAAGCCGTTAACTTAGTCCCAACTCAAGCTGGGAAACTTAAGTATCAGACTCAAGCGTCCCAACCCAAGTACGCCAACCTGAAGTCCCAACTCAAGTGCCAACGTAAATTACAACTCAAGTGTCAACTTAAGTCCCAACTAATGGAATCAACTTAAGTGCCAACTCAAGTGACAACGTGCCAACTCAGGTACGAACATTAATCCCAACTCAAGTGAAACGCTTAAGTGCCAACTCAGGAGTGCCAACTTGGGTCAAAACTCAAGCGCCAACGTAGGTCCCAACTCAAGTGCCAACCCATGTCTCAACTCAAGCGCCAACCTTAGTCCCAACTCAAGCACCAGCTTAATCACAACTCACGGGTCAACATAGGTCCCAACTCAAGTGCCAACGTTAGCTCCAACTCAAGTGCGAACGTAAGTGCCAACGAAAGCTCCAACTAGTGCCAACGTGAAATGCCAACTCAAGAGCTAACTTTAAGTGCCAACTAAAGCGCCAACTTATGTTGCAACTCAAGCGCAAACATATCTCCCAGTAACTCAAGTGACAACATGCGAGTGCCAACTCAAGTGACAACACAAAGTGCCAAGTCCAAGTGACAAACATAAAGTGCCAACTCAAGTGACAAAATAAGTGCCAACTTAAGTGACAAAATAAGTGCCAACTCAAACGTCAAGCTTCAGGTCCAAACTCATGCGCCAGCTTTGGGTCTTAGCTTAAGTTACAACTTGAAGTCCCAACTCAAGCTCCATCAGTCATGTTTTCATCTCAAGCGGAAACTCAAGTCCCAGTTCAAGCACCCATCTTTAGTCCCAACGAAAAGGAGGCGAGCTTGCCGTCCCAACTCAAGCATCAACTGAAGTTCCAATTCAAGCACCAGCTTAAGTTCCAACTCAAGCGCTACCTTAAGTCCAAACTTAACTGCCAACTTAGAGTGCCAAATAAAGAGTATTATCGTAAATGATAAGTGCAAATGTGAGTGCCAGTTCAAGTGCCAACTTAAGTGCCAACTCAAATGCAAACTTAAGCAGAAAACTCCAAATGCCTAACTTAAATGCCAACTTAAGTGCAAACTCAATGTGGTGACGTAAGGTGCCAATTCAAATGTTAAAGATCCGGACCAAAGTGCCAAATTAAGTCCCAAAATAAAGTGCCAACTTCAAATCCTAAGACAAGTGCCAATTTAAGTTCTAAAACAAGTGCCAACTTAAATCCAACGCATAGCGCCAATTTAAATCCCAACTCAAGTACCAACTATAGCTCAAACTCAAGTGTCAACCTCAAGTCCCAACACAGGTACTACTTGGGCCCAAACACAAGTGCCAACTATGAAGTCCTAACACAAGTACGAGCTCAAGTCCTAACTCAAGCGCTAACTTAAGTCCCAACTCAAGTGCCAACTAAGATCCCAACTCTCATGCGTCCAAGTTGTCCCCAATCCAAGCACCAACTTAAGTTCTAACTCAAGCACCAACTAAAGTCCAACTCAGCATCATTCAACACAAGTCCCAACTCAAGTGCCAACGTAAAGTTACAACTCAAGCACCAACTTAAGTCCCAGTTCACAAGTCAACTCAAGTCCCAACTAAAGCACCAACTTACGCTGCATCTCAAGCATCAACATTAATCCCAACTCAATTGAAACCTTAAGTGCCAACTTAGGTCAAAACTCAAGCACCAGTGTAGATCCCAGCTCAAGCGCGAACTTTCAGTTCCAACTCAAGCGCCAACTTGGCGTCCAACTCATATTGGTACGCCAACCTAAGTCCCAACTCAAGCTCTAAAATATGTCTCAATCTCAGGCGCCAACGTAAGTCCCAACTCAGGCGTGCCAACTTAAGTCCCAACTCAAGCTGCCAAATTAAGTCCCAACTCAAGCGCCAACTTAAGTCCCTACTTAAGCGCCAACTTAAGTTCCTACCTCAAGCGCCAACTTAAGTCCCAACTCAAGCGCCAACTTAAGTCCCAATTCAAGCGTCAACTTAAGTCCCAACTCAAGCGCCAACTTAAGTCCCAACTCAAGCTGCCAACTTAAATCCAACTTCAAGCGCCAACTTAAGTCTCAGCTCAAGCGCCAATCTTAGTCTCCAACCTCCAAGCGCCAACTAAAGTCCCAAGTCAAGTGCGAACTTAGTTCAAACTTGTCCCAATTTAAGTGCCAACTTCAAGTGCCTTCAAGTGGCACTCAGATTGCACCTATGTGGAAATTTTTCTACTTAAGTGCCACTTAAGTTCAAGTTCCACTTAATTGCCACTGAAGTTCCACTCAAGTTCCTCTTAAGTGGTTCTTAAGTTGCACTTAAGTGCAACTTAAGTGGCACTTAAGTGTAACTTAAGTACCACACTTAAGTACCACTTAAGTCTGTAACTTAAGTACCACTTAAGTGGAACTTGAACTTAGTGGAACTAAAGTAGAACTCTTCCGGATAGGTGCCATCTGAGTGCCACTTTAGGCACTTAAGTTGGCACTTAAATTGGGACAAAGTTAGAACTATGTTGAGCATCTGAGTTGGGGACTTTAGTTGAGCAATGCTTGGAACTTAAAAGTTGGCGCTTGAGTTGGAATTCTAAGTTGTGGCGCTTGAGCTGGAATTTAAGTTGGCGCTTTGAGTTGGGACTTAAATTGGCGCTTGAGTTGGGACCTAAGTTGGCGCTTGAGTTGGTCAAATTTCAGTTGGCGCTTGAGTTGGGACTTAAGCTGGCGCTTGAGTTGGGACTTATGTTGGCGCTTGAGTTGGGAGCTACTTTGGCACTTGAGTTTGAAGCTTGAGTTGGGGACATAGGTTGGAGCTTGAGTTGGGACTTAAGTTGGTGCTTGAGTTGGGACTTAGATTGGTGCTTGTGTTGGGATTTAAGATTGGTGCTTGAGGTTGGGACTTAAGTTGGCGCTTGAGTTGGGACTTAAGTTGGCACTTGAATTGGGAGCTTGAGTTGCAGGATCTACTTTGGTGATTGACTTGGGACTTAGGTTGTCGCTTGAGTTGGGACTTAAGTTGGCGGCTTGAGTTGGGGCTTAAGTTCGCACTTGAGTTAGGATTTAAGTTGGTGCTTGAGTTGGGACTTAAGTTGGTGCTCAGTTGGGACCTTAAGGATTGGTGCTTCAGTTGGGACTTGGTTGGTGCTTGGAGTTCGGAGCTACTTTTGGCACTTGAGTTGAGACTTAGGTTGGCAGCTGAGTTGGGACTTAGGTTGACGCTTGAGGTTGGGACCTAAAGTTGGGAGCTTGAGGTGGGACTTAGGTTGGTGCTTGTGTTAGGACTCTAAGTTGGTGCTTGAGTTGGGACTAAGTTGGCGCTTGAGTTGGGGCTTAAGTTGGTGCTTGAGTTGGGATCTACTCTTGGCTCTTGAGTTGGGACTTAGGTTGGCAGCTTGAATTGGGACTTAGGTTGTCGCTTGAGTTGGGACTTTAAGTTGGTGCTTGAAAGTTGGGACTTAGGTTGGCTCTTAAGTTAGGACTTAAGTTGGCGCTTGAATTGGGAATTAAGTTTTCGCTTGAGTTGGGACTTAGGTTAGCGCTCGGAGTTCGGACTCTAAGTTGGCGCTTATTTTGGGACCTAAGCTGGCGCTTGAGTTAGAATTCAAAGTTCGCGCTTGGAGTTGGGAATTACGTTGGCGCTTGAGCTGGGACTTAAGTTGGCGCTTGGAGATAGGACTTAAGTTTGCGCTTGACTTGGGACTTAAGGTCGCTAACTTGGGTTGGGGCTTAAGTTTGCAATTGAGTTGAGACTTAGTGTTGGAACTAGCTTGAGTTGGGACTTAAGATTCGCAGCTTGGAGCTTGGACCTACGTTGGCAAGCTTGAGTTTTTACCCAAGTTGGCACTAAGGTTTCACTCTGGAGTTGGGATTAATGTTGGTGCTTGAGATGCAGCACAAGTTGGCGCATGAGTTGGGACTTGGAGTTGACTCGTGATTTGAGATTGATGATGGTGCTTGAGTCGTTACTTGCGTTGGCACTTGAGTTGTAACTTACGTTGGCACTTGAGGTTGGGACTTTAGTTGGTGCTTGAGTTGGGACTTCAGTTGGTGCTTGAGTTGGGACTTCAGTTGGTGCTTGAGTTGGGACTAAAGTTGGTGCTTGGGTCAGGGGACAAGTTTACAACTTGACTTGGGACTTAAGTTAGTAGCAGAGTTGAGAACTTAGTTGGCGCTTAAGTTTGGGACTTAAGTTAGCGCTTGAGTTAGGACTTGATCTCGTACTTGTGTTAGGACTTAAATTGTGGTACTTGTGTCTGGACCCAAGTGGTACCTGTGTTGGGACGAACTGACACTTGAGTTTGATCATTAGGTGGTAGCAGAGTTGGGATTTAAATTGGTAAACTTATGTTGGATTTAAAAGTTGGCACTTGTTTTAGGACTTAAGTTGGCACTTGTTATAGGACTTTAGTTGGCACTTATTTTGGGACTTAATTTGGCACGCGAGTCGGAGCTTTAGTTAACATTTGAATTGGAACTTCCACGTCACTGCGTGAGTTTGCACTTAAGTTGGGATTTGCGTTTGCACTTAAGTTGGCATTCGCGTTTGCACTTAGGGTAGCATTTGCGTTTCCAGTTAAGTTGACATTTGAGTTTTCTCTTCAGTTTGCATTTGAGTTGGCACTTAAGTTGGCACTTGAATTGACATACAAGTTTGCACTTATCCTTTACGTTAACACTTTATTTGGCATTTACGTTGGCAGTTAAGTTTGGACTTAAGTTTGCACTTGAGTTGGGACTTAAGCTGCTGCTTGAAATGGAACTTAAGTTGGTACTTGAGTTGGGACCTATGTTCGCCCTTTAATTGGGACTAAATGTGGCGCTTGAGTTGGTACTTAAGTTGGCGCTTGAGATGAGACTTCTTGCCGCTTGAGTTGGGACTTTAGTTGTCACTTGAGCTGGGATCTAAGTTGGCGCTTGAGTTTTGGACCTGAGTTAGCATTTAAGTTGGCACTTATTTTGTCCCTTGAGTTTGCGCTTATGATGTCACTTGAATTGGCTATTGTGTTGTCACGAGTTGGCACGTAAGTTATCTCTTGAGTTGGCGCTTACGTTGGCACGAGTTGGAATACACTGGCACTCGAGTTGGAGCTGACCTTGGCACTTAAGTTGGGCACTATTCTGACCTTTGAATGGTAATTAAGCTGGTGCTTGAGTTGAGACTAAGTTTGGCGCTTGAGTTGAGACATGGGTTGGCACTTGAGTTGGGACCTA
Source organism: Coenobita brevimanus (assembly GCF_032717465.1). Classification (NCBI taxonomy): domain Eukaryota; kingdom Metazoa; phylum Arthropoda; class Malacostraca; order Decapoda; family Coenobitidae; genus Coenobita; species Coenobita brevimanus. The sequence continues at coordinate 17,003,450 of NC_136976.1, forward strand.
CGTTGGCGCTTGAGTTTTGCCCCAAGTTGGCGCGGAGTTGGCACTTAAGGTTTCGCTTGATTTGGGATTAATGTTCGTACTTGAGTTGACACGTTGTCACTTGAGTTGGCACTTAAGTTGATGCATGTGTTGAGACTTAAGTTGGCACTTGAGTTGCAACTTACATTGGCGCGGAGGTTGAGACTTAAGTTGGCGCTTGAGTTGGGACTAAGCGCTTGAAAGGTTATGACTTGAGTTGGTACTTGTGTTAAGACTTAAGTTGGTACTTGCGTTTGGTACTTGTGTTGGGACGCTGAGTTGGCACTTGAGTTTGAACTTTCGTAGGAACTTGATTTGGGATTTAAATTGGCCCCGGTGAAGAGAGGCGGGGGAGGTGGAGAGGGAGGCGAGGACGGGGGAGTCGTAGGGGGGGAGAGGAGAGGGTACGAGGACGGGCAAGGAGGGGAGAGAAAGAGGGGGCGAAGGAGAAAATGGAAGGAAGGGAGGAAATGCTGAAAAGAACTGGGAAGGAGAATATGGAAGGAGGTGAAAAGAAAGGAAGGAAAAGGAGTGGGAAATGGTTAAAAGAATTAAGAGGAGGAAAAGAGAACTGGATGGGAAAAAGTGAGGAAGGGGAAACAAGGAAAGACAGAGACGTCGAGGAAAGGAAGGAAGGAATTAAGGAAGAACGGAAGGAAAAGGAAAGGAAAGGAGTTACTCTGAAGACGTAAGGTGAAGCAAGGTCGTTCCCACAAAGGTTCAAGACAGGCAGACAAAAGATGAGAGAGAGAGAGAGAGAGAGAGAGAGAGAGAGAGAGAGAGAGAGAGAGAGAGAGAGAGAGAGAGAGAGAGAGAGAGAGAGAGAGAGAGAAGGAAGAGAGGGAGTCTGACTGTAAAATATCCCATTCTTTGAGGAAGGAAAGTCAGAACATCTTCAAAGCAAATATCCTCATCAGCAGTGCTGGGAACGCTACTAATAAAAAGTAGCGGCGCTCCCATTCCCGTTACTAGCCCGAAAAAGTAGTGGCGTTGCTGGTTTCGCTACTTGATACGAAATGTAGCGGTGCTCCCGCTCCTGCTGCTTTGGATAAGAAAAACGTACACGAAGGAAAGGTTAACAAAAATCTGTGATATAGCAATACACTATATACTGTTTTGATAATATTAGTCAGTCTGAGTGGTTGTGTTGTGTACCAGTAATGTCAGTATACACTTATACTGAATAAATAACATCATACATGTCGGTGTCACTTTAATGAAGCTTAGAGCCGAAGGTACAGGAAAAAAGCTATTTACTGTATAATGTAACAAATGTTCTTTTACACTGTTACCTAGTATACCTACTG